>NC_041402.2:119985628-120307663 GCF_900747795.2 Erpetoichthys calabaricus
ATAGAGATATAGATACATAGAGATATATATAGAGATATAGATAGATAGATATATGTGTATGTATGTAGATATGTATATGTATGTGTATATATATATGTTGATATATGTATATATATGTGGATGTGTATATTATATATATATATGTATATATGTAGATATGTGTATATGTAGATATGTATATATAAGTATATATGTTTATGTATATATATGTTTACATAACCTCTTTAACACACTACTTCTCCGCTGTGAAGCGCGGGTATTTTGCTAGTTAGCAATAAGAAGCAAATGACAAAATAAATCAGCATTTCTCCATTTAGCTTGTTTCCATTTACACCTGTGTGTATTTATCATGCACTATTGGGTTTAATTAAATACTTGGAAGGAAAGTTAAGAGAAAAAAGTGAAGCACCGAGAATAACTCGTCTGTTTTAGACTTCAAATCATTTGGATGATATCCTTAGAAAGGAAAAAAAATCTAAGATTTGAGAATGACTTGACATGGCAGAGTTAAAGCACTATCAAGCTACTATTAATTAAATAATTGACAAGGATTGGTTTTTAGTTAAGCAACTGGGTTGGAACAAAAACCTGCAACCACTGTGGCCCTCCAGGTCTGAATCTGCCCACCGTGGTGAAAAATAATGCAAGTACACGCCTCTGCTGCCATTTCCCCAACTCCTCCCAGAATTACGCCTCTTTGAATATGCAAGTCAATATAAATAGCCCTTAAGCTCAAGTCATTAACGTAGAACATCATAAACTTCATCTTAAAATCATTTTAAATTTACTAGTTTCTCAAATACCATCGTAACTAAAGTAGCATGTTAAATGCTTTGTATTGCATGTGTTCTTCTATGTGCTGTGTGTGTGAGAATCACTACGTGCTTTTTAAACAAGCTTTCTCTTCCTTTTCTCTTCATGATATTACAGCTCTCTGAATAAATTAAATACTGAGATGTATACTTGATATCATTTTCGTGATAAGAATTAAAGCATGTTATTAAACATGGGAACAAGGTGGCAAAATGATAGTGTTGAGCTGGCGCCCCGTCCAGAGATTGTTCCTGCCTCACACAAGAGGCTTGCTGCGCCGTGTGCTACCTTCGATGAAATAATTTATTGCAGCAGTACTGTCCTTCCATTTCTTTCTCCAAGTACCCAATTGCCACACAATCAGCTCTGTAATACATGTGTACGCTTAGAACACAGAATCTTCAAAACTTTTAAGGAACATTGAAATATCTTCATAGTACATGTTTAATTATTCTATCCATCCATGGTCGCGTCAATCCCAGGAAGCATACAGCGCGAGGCAGGAACAATCCCTGAACAGAGCGCCGGCTCTTCGCTACCTCTGTCCAACGTGTCCTCACGTTTATTATTAACAATATAGATTAAATGATGTTAAAATTTTATCTGCATAATGTAAAAAAACATTTTACTGCATTTCATCATAAAAATGATATCATCATCATATGTAAATACGCGCTTTATAAAGTGTCTCAGGTTGTGCAATATTATAAACTAAGTTTACAGTGAGGTAAATTGTACTTATAAAGTACACACTGTTCTATAAGGAGCACTTTATGGACTGAGTGCATTTAGAACTCTTGGATGAAACCGTTTCTACACTGCGAGGTCCCTACAGGAAAGGCTTTGAAGCGTTTGCCATATGGGAGCAGTTCAAACAGAGCATGGCTGAGGCAGCGTGTGTTTGGTGCTGTATACCAATAATTCTCTTTCCAATCGGCTGCTTGAGAGCTGTGATTCCACACACGGATACAGTGGGATAAATACTTGACAGTAACAATGCTAAAGCAGCTATGGTATTTGGAATAGTTTGGCCATTCCATATATTGTTACGGATTAATTACAATAGGATTACTTTAACTAATAAACAAACAATATGTGGTTAATTTCAGTGTATATGATAAAGCCGCGTCAGGGATGTGCTTCTAAAAAAGAAAGGGAAACCACACTGGAACAAAAGCATTGCTTTGATGCTGGGTGCTGCCAAATTGCAAAACCAAGCGGAGCACTTGCGTACGCCAGGGATTGAGTTGGCGTGAAAATGTGCGTAGCTTTACACCAAGTTTAGTTTTTTATACATCGCGATGCGAGCGTGGAAACGGGCATACGCAACATTTTTGTGCATATGCGCCGTTTGCCCATTCATTGATGATCCAGTAGCAAGCGTAATTGGGGGTTTCCTTTTGTGAAATAAGCTTATTTAGTAATGGGGAAACCTTTGATGGAGTTTAACATTTGGGGTTGGGCCAGACCAATATTTTTTTTTTTTTTAAATTAAAAAAGCAAGTCACAACCATAATGCTACGCATTTATATCATATCCTAAGTAACAAATTGTTCATAATATCAAGGTATAATACAAACCTAAAAGTTCACATTATAATAATTCTGAAAAGTACATGTGAATAATACTGAAATGACATTTAATACATTTTGGAAAATCTATGCATGGCATCCGTTGTTCTGCGACTGGGCAGTTTTGAAAGACATGCATGGTAGGCAAGTTAGAGATGCTAAATTTGCCCTTGATCTATGTATGTATCTGTGTATATATGTATAATCTGTGACCAGCTGTTGTACTGTCCAGTGTTGTTCCTACCTTGAGCCCGATGAGATTTCTCATTACCCCTGCTGTGGATTAATCTATTTTAAAAATGGACGTATGGAAAGCTAAAGCACTTTAATATTTATTTTATCACATTTTATTAAATATTTGTCACAGTTACATGTGTGACATGTAATTGAGGTTTGCTCAAATTGCCACACTGGTACTAGGACATCCAGAATACTCAGGCATAAGACATGGACACACAAATGGCTTTGAGATCATTTAAATACAGTAGCTGTTTGATAATCCATTTTGCTGATAGCAGCAAGTATTGGATGTGTAAATAGTAAAATACTGAATACAAAAATATGCGAGTTGAAGTGACCTCTCTCAAGCTACTGTATATTTGAAACAGTAAACAAATCTAATTCATTTAGTACAGAATGCTTAATCTATTTTAAGGATTGCAAACACCATGCGAGAGCAACTTGGGGAGGATACATTTAATTATTGTATCCATTGATCCATCCATCCATCCATCCATTGTCTCCCGCTTATCCGAGGTCGGGTCCGCGGGGGCAGCAGCTTGAGCAGAGATGCCCAGACTTCCCTCTCCCCGGCCACTTCTAGCTCTTCCGGGAGAATCCCAAGGCGTTCCCAGGCCAGTCGAGAGACATAGTCCCTCCAGCGTGTCCTGGGTCCTTCCCCGGGGCCTCCTCCCGGTTTAGAACGTGCCCGGAACACCTCACTAGGGAGGCGTCCAGGAGGCATCCTGATCAGATGCCCCGAGCCACCTCATCTGACTCCTATCGATGCGGAAGAGCAGTGGCTCTACTCTGAGCCCCTCCCGGATGACTGAGCTTCTCACCCTATCTTTAAGGGAAAGCCCAGACACCCCGCGGAGGAAACGCATTTCAGCCGCTTGTATTCGCGATCTCGTTCTTTCGGTCACTACCCATAGTTCATGACCATAGGTGAGGGTAGGAACATAGATCGACTGGTAAATTGAGAGCTTTGCCTTGCGGCTCTGCTCCTTTTTCACCACGACAGACTGATGCAGCGCCCGCATTACTGCGGATGCCGCACGATCCACCTGTCGATCTCACGCTCCATTCTTCCCTCACTCGTGAACAAGACCCCGAGATACTTGAACTCCTCCACTAGGGGCAGGATCTCGCTACCAACCCTGAGAGGGCACTCCACCCTTTCCGGCTGAGGACCATGGTCTCGGATTTGGAGGTGCTGATTCTCATCCCAGCCGCTTCACACTCAGATGCGAACCGATCCAGAGAGAGCTGAAGATCACGGCCTGATGAAGCAAACAGGACAACATCATCTGCAAAAAGCAGTGACCCAATCCTGAGCCCACCAAACCGGACCCCCTCAACGCCCTGGCTGCGCCTAGAAATTCTGTCCATAAAAGTTATGAACAGAATTGGTGACAAAGGGCAGCCCTGGCGGAGTCCAACTCTCACTGGAAATGGGTTCGACTTACTGCCGGCAATGCGGACCAAGCTCTAGCACCAATCATACAGGGTTCGAACAGCCCTTATCAGGGGGGCCGGTACCCCATACTCCCGGAGTACCCCCCACAGGATTCCCCGAGGAACACGGTCGAATGCCTTTTCCAAGTCCACAAAACACATGTAGACTGGTTGGGCAAACTCCCATGCACCCTCCAGGACCCTGCTAAGGGTATAGAGCTGGTCCACTGTTCCGCGACCAGGACGAAAACCACACTTGTCCTCCTGAATCCGAGACTCGACTATCCGACGGACCCTCCTCTCCAGGACCCCTGAATAGACTTTTCCAGGGAGGCTGAGGAGTGTGATCCCTCTGTAGTTGGAACACACCCTCTGATCCCCCTTCTTAAAGAGGGGGACCACCACCCGGGTCTACCAATCCAGAGGCACTGTCCCTGATGTCTATGCGATGTTGTAGGACTGTCTTGGTTGACACGCCTCTGCAACATCCAGAGCCTTGAGGAACTCCGGGCGTATCTCATCCACCCCCGGGGCCCTGCCACCAAGGAGTTTTTTGACCACCTCGGTGACCTCAGTCCCAGAGATGGGGGAGCCCACCTCTGAGTCCCCAGGCTCTGCTTCCTCATTGGAAGGCATGTTAATGGGATTGAGGAGGTCTTCGAAGTACTCCCCCCACCGACCCACAACGTCCCGAGTCGAGGTCAGCAGCGCACCATCCCCATCATATACAGTGTTGACACTGCACTGCTTTGTATCCATTGATTATCAACATATTTACATTAGCTGTGGCATTAAAAAAATAAAACTTTCGTTGAAGGACATGTGTGGCAGATTCACTGGCAGGATGATGCCCCAACCTGTGGCTGCATTCAAAGGGCGTCATCTTTCGCTTTTACGCCTGGTGTAGTGGTGGTGTTCTTATTTGTGAGTGGATGTTTTGTTGCAGGGAGGGCTTCCGTTTTTCCTTCTCCGATGTAGAACCCTCATCCGAGTTCACCCCTGTTATAGCAGGTCTTCATTTGAAAACAGCAGTATCAGATTGGGGGGGAGCATGAACACGACAGAGAATAAAACTGAATAATAAAAAAAAAAAAAAAAGCAGCTAACCATAAATGTACACCAGCTGTTACAGACTCAAATCAAATTTATTTTTTTATTCTATAGAGGTGACAAAAAGATCAAAATGGTAAATCTAGGAAGCGCCCGGAATCAAACCCACAACCTCTTGATACGAGTCAGCAGTTCCTACCATTGCACCACCCAAAGTGTCAGCATCGTAGCCAAACCAGATTTCCTTTTCTTCAGTTATATTCTTGAATAAAAGCACACTTGTTTTGTTATACTTGTACCTTTTGTAAGTATTTATTTGATATTTGGACTTCAGTCTTCACACATTATTCACTTCATGTCAAAATTTTGTCAGTACTATAACGTGAAAACATTTTTTTTAGCTATATGTTCAAACATATCTTGCCTTGCATTTCCTGTCATCCTGCATTTACCAAGATCGTTGCAAACACGACAGGAAATACATGTGTTCCAAATAACGATGTTATTTACCCCATACAACTCCAGGCACCTCACACCCAGATAAATTGACTTGAGCTGGGAGAACTTTCTGTCCAACTTGAGCTGCGGTGGTGGGAGGTGGGACAGCAGGCTGCTTGTGGTGATCGACACATTTGCAAAACAAAAGACGCTAATGGAGAAGTGTGAAGGAATTTAAGGTGGCCCGGGATTACGACTTTTTTCATAGGCTTCAGGGGATTCTAGTGTTAAATCTCTACTATTGCCAGAGTCAGCAACAAAAAAATGCAACAAGATGCAGGGATATTTTTCAAGTAGAAAACAGTTGATGTATACTCATGGATCCTTGAGAAAATGTCTATTGCAACAACTCTTACAAACATTTACAAATACACAATTTATAATTTGTATCAATGGGAACATGGTAGCTGTTTACAATGTAAAGTAAGCAAACTGACATTAAGAGGTCTACCAGTTATTAGCTAAATTATGAAGTTAAACCTTTTACTTTTGAAATATTAACATAGCAGTATCATGAGTGAAGCAAAGGTTGACTAAGCAGTTATTAGCCAACTAATTAGATGAGACAATAGCAAGTGCAGAGTCCAATGACAAGAACAACATCGGCTATGGCAAATGTAGGCTATGCACTTCACCCAATAATAATTTCAAAAATTAAGAAAGCTCCTGAGTAATACAATGAAAAACATGTATATTTAATAGCTTAGGGGGAAAAAATGTTAAAGATTATTTCCACGCTGAAAGGGAAAGAATAGACATTTTGCAGCTCTATAGCCTTCATCAACCTGCAGATACCCGCTGGCACAGCCCTACATTAACTCTAAAATTCAGTCTAGTATCATTTACTACACACTTGCAGGTGTTAGTACTTACTATTACAACATAAAACTAAGTGTCAAAAAGACATTCATACAATAGGCTTTCTTTTTCCAAATGGCATTTGCTTTGTATTATCTACATGAATGAGCCTACCTGGAGAATGCCTTTTGGTAAGCCAAACACAAATGTAGGTAAATGGCAGGCTACTCATACTCTTAACTGTCTGGAGAAATAATGCATTTTTTTTTAAAAAGCCACATAAAATGCATTCAGATTCTAATAGCGTTTGCCTCACAAATTTCAGAACATTTAAATGCACAAAGCAAAATGGATGGATTAGATTTTTCCTTTCATTTCAGAAATTTTGTTTTTCTTTAGGCTATTTTATGGTTTAGAGCAGAAACAATGGAAAAAGTATGTTAAACATTATTGGTCATAGCTATCATAATATGAATCCACACTACACAAATGTTTGACTTAATTGCAAGGTGCATGACAAGTATTTTTTTTTTTTTGTAATTCAATCTTTGAGGGCGACAAACCCAACTCTGTATTATGTGGCAATAACCACAATTGATATTGAAATGGTGTAAACCTTATTTTTTAGTGAAGAATATATACTCCACACATTAAAAAAGTTACCAAATAACTCAACAAAAAACATCTGCAGAAACCATTAGTGAATGGCACAATTTCCCATAATGGCCAAAGAAAAGCTTATTATTGAGGATAGAGAAATTGTATATAGGTAGTGTAAAAAAAAGTGCCAGTCTGTTTACCAAAATAATGGCTGCTGTATTATGATACCTAATAAAATTCTCCTTTAAGCATGAAGTGGTTTAGTTAAATTGGAAGAAAAGGCTTTATTTTTACAAATGAACGTGAAAATTTACTATTAGTTGACATACTTTAAATGAGCAATTTGTCTTTATGTACCTTGGGTGTGCAGCTGCTTTCTCTGGCACTACTTGATGTCAAGTATGCAAAACCCTTTGATTTCTAGAGAAAAATGCAGTGCCAAAACAAAGAAAACACAGCTGCTTTGCTTGGTTATTTTTGGAATTTTTTTACTTGCTGTAATGACAGGATGATATCCAACATTTTCCTTCTGAAAATAGCACTTTACAATGCAAATCACAGAAACAATGATGTGTGTAAAACCAAAAAACATTAAAGCTGTCCGACTTCGAACACAGTAAAAGCCAGTCCAGGTTGTCTTTTCATTAAAAAAAATCTGACGAAAGAAAATGCCAGCCTGACAAATCTCAACATTAAATTAACATTATTCACAATGTTAATAAATGGGGACAGGAGAAAAAAAAACAAAAAACCCATGCATACCCTCCCCAAAAACCTTATGCCCTAAAGTTTTTTAAAGAACTAGTTTTGTTAAATGCAATAAGAAAGTACCTGCTTTAAAAGGATCTCAGAAATTCCATCATTCACTGGCTTAATTCAGTTCAAGGTCACAGGAATCCTACACATATCACAGATAGCTAAAAAAGCCTTATGTACACTAAAAAAAACTAGACATTGATGATACAAAACAGAAGCAACTGAAGTTGGTTAGGATATTCACATATAGGTGGGAGGCACATTTCTGACAGGAGTTATTTTCTATAATATAAAGAGGATATGAAATGCATTTTAGCTTCTTAAAAACATGCTTCTTATATTTTATTTAGTTGAACAGATTCCAGTATTATTACATTATATGCTCTATAGAAAAATTTTTCTAGAAAATTGTGCACTAGTATAAATAAAATGCTAAAGGTAGTTTGTGCAGACTCAGTCTGACAATTAAGAATTTCTCACCAGCCACATACATTTGTACAATGTACTTTTGCCTATTAATTTTTCCTAACCTTCAAAAAATCCTCCTTCTTAGACAGGGAAAGTGCATTATCAGAAATTCCAATTCTCTAAACACACTTTTGATTTAACATCTTGATTCTTAAAAAGTACAGAAACAACAGTTATTTGGACAAGGTTTTTTACAATATCTTTGTCTCCCCTGGATCATAGCTTTTTTTATCTTTTTGATTTCACTGTACAGTACATACCACTATTCATTTGTCTTTTTTTTTTTTTTTTTTTTTTTTTTTTTTACAGGCTCACCAGGCTCCAAAGTGAAAAGGCATCCTACA
Organism: Erpetoichthys calabaricus; assembly: GCF_900747795.2. Classification (NCBI taxonomy): domain Eukaryota; kingdom Metazoa; phylum Chordata; class Cladistia; order Polypteriformes; family Polypteridae; genus Erpetoichthys; species Erpetoichthys calabaricus. Next base: position 119,994,204 of record NC_041402.2, read on the forward strand.
GAATGATGCTGCCACCACCAATATGCATCATTCGTAGGAATGGTGTTTAAGATGGTGTTTGCATCAAATTAAAACCACCCTCAATCTGGAGTAAAAGCCAAAATAGCAATTTTACATGTTAAGCACTAGGGATGGGCAGATTGATACCACTACTTCCTGGAATAGGCTCCGGCTTCTTTGCAACCCTGCCCTAGATAAATGGGTTTGGAAAATGGAAAGGTTGTACTATATTGGAAAGTGTAATAGAATAAAAAGAAAACTAAACCATCAAACCATTGATTTTCTTAACCCACTTTATCCTGAGCATGGTTGCAGGGAAGCTGCAAGACTAGGGATATAGTATGGTATTAATGTCAGTCCATTATTAGGTGAACACATACCAGTCCACCGTCTTTGCAGTGTGGGATGAAACCAGAGCACACGGAGGAAACCCCTATGGGCAGAGAAAGCGTGAACATGGAAGGACCCAGGATGTGAACTCTAGTTTCCTTACAGCAAGGCAACAGTGCCACAATGCCACCCAAAGAACTAAATGACTATTACATTCATAATCTTCCCTTCCATATTCAAAGGCATTTAATTGCACCCTTTTCAAAATGATTACACAAAAGCTTGAGAGATTACAAAAAGCCTAGCTGAGATTAGTTCCATTGATTTGCAGCCTGCTTCATTTGTGGACAATCTTGGTTTCTGTCAGTTTATGAAAGTGGTGGATGCTTGGTGCAAAATCCCCAATAGAAAATCTATGACGACTGGTGAAATTCTAAACCTGTATGAGAAAGTCAAACTAAAATTGAAAACATCTCTAGAATCTGCCAGTAGTATAGTTCTGATATGTGGACATCAAGAACAATAGGGGCCTATATTACATTGATCAGAAATGGCAAATACAGGCTTAAACGCATGAATCAGTCCATGTACCCAGAAATCACTCCGTAGACAATACAGTTCCGTTTCTTAATAGAATAACTGAAGACTGGGGGATATAACACAAGGTCTACGCTGTGATTACAGACAATGGAACCAGTATGGTATCTGCTATTTGGAAAACCAATTGAAAAAACATTCTAGGTTTTTCACTTAGGTTGAATCTTGTTGTCAAGGATTGCATTAAGGCTAACATAAGTCTTCAGTCCATTTTAGATAAATGCAGAACCATTGTTGGGGTCTTTCTTCATAGTACCAGAGCAACTGACAAGCTAAAAGAAGTACAAAGGCAATTGCTGATGTCTAGAACACAAACAACATCAGGAAGTCGAAACACAACGGAGCTCGGTGTTCCATATGCTTGAGAAACTGTCAGAACAACAGTAAACAGTTACAACAGCACTTTGTCTTTTGTTCAACAACTTTGATTCTAAACCCATCTAGGAAGAGACCAAAAGAATCCAGATTATCTTCTTTATTAATTCCCTAATTAAAATACCAACACTTCAAATCTTTGACAATGACTTGGTTATTTTCTCTACATAAGAAAATTGGTTTCTTGGTCACTATTACAGTTAAAGAGCAAAAAGACACCCTATATAAACATCCTTTTTAAAATTTACAGAGGACGGCATGGTGATGCAGTGGTTAGCACTGCTGCCTGATATATTGTGTCCTGTGCTCAAATCTCACAATCAGTTACAGCTGCAAAATGTAATTGTATATTAAATCATTATTAAAATTGCAGCTGCTGTACACTAATCATGATAATTGGCGATTTCTGCATTTCATTTAGTACTGCAGCTCTGTCAGAGATTGAGCTTACTCAGTTATAACTGCTCTAAACAGCATGAGTGCTGTAACCAATCAAATATACATTTCGCTAGTATAAGCTCTTTGGCAAATCAGAGGTACTCACATTATATGACTAATTTCTAGCCACCATGCTGAACTTCTTTTAAGGCTTGTGATCCCCAACAACAGATTTTAAGAAACAATGCATTTCTCTTGTGTTTGTTACAGTCTTAAGGAAAATAAAATTGACAAATAAGGTTGAATCTACCTGAAACTTTATGTTTTATTGCCAAAATGAATAAATGTTGTTACGAATGGATAACCTACATGTGGAACATGCAACACAAGTAACGTTCACTTTGCCAAAGCTAACGTTTCCAACATAATTTACCATTACATAGCATTGATGTAATACAAGCCAACGGTGACCAAAGTTTCTTTATTCTCTATTAAAACATGACATTAAAAAGTTATTGGTCAGCACTACAAAATACAAAGTGTAAGTTACATTAAAAATCATTTTTGGGCAGAGTTTTCCTTGCATTACTGTCATTTAAAAGTTTATTATCCATTTTGATCTTACATACACATGCATCTTTTGTTTTCTTAACCTCTTAAAGCCTTTTAAATACAGGAGAAACCCATTTTACCACATTTTAGATATTTGAAGGATGAGTGGTGGTGATGGCAGGTTTTCCCAAAAGTAATATTTGATTTAAAAAAAAAAAAAAAAAAAAAAGCAGCAATATGTCATAGTTAAATTTTATTTCAGAATTATTTGAACAGCAGTAATTTACTATATCACAAACACAGTGAGAAACATTTTTAATAAATGTGCCGTGTCTGTATTGTAATAAATAAAACTGTTTTTAAACACAGTTGTAATTTTTTATCTAACCTTGTATTTTATGTTAATTTCTTAACTGTTTCCATACTAACTGGATGTTCTATTCTGTATAGATACAGAACAAAATATATGCAATTGGCAACAATTTGTATTTCACTTTAGTGTTATTAAACAAAATTCATCTCAAATATAATAAAGGCGATCAAATACAAACTCTGTGGTAATCATGCACCCATACTGTACATCCAGTCTTTATTCATGTGAAGAATGTCCATATACCTCTTTGTGTTTTATATGTGCGCGTAAATAGAGAGGGAGCTCTTGATTTTACCTGAATATCTGTAGAAGCACAAAGGAACCTGGGCCTGTCTTTTGCAAGAGGGCTAAATAAAAATACAGCAGCCTGTGAAAATTAACTACTGTAAACAAACTGAAAATAATGTAACATGACTATGTGATTTTCTTAGTAAATGCTAGGCCGATAACTCTAAACGAGTGTGGAATATGCACGAGTTTAACCCCTAATGAACTGCCATCCATTTTAAGTTTGGTTCCTGCGACTAATGTTACAGGGATAGGTTCATAATTCCTGCAACTCCAAACATGGCTAAAGGCCTTCAGGAAAAGGATGATGAATAAATGCATTAAATTAAGAAGTACTTTATATTTTGCTTGACTAAAGGCAATAGAAATGGAAAAGTTACAATACTGAAAAATACAATACCTTCAATACTTAAATACAGTAGACTCCCGCAAAGTCGCAGTTCAGAGTTTGTGTCCTCAGTCATTTGCGGATTTTTCCTTAGAACCTATCTAATAATTGTTAGTGGAAACCGCAAATATCCTCCACAATTTTTATGGCTTTTTTCCTGGCAATACTGTACTGTAGAGAAAACAGGAAGCAACTGTAGAGGAAACGCAGCTTGGGATGGTGAAAGTAGCCAGTAGAATGTGAAACTGCAACTCCCAGCAGTCCCTGCAGTGGCACTGATTGGTCTTCTGCTGAGGGTGCTGGGGTCAAAGGATGTCAGCATGGCTTTTAAAAAGGAGGCCGGTGACCAAAAGCAAAAAAAAAAAAAAGTTTTTGTACTTTGTGATTCAAGTTCCTGTCTCTCTCCCTGCCTTCTGTTGGGTTACTTGTACTTATTCGTTTTGTCCTGGATCGTTTCGTGTTTGGCGTCTGGATTGTCTGCCATCTGCCTGTGTACATCAGGACTGTAAGTGGATTCATGGCAATCCTGCAAAGAAAGAAGCACTCCTGAACCCATCCATCATTTCAGGAACTAGTGGTAGGACTATCTTTACATTCCCATTCAATATGCGGATCTCTGGACTATCTATTTTCATCATCACATTTCATCCGTTGCCATTTTTCATGAACATGTTTCATGATTTACTGTGTGTGTTTTGTTGATGCTTTGTTCTATTTAATGTGTAATCGCTGTAAGGGGAACAGGGGTGGTATCATTGTTTTCATTTATTTTCATTACATTCTTTATTTGCCATTTGATTACCGGTTTGCTTTGTTTTTGTCTCTGTGTGTGTCGGTCAGGCCATGGCTGGGTGCATCCCCGAAATCTCCCCCATAAAAGTACATAAATCACCGTCTGGATCGCTACAGCGTTATTCATTTTTCCTTGCTGCTGATTGACTGATCCATCTCCAACTGAGGGTTCTTGTGTTTTCCGTTTTGTTTCTTTTAACCCTTAAACCGGCACAAGCAGCTATAGTCTTTTCCCAGTGCCATTTGCGAGCATGCAAGAGTTGAATGCACCCCTAGAAAACACAGAAACTCCTCAAAAAACGGTGATAGACTACTTTCACATTGCTCCCTTACTTACGGGTGCTCTGTTGCGTGAAAAGCTTCTGGCCTGGCCTGACCTCCCCTCCCCTCAGTACCTACCACCCCTCCAAACCTCTACACCCCCCCCACCAAACCCTCACTCTCTCATTGTGCTCCCCTGTGATGTTTGCCTATTCTTTTAAAATCGATAACTAACTGCATACTGAGTTCATTTTATTTCTGAAAGAGACATGTTTGTTTGAAGTGTTTGAATAAAGTTCCTGTCTCTACAATCTCCTGTGTTTCTGTGCAATTCTGTCATCCAAGCATGACACCCTGCAGCCTCACTGTCTCTGGGATTGAGATAGCACCAGCGTTTACCTCTGTGTGCTTGCATGCTTCCAGTTCAAGCGCAGATGGCTCGGTGATTTACTTTGTACATATTGTTCCAGTAGTTTTTTTTAAATAGTTTTTACAGTTCATTAGCAGTGTGTAAAATCATCAGTGATGCAGTAATTGTGATGCTCTTTGCATTAAAAAAAATGTGTTCTATTAAAATTTCACTTTTTCTTTGTGACATTTACTTAAAGTGCAGCCAAAAAGTATTTGGCATCCTGAGATGCATTAACCCCCAAGTAGGTGGCAGTTTAAGGCTTAAAGCTCCAAGATGCCGCCGAAACGCCCTGCACCTTCTAAGGTTTCTGGCAATGAAAACGCACTTGCATGAATTGCAGTACTGTACATATAGCAGTAACATCAGTATTTTACATTCTAGCACTGCGGGAGACAGCAGTACAGTATACAGGTTTAGCTTTCAATTCTTTTTTTAGGTAGTGTATATATAGCGGAGTTTGAAATTAAATTAAAGTGTTTTGGGGGCATATTTAGGGTTTAAACTATAAAAATAGGATTTTTTTTAATCATATCCAAAATTTGTAGTTTTTCACAATTCACAGGTGCTCTAGGAACGCAACCCCCCGCGACTTCTGGGGGTGTACAATACTTGCAAATGAACCACCTTTGCACTCAATGTGCCATTCTGAATAGGGACTACTTGTTTAGTTTGCCTATTCTTGAATAATACAACAACTGCCTTTGACAAAGCAGTCAAAGAAAACCTAGTGATCTATTTGCTCTACAAATCATCTTTATAATGGAAAACAGTTTACAAAGAAGGTTATCTTTATAATTGGTTTTTGGATTTCTGTGCTAGTCATGGATAGACCACAACAAAAAGACAATGTTTGAACACAACAACGCTCACATACAACCCTCGTACAAGAGAACCTTGGGCAAAAGTTCAATGATCGACGATGTACCTGTAGTTGTGTTATCCAAACAGAAGCCATATGCTTTGGATACTTGGAGGAAGACAGGATCAGAATTGTCAACCAAATGTCACTTGGTAGCAAGTTGGATTTGAAGTGAAGGGCGTAGGCCAGACAAACCAGGGAAGTCTAGATAGGCAATTCGGGTGTCCTGGGAACATTTCAGAATTCTATTTGAGAGAAGTTCAACTCCTACCTCTGAAAAACCTATACCTTGTTTACAGCGAGGTCAGAGACATGAAGTCTAAATGGACCGTGTTCAAGAGCGGAGTAGTGGAAGCCGCTTCTAAATGTTGTGGTCTAGGACCCAACAGTGGATACCAGCAGCGAGAAAAGCTGCCAGACTGAAGAATGGTCTTTAGGGAAATGCTCTCTGGGGACTCTGTAGACTCTGCTGAAAGGTACCAACAGGCTAAGAGAATGCTGCAAAAGTGGTTATGGAAGCTAAAGCATTGGAGGAGTTTGAAGAGGCCATGAAGAAAGACTATCAGATGGCCTCAAGGCTATTCTGGCAAACTGTTCCACATCTCAGGAGGGGAAGTCCTGGTCTTGCCCAGGCTGTGATAAACAGGGGATGCAGAGGTGGGGCCACTATTAGGTAAACTGTCTATCAATGGAACAAACACTTTGAGGAACTCCTCAGCCTGGCAGACGACATGCTGGTCTTACCAGGAGACAGCACTGGTCACGTCCAGTGAGGAGAATACCATCACTGTTGGGAAAGCCACTATGGTGGTCAGAGGACTCTGTGCTGCTAAGGTTGCTAGGATAGTTGAAATCCTACTGGAAATGTTGAAAGCGCTGTACATTGTTGGGACGGCGTGGTTAACAAGTTTATTCAATTGTTCATGAAAGGTGGGTAAAGCACCTTTGGAATGGCAGACTGGTGTAGTGGTCCCAACATTTGAGAAGGTTGACCAGAGGGCGTTTTTTCCAACTACAGAGGGATTGCTCTGAGTGGAGGAGATCATCTATCTCAGGATTTTGTTTGTGAGGAATGGAAATAGGGAATATGAGATCAACAAGCAAACTGGAGCAATGGCAGCTGTTCTGTAGGCGCTGTACTAGTTTGTGTTGGTGAAGTGGGAGCAGAGTTTAAAGACAAAATTCTCCGTTTACCATTTAATCTACATCCCAGTCCTCACCTATAGTCATGAGCTGTGGGTAATGACCAAACGAATTAAACAGTGATTACAAACATCATATATGATGTTCCTAGACAGGATCAGAAGCTCTACATTTCAGAGTAGACTAGCTGCACCTCTGGATCGAGTGGAAATAGTAGTGGTGCTTTGGTAAGGTCATAAGGATGCTCTCCCACCCTCAGGCGGTTCCACTTTAAGCTGCTCTCAGCATGTCCCACTGGGTGAAGACCCTGCAGCAGACCCAGGACAGAATGGAGGGATAACATCTCCCAGTGGGTTTGGCAACACCTGGGAATTACCCAGTAAGAGCTGGACTATATAGTTGGGGACAGGGAAAAGAGGACAGACCTGGCAAAACCAGAAATGAGATGAAAATGTTAATCATGAGCAAGCTCAAGAATCAATGCCAGTACCCCGCCTTTTTGGTTGTTTGAACATTTGAAAGAGCAGTGCATTCTAGGAAATAGATATTTAATTTTGAAATCCAAGCCTATGTACGGTAAGTGGGTGTAGTTTAACAGAACCACCATTGTTTTTGTAAAACTTATTTTAATAAAACCAAAATGCTGACAAGCTTACGCAAAGTTTAATAAAATACATGTTTTGTACAATAAATACAATATACATCATTAAGGCATAGTTAACATAAAATAAAGTATCAGCAAGATTCCATTTATTTAAAAAAAAAAATCTATATATAAAATTCTATGCATTAAATCTGAAGTTTCTTGTCCACTTGGGTGTGTCGAGTGGGGATCCCACCTAGTTTCAGTTGTGCCGCTATATGAAGACAAAACTGTATAAAGTTGACAGCCCCTAAAAGTACATATTAAACTGGATATCATTGTGTATTGTGCAGCCATGACTTTATAATTGACAAGGCTTGTTTGGAAATCACAAAGACAAGTATAAAGATTGTGTGAATCACTTATGACATTTACCTGAACAAATTACTTGATTTGACAATCTGTACAATGATAAATAGTTGACTAGTTTCAGTGCATGTAATACAGAGCACAAGACATTATATAGATATTTGAACTGTGTATGGTATTATCTTGATTTTATAGACAATGTTACCTTTAAAGAGGGCTACACAAAAGGTCCAAAACTTGCTTTTCACTATATGTGTCAATGAATTAAATAAATAGAACTACCCTTCTGCATAGATGATGCCTCCAAAAAATAAATAAATAAACTTTTAAAATTTAGACCTGAATAACTTGTGATTTATGACTTTCAAAAAATATATATGACAGAAATAGAGATGGTAGGCATTTTTCGCAAGTGGTCAATTTGTCACAAATGTAGCAAAAAAAAAAATGCCCATTTTGTTTGTTCACGTATACAACACGCAGTGGGTAGCGCTGCTGCCTCGCAGTTGGGAGACCTGGGGACCCGGGTTCGCTTCCCGGGCCCTCCCTGCGTGGAGTTTGCATGTTCTCCCCGTGTCTGCGTGGGTTTCCTCCGGGCGCTCCGGTTTCCTCCCACAGTCCAAAGACATGCAGGTTAGGTGGATTGGCGATTCTAAAATTGGCCCTAGTGTGTGCTTGGTGTGTGGGTGTGTTTGTGTGTGTCCTGCGGTGGGTTGGCACCCTGCCCGGGATTGGTTCCTGCCTTGTGCCCTGTGTTGGCTGGGATTGGCTCCAGCAGACCCCCGTGACCCTGTGTTTGGATTCAGCGGGTTGGAAAATGGATGGATGGATGGACGTATACAACATATTTCACTTTCAAAAAGCTCAACTTTAAAAAATAAATTACCTTTACTGATAGGCAGCTGAGGTGCTTCTGAAATATGGGAGTGACAGGCAGGGTTTAGTTTGCTAGAAAATATTCCCTTCCAATTCCTTTCTATTTACCCGATTCAAAAATGTGTAAATTCTTTAAGCATTAGCTTACCTATTACCTGGTCAAGATAATGGATGGATCAATCTGACCTTGTATATTTCTGTACAATACACACATTTGACTGAAAAACTTGATTATGGGTTATTTCTATCTCAAATAGGGCTGGGTGAAAGGAACCTAAATTGATGTTGTGATTATTTTGTCCAAAAAAGCAACACTCAAGATTTCTCAATATGCTCTCAAAACACCTTAAAGATTGAAGATCAGCACCATATTGACATTATCCAACCTGCTATATCCTAACTACAGGGTCACGGGGATCTGCTGGAGCCAATCCCAGCCAACACAGGGCACAAGGCAGGAAACAAACCCCAGGCAGGGCGCCAGCCCACCGCAGGGCGCGAGGCACACACACACATCCCCCCGCCCGCCCGCCAAGCACACACTAGGGACAATTTAGGATCGCCAATGCACCCAACCTGCATGTCTTCGGACTTTGGGATGAAACCGGAGTACCCAGAGGAAACCCACGTAGACACGGGGAGAACATGCAAACTCTACGCAGGGAGGACCCAGGAAGCGAACCCGGGTCTCCTAACTGCGAGGCAGCAGCACTACCCACTGCGCCATCGTGCTGCCCCCATATAGACATGAATTTAAAAAAGAAAAAATACAATTTTAGGAATAACTGTGCCTCAAAGAAACCGATCAAACATGTTTTTTTCCCCCCCCCAACCATTTTTGTATCTCCTCTATTTTTAAGTCTTTATTGTATGCATTACCTGACTTGCTGGAATCGGGAATTCAGACAGTAAAGCTGACTCTCCTTCAGTCTGCCCATTTTACCAGGCAAGACGAAGCTTGAATCAGAATCCGATCATAAATGTATTATACATATATTGCTTCACAGTCTACATCATTTGTATTGGTTTCACAGTAAGTATTTGCTTAAACATGCCTTTTCGTGTCTGTTACAGTCTGCGTAACAGACTGTATGTGTGTGGGCATTTACTTTATAACATTCTCCAGCACAGCGAGGAGTGTATTTCTGGCAACTAGTATTTTCTATCCAGTGTTCTTAACAGCTTTTCACAGTCAGCAACAGAGACGAATCTGTAAGGGGCCCATTGAAACTGGAGCCATTTCAACTACCTGAAACTTCACTTCCAATCCCAATGAACAAAGAAGTAGCACTACTCCATTTACTCCTAAATCAGATTTATATTCCATTAATTGATATTTTGTTTCTCTAATACTAACCTTGGTTCATAAAGTAATATGGTTGTGTATTTATTTCTCCAATAATCTTAACACATTCAAAGATGACCAAGACAAAGTGTTTTTAAATGCTAATGCAAAACAGATGCACTATATGTTAAAGATCCACTACAGTAATCCCTCGCTATATCGCGCTTCGCCTTTCGCGGCTTCACTCCATCACGGATTTTATATGTAAGCATATTTAAATATATATCGCGGATTTTTCGCTGCTTCGCGGGTTTCTGCGGACAATGGGTCTTTTAATTTCTGGTACATGCTTCCTCAGTTGGTTTGCCCAGTTGATTTCATACAAGGGACGCTATTGGCAGATGGCTGAGAAGCTACCCAACTTACTTTTCTCTGTCTCTTGCGCGGACTTTCTCTGATCCTGACGTAGGGGGATTGAGCAGGGGGCTGTTCGCACACCTAGACGATACGGACGCTCGTCTAAAAATGCTGAAAGATTATCTTCACGTTGCTATCTTTTGTGCAGCTGCTTCCTGAAACGATATGCTGCACAGTGCTTCGCATACTTAAAAGCTCGAAGGGCACGTATTGATTTTTGCTTGCTTGTTTTTCTCTGTCTCTCTCTCTCTCTCTTTCTGTGCTCTTGACGGAGGGGGTATGAGCTGCCGCCTTCAACAGCTTTGTGCCACTGTGCTTCACATACTTAAAAGCCAAACAGCCCTATTCATTTTCCTCTGTCTTTATGACAGTCTCTGCTCCTGACTCCTTTGAAGAGGAAGATATGTTTGCATTCTTTTAATTGTGAGACGGAACTGTCATCTCTGTCTTGTCATGGAGCACAGTTTAAACTTTTGAAAAAGAGACAAATGTTTGTTTGCAGTGTTTGAATAATGTTCCTGTCTCTCTACAACCTCCTGTGTTTCTGCGCAAATCTGTGACCCAAGCATGACAATATAAAAATAACCATATAAACATATGGTTTCTACTTCGCGGATTTTCTTATTTCGCGGGTGGCTCTGGAATGCAACCCCCGCGATGGAGGAGGGATTACTGTATTGTAATTAGGAAGTGCCATTCTCCTGCTAAACAAAATACAAAAACTCAAAATTAAAATAAAATTGCCATTAATGCTGTTAACCCCATGCACAATCATTGAATAATTCACATAAACAAAAACCAATAAGGCTGCTGTTTTTATTCCTGCTTGCAACACTTCAGCAGCAAAAAGCATGTGAAATGGATGGTTGAGGGATTACAATATGCGGCCGTCTCACTTCTGGTGTGGTGTACTGTAAATTACTGGCTAGTGTAGTTATTTGACCTATGACCAAGTATGAGTGTTCTCTGGAGAAAAGTAGGAAAAATTGTTTTGCAAATACAGCAAGTCACTGCATTGGTTATCTCCATGCCCCTGTTGCTTGTCTGGTTATACTCTATGCAACTGAACAGTGAACACTATGGAAGTTTGCTTAGCAGGGACTTATTTTGCTGGGGAGATGGGAAGGCACATTGCAGGCTGCACATGTTATTGCATGGCCCCTTCATATTCAGTAACAGGTTTTATCTTTAGATGTTATACTACAAATCTGTCACCTCAACAAAAACAAAACCTTTTGCAAACAACAAATCCCACCTGTTCAAATGCTTCCCCCTCAGATTCTTGCTCAATGTTTTCGCACTCGTCACCATTATTCGGTGTGGGCAGAGTCAACATAGACAAGCTCTGAAAGGGCCCTGGAGACTTGGTGAACTTTGAGATTCGGAAGTAGCTGTGGAAAATTGAAGTGCTGAACATCGCAATATGGGCTTTTGCATCTTGATTCTTCATAAATATCGAACCAAAAAATTGATATATTGCCAGCCCTAACGTCACCTAACAATAATAATTCTAAGCATGAAATAACAACCAATCTTTTTCAAAACTGCATTTTTTCACTGAATCCAAATCTCACGGAAACAGTTTGTGGTAGAAAAATTTCAATTTCAGAAATGGATTCAACACACCCAAAATCTATAAAAGTACACCAATTTTTATTTTTTTTTTTTTTTTTTTGCACAATAAGATTTTGGTACATACCAGTGTTATTATGTTGAAACTCTTCAATGAAAAGCATATAATTTTTGGTTATTCTCTTAGCATAGACTGCCTCAGTTTGAAAATTCATTTCACTTGAATGATATCCACAAAGACAGTAACAAGAAGGTTTAACAATGGAAGTGCTAAACAATTTAGGGCCTCCAAACACTAAACTGCACCAGCATTCATCAATTCCCGTAAACGGACGATAATGCAAATTGTACATCACCACATTTAAATTTGTCTTTAAAATACTTTTTAAGGTTTACAAAGCCTTGAATAATCTCACTCCATCCTATATTTCGGAATGCATTTTATCTTACATTCCAAATCGTAACCTTAGATCTTCAAATGAGCATCTGCTTATTATTCCAAGAGCTAAACTTGAAAGAAGTGGTGAGGCAGCCTTCTGCTGTTAAGCACTTAAAATCTGGAATAGCTTACCGATAGAAATTTGCCAGGCTAATACAGTGGAGCACTTCAAAAACTGCTAAAAACCCATTATTTTAACATGTCCTTGTTGTAGCTTCATTTATACTGATTTCTTCAAAATGTCACGTATATTGTCTCTCAGGTGTGTAATAGAAACCACAGTATAGAGAGAAGCGTGCGCATTGCAACAGGTACACACATCGTAAATGTAGGAAGGATGGGTCCTTGTGGGTGTTTGAACTGTTAACATTTGAATGTGATGATTGCATATAGTGCTGAACTGACCTCTCTGTACTATGGTTGCCTCTGCATGTCCTGGAGTACAAAAAAAAAAAACCAGCAACATGTGGGGACTGGCAAGATCAGGGGAAAAAGAAAAAAAAAAAAAAAAACATGCAGTGTTATGCAAATGAATATGAATAATATGAATAATGTTGCATCTGTGCCACAATGTTTTCCAAAATGTACTGTACAGGTCATAAAATGAATAATTCCAAATATCATATACAGTATACCTATGTCTGGTTTTTTTTTTTTTGACATCATAGACCATAAGGTGCATACTAATTCAGTGTGAGCAGGAACACTCAATAAAGCTAAAAAAAAAAAAAAAAAATCAAGTGACGGTGAGATACGAAGAAGGCAGATTCACCAGCGTTTGTGTGTCAGCTTTTATCCTTCCAGATCAGAGAATCTCCAGTTCCATTGCCTCAAAACACCACTTATATCTACAGTTACTCCCAGTTTCAAATAAAAACTAACAGCGCCAGATCCCTAGGGCTGTAGTATGTATCGCGATCATGGCTGAGAGAAAAAAAGAGAAAAAAAAAAAAAAAAAAAAACAGTAACTTTCACAAGTCCTATAAATGTACACCGTCTGTTACAGACGCAAACCAAATGTATGCATGTACTGTATAATATTAACAATAAGAGTAGTTCAGTACTGAAAACGGCAAATACAGGAGGCAGACGGGATCGAACCAGGGACTCTTAATTACAAGTCAGCAAATCTTACCGCTGCGCCACGGAAGCTGTTGCCTTACCCTTGAACCTTTTGTGAAGGTGTTTATTTGATCTTTGGACTTCAGGCTTCACACATTATATAGTTTATGCCAACATTTTGTCATTTACTACTAAAATATGACAAACGTTTCCGTTTTAACAATGTGTTTACACAGATTATTATAGAAATGGAACACACATGAAATGCATGTGTTCCAAATAACGATCTATTATTTCCACTCTAAAACTCCAGCACTTAATTAACTCCCAGATAATCAATCAAGGCATGAGCTGGGAGAAGTTTGTGCACGGTATGCGGTGGTGGGGGATGGAATAGCAGGTTGCTTGCTGCTTGTCTTAATCGGCACATTTACAGGACAAAAGATGCTGAGGGAGAGGTGTGAACGGATTTAAGGTGGGCCAGATCTACGAGTTTTTTCGTATGAGCTGGTAATTCTAGTGTTAATTATTCTATCCATCTATCCTTCCAGTGTCGTGCCAGCCCCAGCAAGAATACAGCGTGAGGCAGGAACAATCTGTGAACACAGCGTCAGCTCCTTGCTAGCGCTGCGGCACTGTGTTCTCACGTTTAATTATTAACAATATAGGTTTAAATAAAGTTAAAGTTTTATCTGTATAATAAACATATTTTGCTGCATTTCATCTTATAAATTATATTGTCATCATATGTAAATATGCACTTTGTAAAGGTTGTGCAATATTATAACTATCGCAAGTTCACAGCAAGGTAATTGTACTTATAAGTACAAAGCACTCTACAAGGAGCACTTGATGGACTGATCAAGTATGTTTATAGTTCTTGGGATGAAACTGTTTCTGAACCACGAGGAAAGGCTCTGAAGCGTTTGCTGTCTATTGAACTGCTCTCATACGGCATCGCTGAGGCAGCATGTGCTTGATGCGGTATACCGATAATTCTCTTTCCAATCAGCTGCTGTAGAGCTGTGATTCCCCACTCAGATACAGTGATATAAATACTCAGAGTGGTACAGTGAGAGTAATATGGAAAAAGATGATCTGCTGTGGCAATCCCTAACGGGAGCAGCTGAAAGAAGAAGAAGGTGCAGTGAGAACAACGACGCTAAAGCAGCTATGGTATTTAGAATAGTTTGACCATTCTGTGGACCATTATATTGTTACAGGTTAATTACTATCAGATGCATTAAACTAATAAACAATATGCGGTTAATTTCAGTGTATTTATAAAGCTGCATCAGGGATGTGAATCTAAAAAAGAAAGGGAGACCACACTGGAACAGTAGCACTGCTTTGACACTGGGTGCTGCCAGTTTGCAAAACCGAGCAGAGAACTTGCATATGCCAGGCATTTAGCTACCGTGAAAATGTGTGTGGCTTTATGCCAAGTTTAGGTTTTATACATCGTGATTTGAGCGTGGAAACGGGCTGAGGCAACATATTTGTGCGTACGCCATGTTTATACATGAGGTCCCAGATTACTAGGACTGCATTTTTTCCACTTAAGGAATATAGCAAATGTTAGACCTCTTATAACAGGAAAAAAGATTAGTGCATGTTTTTGGTTTTAGTTCACTAGCTTACTGTAATGCACTCCTAATAGGTCCATCTAAGAAAGACATCAATTAGTTGTAATTAGTGAAGAATACAACAGCCAGTAACTTAACTAGAAAAAGAAAATCTGAGAACATCTCAAGTTTTAGTGTCATTATATTGGTTACCCATGTCAGATTGAACGTTAAAATACTACTATTGGTTTATAAAGCCTTAACTCTTGCTCTGTCCTATATTTACAATGCCTGTCCCCAACGCTTCAAGTCATTACCTTTGATCTTCTGAAGGTGGTCTGCTCATAATTCCGACAGCCAACCTTAAAAGAAGGTGAGGTGGCATTTTTATGTACCTAAAATTTATAATATTTTACCAATAGAAATTCCCCATGCTAATACTGTGGAAGAAAAAAAAAATTTAAAAAATTTTAATTTCTCATAGCTACATTTTAGTTGTATTCTTAATTCTATGACCATACAGTCTACTATATTCTTCAGGGATTTGCAATATTTACTAATCCCCACTATTCTCTGCTGTTTCTTGTGGTCCTTCTGTTGTGGCGATCTATGCTGCCACCACCCGATCAAGGCACCATGCAGCCACCTGTGATGATGGAATGAAGGCAAGTACCTCAGCTGTCCATGAGACAGACTACATATGAAGCCTGGATATAAAGAGGATAGACTTAAGAACATTTATGTTAGGTAGAATGCCCAGTAGGAGCAGGGCAGTCTTTTGGCCTTGGAACCTCTGCAGATTGTTTTTTTCCTCCAGCTTAACTGGAGTTTTGTTTTCTTTCCTCCCAGACATCTCAAATTATCCTTAGAGACTTGCATCATGAAACAGTATATAAGGATGCTACTCTTCTAGTTGATATTTGTTTTTAAGATCATTTAGATTCATTTTGTTTCCTATCTTTAATATTATTCCCTAACCTTAATTTCTCTTTTCTTGTAAATTTCTCTTTGACATCTTGTAAAGCACTTTGAGCTACATTTTTTGTATGAAAATGTGCTATATAAATAAATGTTTGTGGGAAGTCTTTCCATAAATTATTGTCAGTTTTCCACAATATAAACATCTTGTTGAGATCATGCTTGATGTGTCTATTTCTGCAGCTCAACTTTAGAAGATTTAGTCAGCATCAGCACAGAAGGCCCATCACTTGAGTAGTAAAAGACCAACTAATTACACTGGATGGCCCTCTGACACAGACATTGTGATGGTCAGTGACACAGACTGAGAGCCTGAGTAAAATACACTGTTCTTAAAAGACTATAAACTTTCAAACTATGTATAATGATATTCTTTTACTGAGATCATAAAGATGGACACAAAAGCACAAGAGAAGGATGGACTACAGAGGAGAACAAAAAGAATTAGGCACACATACATGGAGATTTGAAAAGTATGAGAATGAAAGATTAATATTTCACACATTTTATTATGTGGCACCTACATCAAATGTATTGACTCCTAATTTTTTCCTTTTAGGAGCCAATGGCTCCTTGAGATGAATTTTTGTCTTGAGCCCCATTTCATTAATGTTTTCATAAAACTGATAGTTCAAACACACCAGCAGTATGGGTACAATATGTGGAAGAAAATGTTCATCTTTGCTGGCCATCTATCAATACCATTCATTCTCAAATCGCACACTGGGTCGGGCAGTAATCAGTAATAGAATTTTTAACTATATCTGAACTTGCTTTAATGGAGTGAAAGACTTGGACAGTAAGTTTTTAATACCTGGAGTTAACTAATATATTATTAACTATTGGTAAGCTATTAGGTTAAATGTTTTTATTTCGCAGAACTGAAAAAAAACATTCACAAGTACACTTCTTAAAACTAAATCAAAAATAAAGCTAAACCTATTCAAGCAAAAGTAATAACTCCAAGTATCAAACACCAGCTTATATGATAATTAATCATAATTCAAAACATAAAGTGGCCAGGAAAGGTCAATCTGGGAAAAACACAAGTTCTTTCCAGTTTTTAAGCTGCACAGTTTTGACATGTATATAACACCTGAGACAGCTGTACAGACTTGTCATTCTTTCTTCAATTCCAGTACTCCCCCCCCCCCCCCCCCCCAAGAGCCCCACCACCCCCCCAGGCCAAAAACTTGCATATGTGTTTCAGATTTAGGTATACTATCTCTCTGGCTAAAATTGCCACCCAACACAATGGGCAGATGGATCACAAGCAGTAAACTTAACTTTTTAACTCCAAACCATTTTAAAACAACTGACAATTTTGTCTCATTAAAAAAGCCTTTGACAATTTCTCAGGGTATTTGCATTAGCAAACGGTCACAGCAAACATTTGCTTGTTTTCATGGGAAAGCATGTATGGTTTTATTAGCCAAAGTGATTCAAGATGCATCAAACGGATGTCTGAACCACTGAAGTTCAATAAACCTGTGTTTTATATAAACAGAAAGATTAACATTCTAAGAACTTGGACAGAAGCAAAAACCAGCAAATTTATATGAAAACTAACATTTTCATAGTCTGTTTTGTAACAAAGCTGACAGTTCAATTTATGCAAACATTAAGTTTGGTACTGTATGTTATACTAAATAGCATTACTCTGCAATGGAGTGTGTGCATTGCATACACAGTTTTAATAAATGCATATTTCACTAATATATAATAATATCCAGCTGCATCACTGTCTGGTATGGCAACTGCAACATATCCAACTGCAAGCGCCTGCAAAGGATAGTGAAGATGGCAGAGTACATTATTGGGGTGCCTCTCCCTTCACTACAGGACAAACTACAAACGCAGTGTCCGCAAGGCCTGCAGCATTGTGCAGGACCCCTTACACCCCTCACATGGACTTTTCACACTTCTGCCATCCAAGAGAAGATACTGCAGCATCAGAGCCAGATCTGCCAGGCTGGAGGATAGTTTTTATCCCCAAGCTGTCAGACTCCTTAACACCATGCTGCCACCTGGGATCTTCCACACTGCCTCAACCACTTCTAAAAACAGAACTTTAGTCTTTGCAGGAAAGTGGCTTGCATGTACAAGTGTGCATGTAGAGAAGAACTGAAAATCTCATACTGACCTTTAAGTATTTTGACACTCTTGATATCCTTCTGCTGTGAAACACTCTGACCTGTCATTGTTTACAAATGTCTTAAACTATTATCATACACTAATAATTTCTGTATTATCTATTATTTATTTATTATATTACATATCTATGGACTATATGTATCTAGATTGCAAATACCAATAATTGCATCAATGTTCATATTGCTAACTACACGTCAATATTGCTGCTACTTCTTTGTCTCGTCTTTGCACGTCTTGTCTTGTTTTGTGTTTTAATTGTAAATTTAAATTTAAATTTTAAATCTATTTTCAAATTTATTATTTGTACTTCATGTTGTTACACTGTGGACTCTGAGCTTCGCAATTTCGTCTATCTGTATACTTGTATATGGTTGAAGTGACAATAAAGTTCACTTTGACTTTATATATTTATTAGCCCCCCCCAAGGACATTATGAAATATGTTCGTCTCCCAAATGTCCGTAAATTTTACGGTATGTTGCTTATTTCTTTGAAACATTATGTTGAAGAAAACAAGAGAAGGAAGGAAAGATTGTCACGCTTCAGGGGCCTGGGTCCCCATATACAAAACAATACGCGCACAGCAAAAAACAAATCAGATTTACAAAATAATTTAATAAATCAATCACTTTGTAAATGTGTACATAAACACACCTCGAACGTCTCCCTGAAACATTCATACTGTACATTCAACCTGATACATATGCAGTCTCAATGCTGCAGAACTACACTGGTCGGCAGAGCAGCCTCCCTCCTGATGTGTCAAGATCCTGCCACCTGCAATCAAGTGTATCTGGCTGTGCTCTGCAAATGAGAGCAAGATCATATGCAGAATTACAGACACTCTCCTCTGTGCTCTGGGAGCTTCAGGAAAGGGGTTAAGGCACCATCACCCGGGACATGTAATGATGTGACTGCTCTTAAGTACAGGCAAAATGGAAAACCGAGGGTTCAGCCAGTAACCTGAACAACAAGCCATTCACCACGTACACAATGTCTGCCAGAACTACTTTGCCTCAAAATAAGTGAATCATGGGGTGACCTAAGCCACTGAGACACGTTTGCCAGCCACATCATGGCATCACAGAGGACATGTGCATTAATGAAATGTAAATTCCTATCCATATTACTAACCGAGAATGGTAAACCAGATATGGACGCAGGGACCTGCCCGTGGACGCAGGAGACATAGTGCGCAGGCGCCACACAAAGCCCCCCTCCCCAGAG
Organism: Erpetoichthys calabaricus; assembly: GCF_900747795.2. Lineage (NCBI taxonomy): Eukaryota > Metazoa > Chordata > Cladistia > Polypteriformes > Polypteridae > Erpetoichthys > Erpetoichthys calabaricus. The sequence goes on from NC_041402.2 coordinate 120,013,478, forward strand.
TGAAACGGGAGAGATTACGAACGTGCGCAGGCGCCACACAAAGCCCCCCCGCCCCAGAGCGAAACGGGAGAGACTACGAACCGTCAGACATGCCGCAAGCAGGATAAAAGCGAGGTCAGAAATAAAAGGACAGAGTAGGAAACAAAGTAAAACGTCATAAAGAGGTTAAAGAACAGGACCAAACACATGGAGAGCAGGTTACAGATGATGAAAACTGGAATGCAACAGCTTCAAAAAAACCTAGGCACGAAACACATGCACAGCGAGATACAGAATATAAAAGCAGAAAAAACGACAGTTAAACGTCCACACCACACAGCGGAGGCAGACCCGGAAGGTGCAGGCGCCTACATCGCGCGTCGGAAGGCGCGGGAAAGTACGAAAGGCAAAGGCGCCTACACAGCATGGTAAAACCCGACATAATACAGAAGGCGCAGGCGTTGCCGCCATATTGTGAGTGGCACTACTGCGTAGTGAAGGCGCAGGCGTCACCGCCATATTGTGCGCGGCACTACTGCGGAGTGAAGTTAGGAATAATGTGCTGCTTGGGATCGTACAAAACGGCGAACGCGACCCACCGTCTGAAACTACGGAGGCAAAGCAGGCACAGGTTCAAACTGAACGAGCTCGACTGACGGATATACGCCTACAACACGCGTCTCAAACCGCAGAAGCAGGGCAAGCACGGGTTCAAAACAACGCAAGCTCCTACAACGCGCGTCTGAAACTACGGCTGCCCAGCGGGCACGGGTTCAAAACGCCGGGGGTAGGCGAGCAAAGCGAGCAGGGGGCGAAGCCCCCTTGTGATTAACGAAAGCAGCTTCGCTCTCACTAGGCACTACTCTTATAGGAATATGAATGGGGTCAGTTGCTAAGATTATGTTAGGAAAACTGAACACTGCAGCAAATTGCCTTTTTACGTTGGCAAAAACACAATACCCTTTATGATCATGCACCAATACCATGTGAAAACTAGACCTAGTGCCTCATTGGTTAATGGTTTCAAGCACAGCAGGCTAGATGGAGTGAAGCTTGGCAGAGTTATTCCTGACGTGTTGGCCATATCTCTGAGAAGTGACAAGTAGCTGAAATAAACTGATGGAAAACCAAACAAAGGTCTTCAGTGCAAATACGTAGCATTTGCATTCTTAAAAAGAAACTAAATACAATCTGTACAGCTATACATCATTTCTGAGGTGTAATGCGTTTGCCACATTAACACACATTCTAATAACTGGTCGGTGATACAAGTTATTATACATGCAAGTTGTCACTGATTTGGCAGTATTTCTATGATCAAGGGTCTCATTATTTCCCCGATTTCTCCAAAACATTGCGTAAGCATGGGTCAGAGAAGTCACAAATACATGGGTACTCCCACAACAAGTTCTTTAATAATATTAATGCTGACATTTGTGTAGAAAGTTGCATATGGACATTTTGAGGTTCTTTTGATGCTTTATAAAGGAGGACCCCAGGAAACAGAATAGACAGACAAACTTTACAGGGGTGTTAGTTAAGTCGCCAAGTAGAGAAAAAAAAAAAAAAAAAAAAAAAAAAAAAGCACTTAGGGTTGTGCAATATTGGTACCTAATAATAATAATAATAATAATAATAATAATTCCACTGACAGATTGAGGAGATCGTTCCTCCCCCAAACTATGCGACTCTTCAATTCCACCCGGGGGGGTAAACGTTAACATTTAACATTATACAAAGTTATTGTCTGTTTTTTCACCTGCATTATTATCATTCTTTAATTTAATATTATTTATTGCATCAGTATGCTGCTGCTGGAGAATGTGAATTTCCCATTGGGATTAATAAAGTATCTATCTATCTATCTAATAATAATTCTTTACATTTATAGAATGCTTTTCTCACAATTCAAAGCGCTCAACTGCATTAACGTATCTCTCAAAACCTCACAAAAGTAAACTACCTGCTTCGACACTATCAAAACTTAACAGTGGACCACCCCACTCCCCCTTACTGCTTTGACATAATCAGGAGTTTGTGGCTATCAACAGGGACGCAGCGCTTAGTGTGGCATGATGGCAGCACAACACAAAAGGAGGCAAAAAATTGTGCAGCACACCAGGAAGGCTGGAGTAAGACAAGGGGTTTTGAAGTTACAGTATCTGTTATTTGCTTCAAAACCATTTTGGTACCAGTACTGAGTTCCAAAGATGGCATCAATACCAAAGTCTAAATTTTTAGTATCAATCCAGCACGCTTTATACTACAGAATATCTTTTAAAAAGTACTACAAGAGTATGAGGCTTCCAAGACTTATCTATAATCATTTGATCCTAGTATTTTCACACTGAAAAAATTAGTTGAGTTTGCATACTCGGTATGGAGTCTAAGCCATTTAATTTGGACAAGGTTGAATATGGACTCCTAACCGGTTCACAATTTTCATTGTCAGCATATCAAGGGGTTTGAGAAAATATTCAGTTTGGGAACCCAAAGGCTTAATCATTGTTATGAGGGGATGACTTCTTCTTGGCCTGATCTTACTGTAACGTATGACGTACACTGGAACAGTTTGCAGCAAAGCGTGACATAGATGGGTTGAGTCTCCTAGAAGGGTGGCTTGTTCTCTGCACATTAAAGGAAAGCAGGGTTCCTAAGTAGAAGGTTAAAAATTATTTCAGGGACTTATTCTCAAGTAATGATAGAAGTAGTTGCAAGACTTAAAAATTATTAAGCATACAAAAGTGGTGTGTTTGTGAATGTGGAAACAAAAGGTAAAAATGAGATTTCTGCACTGGGTTGCTTGGTGCAATCTCAACAATAGGACAAGGAGATAAGGATTACAAAAAAGGACCAAAGAGTAGGGGAACCAGTTGAGGTGGTTTAGACCTGTAGTAAGAGCACACCAGGACCTTTTCAGTTTTGGTGTTCCAGACACAGCTCAAATCAATATCCAGATATGCTTGTGGGAACTACATTGACCACCCTTGTAACATATGAAATTTCCTAGAATGAGCCAAGAATGGTTTGGCCTTTGCCCGACAAGCAAGCTATGTTCCACTGTCATGGTTCTGCCAAATTTGGCAAAAGAATATTTTCATGACTTTTTGAAAGCTACGGCAGAAGCGCAAAAAATAAAAAAATAATAAACTAACTTACTACTAACCTTCTTTGTTAAGTTCTATAGAATCTTTTCTTCTTGTTTCTAAAAAAGAAAATCTTCTCTGCCTTCTTATTGCCAACATAAATTATTTTGCCAATACCAACTCATCTGATCTTGTCAATTATGAAATGCCTGCGAGTCAGGAGCAAGAGCTGCCATGGACATCTACAACATTATTAATAGAGGAGCATTGTGCCTAATCATGTGACAGCACATTTCTTACAACTGACCACAAGAACTCATATTCCTTCTTAAGAGAGGGAGGAAAAAAAAATTCTCTCAAACAATGCAAAACTGATACAAGGAGACTTCTATACATTCTCATTATAGTACCTAAACTTTATGCATAGAACTAGACAATGTTTCCAAGTACAGGTAAAATTCCGTTATAACAAATATCTTTACAATGAAATTTTCATTACAACAAAATATTTTTATGGTCCCGACAGTTTCCCCCATATGACGAGAGTCTATAGAAATCTCGATACTACGAAGTACATTCAGCAGATGCTTTCATTACAACGAAGTGACCTTGAAATGCCTGAATGAATCATCCACAGAGCAGTTAGTTCTGTGGTTGCAGCTCAGCTGTGCACATTTGCACAACGATCCCCAAACAGAAACATTGTAATTTTTTTTCTTTCTTCGAACTTTCCTCGTACTGTTTCTTTTTTTTTTTTTTTTTTTGCTGTTTTTGTTTTCTGTGGTTTCTGTGATACTTTTTGCTTATTGCTCGTCAACATTCCAAAAACATCCATTGGAATTTAACTCATTGACACCCTCCTATAGAAACGGCAACACACGAAAAAACGATAACAGTTCATAATAGAGGAAAAAAAAAAAACAAACTACATTTTTGCAGCTCTCGATTGTGGCAAAAAGAAAAAAAAAATGTTGCCAGTGAATTCGGAATTTCTCCATTGACGCGGTCAACTTTCTTGAAAGACTGAGCAAAAAAAGAAGAAACATCTCGGGTTGCAAACATATGTGAACTGCTGCATTTGAAGACGTCGAAAAAGCAGTTTTAATGTGGTTCAGTGATGCTCGTTCAAGAAACATTCCTATTAATGTGGCACTCATTCAAGAAAATGTGAGGTTTGTAAACTCTCTTGGGACCTCCCCCAACTAGACAGCACGACGAAAAGCGTCCCGAAGTCCGATCTCTGCGTCTATGGAAGACTGTTTATCTGTTGCCGGGGCAACAGCAAGCTCAAAGCTATGCTGCATCTCTCCGCCAAAGCAAACAGAAAAGATATTGATGGGTGATGCAAGGTACGTTATAAATGCAGATAACAGGATTACTTGATCACTGATCTGGCCACAACCTTGCCTGACTGCTGTGTCTGTATATACAGTAGCAGAGTGGCAGATCATGCTACAATAAATAAGTGTGCTGTTCCTGTTTCAAGCTGAATAATGCTGATTTTGGTAAAGTACTGAGACTCAGCCTCGTGTTTTGGGGTTCAAGACAGGGACTTATAGCGCGACCCCGATCTTTTATGATTTGCTTCTGTGTCGCTTCACTGTAGCGCTATGAGCCTGTTTTTGCCCTGCCCCGGCAACGGACAAACAATCTTCCACAGATGCTGCAATCGCGCTTCGGGACGCACTTCAGCGTGTCATTCCCATTGGGTGGGGAGTGTGTGTTTGGGGGGGTCTCAAAAGAGTTCAGAAACCTCACAATATGAAGAAGAAAAGCATGATTTAGCTCCTGATTGATAACTGTGCTGCACACAACATGCTTCCACATTTAGTTAATGTTCGCATTGAATTCCTCCCACCCAATTGCACAGCAGTGCTTCAGCCATTTGATTTGGGTATCATTCACACCCTGAAAGTGTATTACCGCAAGGAAATGCTAAGAAAAAGTCTCGTCAGCATAACTTGTAGGCAAGAGGAGATTAAAATTAACGCAAAAGCAGCTATTGAAATGATTGCAACCGCCTGGGGGGAAGTTAAAGAAAGCACTATAGTAACAAATACAGAATCTCATTAAAATGAAATTTTCGTTACAACAAAATATTTTTTAGGTCCCTGGGAGTTCATTGTAACGCAATTTTACCTGTAGTTTCAATAAATTCTGAAAGTCAGACAGTCACATAATAGACAGTTGATTTCTTTTGCTTCTTGCACAGTATACTATTCACAGTTCAACTCAAGAAAAACTTACAACTTAAAAACAGAAAATGAACTATAAACATTAAACATATGCTCATACAACAAGACTAGACTCAACCCATAGAAGCCGTGCAGGCAAGAACTGCATTTTCTGAAAAGGTCAGTCATCTCCTATGTCAATGGGGTCCATTCCCCATTCTTTGAAATGTCTTTGAAAATGAACATTAGAATCAAAAACTCTACTACTTGTGAAGCAGGGTAGATCACTTTCATTATATTTCCATTAGCATGGTGCTGAAAGAATGAAATGTTACCAACACTGCACTTTACCAAAGCTTTGTCACTATATTATAAAATTCCAAATCTTTCCCAGTTATTCCATGACTGCATACAGGGTTACAGTGACCCTTTAGTGTTTATCCATTTCCGCTTTACAATGATGGCATACTGATTTATGTACAACTCCATCCATCCATCCATTTTCCAACCTGCTGAATCCAAACACAGGGTCACGGGGGTCTGCTGGAGCCAATCCCAACCAACACAGGGCACAAGGCAGGAACCAATCCCAGGCAGGGTGCCAACCCACCACAGTTATATACAACTCTTTCATCTCTATTCAGATCCTGTTGTGGGACCTAGGGAATCCATTAACCCCAGTAATCGGGAGCCCGGGATTCCCAGACATTTTTCATTCCCGTGAATGAAACTGCTGTAATTCCCGGGAAAATGGGAACGGCCAAGCTCGTGTGTAAAAAAAAATGTAAAAATCGATCAAGACATAACAGAGTTATAGTTGAAAATAATTAAGTGGCACGGTTTTTTGGCCCACAGTGTAGTGTGTTGCCGATTAATTCAGTCAACGACAGACCAGCAGCAGTCAGTCTCCTGGCTGACTGAGCACAGTGGACTGAGAGGAGTCTGCACTCTGCAGCTCACTAATGCCGGGACGGGGCAGACTTCATTGACGTCTGTGCTGTTGACAGCTTTGAACAGCAACTTGAAATTGCAATGCGTCCGTCTGTTGCATCCGCATTATCTGTGCCAAGAAACTTGCCACCACAGAATGATGACAAGGAACTGGATTCATTAGTAAAAGCTGAAATGGCAGTGTTTCAGAGCAACGGCAAGCACGGGCATAGTTTAGAACAAGCGTAACAGTATCTGATGACTGTGCCGCCTACTTAAGTGGAGGCAGAGCATGCTTTCTCAGCGGCTGGCGTACTCTGCACGAAGGTGCGCTCTCGCCTGGACGACCGCTCTTATTACCACAAATAACTAGATACATGTACTTATGAGAGCATGAACTGCTTGTAGATAATGTTAGTCTTTTATTGGTGTCAACATATTGCAGTAGTTTTATTAAAAAATAAGTGTTGGTTGTTCTAAAACCGTTCACATGTGAGATGCCCGTGCACTGTGTCATCCCCGGGAGCCCAGGATTCCCGAAATCCCGGGAATGGATAAACCCGTCCGGGAATGGATTCCCTAGTGGGACCCTAAGGCATGGGTTTTGGCATGTAAAAAACCTTGACTATTCTTGTTCAAACTCTTAGTTGAAGGTTGGCGGGGGTGCATAAGATCATTACCCTGATACATACGTATGCTTATTTTTGCCAAGCTTTACTCACTGCACAAAATGATCTCATTTTCCTATAGAATGCTCTGCCATAAAACAATGTTCATAGTGGACTCAATGCCTGAAATGTTTCAACCATACCATGGTTGATATGATTCACTTACAGCAAAATAATATATATGGCTTTTCCCAAACCAGGTGTCAGAGACCAACCCCCTCCAACATTGGTATGGACAGTCAAGAGAACACTGCTGAATATATAGTTTTCAACCATGGGCTGAAAACAAATACAGGAGCAAATTACTGTAATTAAAAAAATGAAAGTAGGCGCCCCAAGAAATGAGGCACCGCGAGAGGTGGACAAGACCACAGAAAAAAGGAGCGAGCACAGAAAAAAGGAGTCAAACGCAGGCGACGCACACAGCGCCGCACGAGCAAAAACACCCCCCCCCCCCCCCCCACACACACATACACACACACAAGCAACGGACGGGACACACACAAAGAGGACGATTCAACAAGCCCCTGGCACACAAAAAAAGAGCCCGCAAACCCCCCCCCCCCCCCACACACACACACACACACACACACACAACGGACGGGACACACACAAAGAGGAGGATTTAATCCCATTGCACACGAAATGGGACGCACACAAAGAGGAGGATTCAACAAGCCACAAGCACACAAAAAAAAAACAAGCCGCGAGCACCACACAAAGCCCATTGGACACGAAACCGGACAGACTGCGGACATAGCAAACGAAACGTACACAAAAACGACGATTCAGACCCACGACCACAGTAACATAAATAACAAATGACACACAAAGCCCCATTTCTAAATGAACCGTCCGTATTAAACATACGTCATCTCAACACGTTCACAATATGCAGCATAGGTAGATCTCATTACAATGAGGCACTATTAACCGTTCAACCGCAGAAAAGGCTCCATATTAACAGTGAGTGCGATCCTCCTTAGTACTTATCCATATTTCTCACGCTCAAGAACAAACAAGTCATGAATTCACGATCACAGGTACAAAACGATACCGCTCGGATAACGGGACCAAACACAATTCACACTATGCAGCATAGGTGGATCTCATTACAATAAGGCACTATTAACCGTTCAACCGCAGAAAAGGCTCCATATTAACAGTGAGTGCAATACTCCTTATTACTTATCCATATTTCTAGAAGAAAAAATGTCTCGGCTCCAAAAACGCAAAGCTCAACTAAAGCTTCTAACTAATGATGTACCTAAAAGTAAAAACTTTATGAACTGCATTAGATCCTACAATAGTTCATTTGCTTTTGCATCTACCGGAGTAAATATCAGGCCACCAAAAGGCAATGGCCCATACTGCTTTCGCATATGTGCACAAATACTGCATCGCATTGGAACAGTGCACCCTGAAACAAATCAACAACGCAAATATGCACAAATCTACATCCTAGATCCACATGACGCAATCTATCAATCAAAGTGCTGCATCGCAACAGGCACGGATTCAAAACGAAACACCTCCCGTCTCAGACATACGTTAACGGCAAGGAAGGCTACAACGGGCTTCTCACACAGCACAGGCAAATCGATTACAGCTCCAAAACAACACGTCCCAAATACTACACTTGCAACAACGCGCCTCTCAAACGGCACAAGCAAAAACATACACCAGGAAAATTCATTCGGATTAATGAATGTCATTTGCAATCATTGTCATTCAGTTCACTTCCCTGAAGAAAACAACTGGCAATACAAGTAATACATTTACACGTTGTTGTCAAAAGGGTCAAATTAGAATGCCTCCTTTACATTCATATCCTGAATATCTACAGAAGCTTCTAACTAACGATGTACCTGAAAGTGAAATCTTTATCAACTGCATTAGATCCTACAAATCAGTATCCACTATGAACATTAACGGTGGCACTGCACGTGACATCCGTCTTGCAAAAATGTTAATTATTGATGAATGTACAATGGCATCCAGTCACTTACTCAACACCATTCATAAACTTCTACAAACGTTTATGAATAATAATATTCTCTTTGGAGGAAAGGTACTTTTATTAGGAGGAGATTTTAGACAGTGCTTAGCTATTCTTCCACATGCCATGCGCTCAGCTATTGTTCAGTGCACCTTAAAATATGCAGACAATTGGCATTGCTTTCAAAAGATACAGTTAGTAAAAAAGATACGATGTCCAGAACCAGATCATAACAATTGCTTATTACAACTGGGAGATGGTACACTCACCAATACAGATGGACTTCACCCATATATTATTACAATTCCTCAAGCCTTTATCTGCGACGACTTAGTTACAGACAGATTTGGAACAGCAATCTCATTAGACCAAATGCCCCTTTTAACACAACGCACTATATTATGTCCAAAAAATATTAATGTGGAAAACATAAATACCCAAGTCATTCCATTACTTCCTGGAGAGACACAACTCTTTCTAAGCTCTGACAAACTTGACTCTGATCACAACAATAACTATCTTCATTGACATTACAAGTTCTGACCTGAAATTACCTTTTACACTTAAACGGCGTGTACAAAGAAATTTTCAAATAACCCTTTGCCACACACTGTGCCACACACTTTATTGTTTGCTTTCTATTTGCATCATCTACACCTTCACACTATTCTATATCTCATTCATACATCACGCTCTTTCTCATTCCCAACACCAGGGGTTGGCGAGCGAAGCGAGCAGGGGGCGGAGCCCCCTAGTGAAAGTAGGTTCAGATTATGAATGTATTCATGCATGGAATTCAGTATATAGTTTGTTGAAATCAAGAGAAAATGTAATTTCCAAATTTTGCTTCAAAAAAAATCAACAAGGTTAACTGATATATTGTAAATTAATAACAACACTGTAATGTAACCTTAAACCCTGAGATTTGTCATTGAAGGTGCAAAACAGTTTATAATATGCACTGCTCTTTTCCAGCGAGCGGGGGCATATATAATTTATCTTGTTTCTAATAAAAGCACTCAGCTTTTAGTTTTGGCCTTCAGCTTTGTGACATGGATTACAACTCATTTTGTTTACATAAAAGGATTTGTCCGTAGCTAAACTATATCACGTCTCAGAATCCATTACACCGGTCTCCTGTCGTAGAAAGGTATCACAAACCACCTTGGCCGACATTCCAGTTAATAGCATAGCATGTTGTGGATGAGGACAGGTATAATGTTCCAAAATGTCAGTAAACAAACATATGAACTCAATTGATAGTATATGGCAAAACTGTCCAGATTTAGAGAGTACAGTAATCCCTCCTCCATCGCGGGGGTTGCGTTCCAGAGCCACCCGCGAAATAAGAAAATCCGCGAAGTAGAAACCATGTTTATATGGTTATTTTTATATTGTCATGCTTGGGTCACAGATTTGCGCAGAAACACAGGAGTTTGTAGAGAGACAGGAACGTTATTCAAACACTGCAAACAAACATTTGTCTCTTTTTCAAAAGTTTAAACTGTGCTCCATGACAAGACAGAAATAACAGTTCTGTCTCACAATTAAAAGAATGCAAACATATCTTCCTCTTCAAAGGAGTGCGCGTCAGGAGCACAGACTGTCAGAAAGAGAGGAAAGCAAACAAATCAATAGGGCTGTTTGGCTTTTAAGTATGCGAAGCACCGCAGTACAAAGCTGTTGAAGGCGGCAGCTCACACCCCCTCCATCAGGAGCAGGGAGAGAGAGAGAGAGAGAGAGACAGAGAAAAACAAACAGTCAAAAATCAATACGTGCCCTTCGAGCTTTTAAGTATGCGAAGCACCGTGCAGCATGTCGCTTCACGAAGCAGCTGCACAGAAGGTAGCAACGTGAAGATAATCTTTCAGCATTTTTAGACGAGCGTCCGTATCGTCTAGGTGTGCGAACAGCCCCCCTGCTCACACCCCCTACGTCAGGATCAGAGAAAGTCAGCGCAAGAGAGAGAGACAAGTAAGTTGGGTAGCTTCTCAGCCATCTGCCAATAGTGTCCCTTGTATGAAATCAACTGGGCAAACCAACTGAGGAAGCATGTACCAGAAATTAAAAGACCCATTGTCCTCAGAAATCCGCGATATATATTTTAATATGCTTACATATAAAATCCGCGATAGAGTGAAGCCGCGAAAGGCGAAGCGCGATATAGCGAGGGATCACTGTACAGTGAAATTTGTACTTGTATGTGCTCAAACAGTAAGTCACCAAAACAGAAGAACAGCACTTTCAAATTTGGTTCCAGTTCCAATGCTGTGGTTACAATGATTCTTGTGCGAATGTATACCAGGTCATGTACATTAGAACTATTCAAACTCAACCACTGAATAAACAATAAATTATTTAAGTCTATGCAGGTTTGTCTCATTACTGATGAGGCTGAGCCAAAGCAACACAGAAACTTACATGTGATGGTGATCTGTCCAGTGCAAGCAACCATGCTAATTTACACTGGTCCATCATGTCACTAAGCATGTTTTTGGAAACTAGAAGAACAATCTGGAGTTATCAAAGAAAACCTATACAAACATGACCATCACATGTAAATTCCCCATACAGAGACTTGAATATACACTCACCGACTCCATAACAGTTTGAGAATTAGAGAAATTTGTACCGAGGTCCCAAGAGGTTAAGGACATATATCCTTGTGTAAAACAGATGAAAGTTCAGCTATCAGTTTAGCACCACACTCCAAGTGAAATGTTCATTGAAAAATGTAGATGCATTTCCTAGAAAAATAATATTTGTGCAAGCACAGCACTTGAAACAACAAGAAAATACATTGCATACACACACATTACTTTCAATTTTTGGTATGTCACTTATAGTGCATCTAAAAATCTGTACACTGAAGAAACAGTCCCCTGGAGCCAACAAAAAAAGTCATAATGTCGGGTCAACTTACATTCCTTCGCACCTCTTTATCGGTGTCTTTGTTTTTCAATGTGAAAATGAGCACAAGCAGCAAGCAGCCTGTTATCTCATCTCTAACCCCGACATATGCAGTTGAAATTCTCCCAGTTCAAGTCAGTTTATCTGGGTGTGAGATGCCTGGAATTGTATCAGGTCAAGTTGGGGAGCATGCACTGGTACAGGGTAAATAATATATTATTTGGAATACATATATTTCTTGTATAACAAAACAAGTGCGCTTTTATTCAAGAATATAACTGAAGAAAAAGAAATCGTTCAATGTATATGTTACTGACAATGTGTAAAAACTGAAGCCCAACTATCAATTGACAGAGAACCAACATGTCTGCTTGGCTGGTGCATGAAATGTATGTATTCCAAATAACGATATATTACTTATCCTATAAAATTCCAGGCACCTCACACCCAGATAAACAGAATTGAGCTGGTATGTCTTCAGTTGCATGGTGGGGGACGAGATAGCAGGCTGCTTGTGCTGACAAACACATTTGCAAAACAAAGACGCTGATGAAGAGGTGGGAGGGAATTTAAGGTGGCCCAGCATTATGACTTTTTCCTTGGCTTCAGGGATTCTAGTGTTAAAACCTGTCTAAATGTTACAAATTACTTGCAAGTTATGTAAAGAAACAAGAAAAACTTTAATTCAAAACATATTCTAGAAGTGTTTTCAAATTATGTAATTTATTGCCTTCAAACAATTATTTGTACAACTGGCCATTCATACAGTTGAATGAATATGTCACAATGGGAGTTTCCAATAAAAATAGAGAACATTTAAACAAAACACATAACAGCAGGTAATCGAGTGCCCTTATTATTTACAAGTAGCCTTGGTAGTCATTCTCCACACAAGAATTTGTAGGGTTAGTGGAGTTTCCCAACATGGCTAAAACTGCTGAAATACCCAATGCATTGAGGGAAAGTCTTTCTCTACAAAAAATTGCCACCAGACTTGTTAAGAGGCACACAACCCTGCACTACATCATTAAGAAATTCAAGAAGTATGGTGAAGTCGTTAATCTGGTGGGAAGAGGGGAGAAAAACAAAACCAGTTCAAGTACATCAAAGAGCTTGCCAAGAAAAATGAAAAGTTGTACACTCCACAAATTGCAAAGCAAGTCAAGGAAGCTACTGGAATTCATATTTGCACACAAACAATAAAGAACAGGCTGAGCGAACATGGGCTGCATGGAAGGGTTCCTCATAAGAAGTCACTTATAAGTAAAAACAACCAGAAACATCTTAAATTTGCCACAGAACATGTTGACAAGCATAACTGCTTCTGGAGATCAATTTTATAGCCAGATGAATCCAAATTTGACATGTTTGGATTAGATAGTCATCAGAGAGTGTAGCGCAACTCAAAGGAGGAGTATAGCCCATGGTGTCTAAATCCAACCATCAAGCACAGTGGTGGGAGCATGATGGTTTGGGGTTGCATGGCAGCTTCCGGCGTCAGCAATTTGCATTTTACCAAAGGCATCATGAATTCCCATCTGTCGCCAAACTGCATATGCATCACCACATTTTCCAGCAAGATAACAACCCCAAGCATTCTGCAAAGTGTGTGAAGGCTTTCCTCAACAAAAAAAAAAAAAAAAAAAAAAGTGAAAAAAGTGTAAGTGGTTGAGTGGCCCCCACAAAGTCCACATTTCAATCGTACTGAACACCTCTGTGATAAGATGAAAAGAAAAATGCCCAGCAGACCCACCAAGCAACAAACAGAATATGAAAGACAAGCTGAAGTACACATGGGAGAGCCTTGATCCAGTCATTTGAAACACCCCTGTTGAAGGCATGCCCAGGAGGCTGCATGCTGTTATTACTGCCAAAGGAGGGCCTACCAAATACTGGGCAGGACTTTGAGAAAACCCCAGTGACCAGGGGGGCATTTTCCGTACGTCGCTTAAATCATCCGAGATCAGATGCCCGATCTTGAATGAGTTAATGCCGGTGAAACTCATCCGGGATAAGTCGGTTTTTCAAACACAGCCGCGTAGTAGATTAGTCTAGCTGGATCTAATCATCCGAGATGTTTGCGCGTGCCCGCACTGAGTGAAAAGCCCATATATAATGAGTCTAGAAAACAGGATTAGCAAGTCTGATAGGCTGCAACAAAATGACGAAAGAAAGGGCGCATTCCCACAACCCCCCCCCCCCCCCCCCACAAGCGGAGCAAGACCTTTCATTCGAAGGACATGAAGAATTTGAAGATTTAATATGCAACAGGGGCAACACTGCAAAGCAGCCCAAACCAGAAAAGACGGCTGGCAAAAAGTGTCCGACAAATTAAATGCATGTGCATTGTACTTACTGAAAGCAGCGTTTCATTTCCTGTGTCAGATTAATTATTATTTAATATGTCATAATTCTAGATCAAACGTGAGCACAAGGAGAACACGGGAACAGGTTAAAGTGAAGTACGAGAATATACTTCAAACTGGTAAATATTGGTATATAACTTTTTAAATAATTGTTGACATAAAGAATCATCTATAAAGAACATTAATTTTAAAGCTAATAAGAAGGCAGACAAGCAAAAAACAGGTGGAGGTCCACGCGGTCCAGACCTAACCCCTGCAGAAGAGATGGCTCTCCAGCAAAATGCCCATCGCCTGGTTTCTGAGGGCATTCCAGGGGGAAGTTCCTCCTCAGAACCAGTGGCAGGATGCAGTAGTCACTTCATTTTAGGTAAAGGATGGTCATTGCATATATTTGTCCTCAATGTGTGCCATAGGCAGGTTCCATATAGCCCTCTTTTTTGTTGGGTCAGTTGCAGGGAATGTCATATCCCTAGAACCTGTGTCTGACCAACGAGATATTGACAAAGGTCAAATATTTGATGAAGGCACTGTCTGATTATTCATCAGGAGGAGGAGAGGTACATTTTCCAAATAATGTTTGATCAAACTCCACTCTGATCAATTCCATGTGCCCCAATCACATTTGGAAACCCTGGGTAATGAGAATGTTAGGCTGATTGTGAGATTCTTTATGGAACTGTGGGTGTTTTTGCCTGTGTTTTACCTACCTGCAATGGCATGAAACGCCTCCTTTGTCTGCACACGCAGGTGTCCAGGAAACACTATGAAAACCCGAAGGAAATATTTCAGAACCAAACAGACTTTACAAATTGCCTGGCAAACTGCACTTTTAGATAGATTTTCCGCATCGCCTACAGTATATAAAAAAAGTGCCGCTTGCAAAAAAAAACTTAAAGCAATGCATACAGTCTGTGTGGTTGTGAGAGCCCGACTTTGCCGAGTTTGAATTTGAATATAAGGTCCTAATAAATTTTTGAGGTACAATATTCCCCCTCGGCTAAATAAGTATCTTTCGAAAAGAATTTCCTCCGGGAGCAATAAAGGATCTTGCCGATCGCGCAAACCCCTCTCTATGAAATTTTCTTCTTATAATTTGTGTACCGATATCAATTGGTCGCTCATTCATGAACGGAGAAGTCATGACTAAATGAATTCCACGCACGGACACCTCTAAGTGTGTGAGCGAATTCTTGTTTACATAGAACAAACCTGCTCTGAGCAGGTTTGAGGATTAGGATGTGTTGCTATGACAACACATCCAGCAAGAGTTTCGAAAAACCGACAGATCCAGGATCATGCCAAATCGTCAACAATTACATCCGGCTAAACGAGTAATCGACGTATGAAAAATACCCCCCAGGTGTACAAATAGTTGTTTGAAGGCAATAAATAATTTGAAAACACTTCCAGAATGTGCTTTGAATCAAGTTTTTCTCTCATTTCTTTACATATCACACAAGTAATTGTAACATTTTATACAGTTTTTAAAGTTTGTACTTCAATATCCTCAATATCATTTCCATTTTTTATCATTTTTCCCCTACAGTGAACAAATAATTTTTGGCTGCACTATATCAAGACTAGTGAAAAAACAAAGACAGAATCTCGCTGATGTCCTGAAATACTATATTGCAGCTATATGCACGTACAGTACTTCTCAGCCACTCTGGTACAATGTGAGGGATCTTTTGACCCATTAAACATAAGGAGTACCATGACCACTGAATTTGAAAAAAAAACCTTGCCAAAAATCATGTCAGGGAGGGGGAAGGGTTTAAAAAAAAAAAAAAAAAAAAAAAAAAAACAGGTACCAGTGTATTGCTTTAATCACAAAGCTCTAAACATGGCTGTTTTGAATATGAATGTGCAATAATACTCAACTTGAAACTGAATAAAATTAGCTTTATATAAAAAAAAGCACATACAAGAAGAGTATGAGAGATCCCTGGTCATATATAGGTTTGGAAGCCAATTATGATCGAGGAACACTGTTAAAAAAGTCTCAACTGTCAATTTTTAAAATGATGCAACCATGAATGTACACAGACCATAAAATGGAAAGCAACACCAGTAGGAACACTGTGCACTTCGGCAGGTAAACATTCAAGCATACTGGCCATAATTTATATAAACACTGAATGCCACAATTTTGCAGACTACCATTAAGCCAGCATAGTCCATTAAAATTTTTGTTCTATCTGAAAGTGAAAACTAAACAGTCCTTAAACTTGCATAGCACTATATTAGACAGACATCCTTTTTTTTTTTTTTTTTAAATATAAAAGGTGTGCACTAACCATACACTTCACTTATTACAAAAAAATGTTAAACTTCAAAAAGTGAACCTGAACTTTTGTTTTCTTAGTATGGGGGTGGCGGGGGACCACATTTAAAAAAAAAAAAACAAAAACAAACACACACACATTGCAAGTCCTTTACAGAATCAGAAAATAAGATAAATACCAGCACCACTGTGCAGAGACAGGAACTAAACCTAGAGGACACTGGCCCTTCCTGGCCACTGCACGCAGCAATTTCAGAATCACCAATGAGGCTACCAGGCATCTTTTTTAGAATATGGAAAAAGAAAAACCAACAGGGCTAGACAAAGAACCCAGAACTGAGAAGCTGCAGCTTTGACCATAGACATTTTTGCAACAACATTCTCAAAACCTCTTAACTCATTCACAGCTGTGAGGATCTGTAGCCTATTCTAACAGCATGAGTGCAAGACAGGAAAACATTTAATGCAATCAAAAGTATTCAATATTTAAGTACAAGACACAACCCTAGTCACAGAGAAAACCTTTAAAATTCCTTTTAAAAGTTTAACTGTAGTTACTCATCTGTTGGATATACAGGTGTCATTGATGTCAGTTTCACATGAATACTGTAATGACCATATAAAAGAAGAATTGGGATAATGCAGAGGAGAAAAAAAAAACTCCTAAGCATAAATTGTCAACGGTGTTAAATAAACAAACTGTACATTTTCATGTAAAGTAACACTTAAATAACAACCAAGTACTGCTTATTGGTGCCAAAACTCTTGATAAAACCCAACACGAGTACTCGGAATAAAATGAACATCAATCAATTTTAACACAATAAATCACTAATTCAATTTTGCTTATAAAAGTGTGAACAAAAGAGTACATAAGCTCACTTTATTTGTTCTGCTCATCACTGAAACTTATAAAGAAAAGAACAACGCATATATAATTGAGGAGATTTGTTAACAACCAAAACACACATATTTCCTCATATGAGGCAAATTCTGGTCCGCGGATATAAAGAGCACTACATAGTGGCTATGCGCACACACTTAACCCACCTTGTGCAAGAAGTGGCTGCCCGCCACGCAAGGCGTGAAGGTTGTAGTTGTGGTGACGGTAGTTGACGTTGCGGTGCTGCTGCTGCTGCCGGTACTCCGGTTAGCGTTGTTGCAGCTAGTACTTACAATGCCTTGGATCTGAGACAACTCCTGTCTCAGCACTTGCTTCTGGTGGAAACTGAAAGCAGGGTGATTGGATGCCATTGTGAAGAGTAGGAGAAACTGATCCCCGGTCTGACCGTCATTAAGCTGCAACCCATAATTATTGATGATGGCATCGATGTGCGTAAGGGTTCTGAAGAGGACTCCGGCAGCCTCTCTATTGTCCGAATTTAGCAGGGCTAATGAGATGAGAAGCTTGCTGCGGACAACTTCGTCTGTGATGTTGGTCAAGGTGGCCAGATCGGCAGGGTTGTTAGCCTTGATCTCCGCGTCACGCAGAGAATGGTAGTCCTTACCAGCCAGATCCTCCAAGCAAGATCCCAGAAAGCGCAACTCTATGGGCACGCAGAGGTCGAGCAATCCGCACAGAAACTCAACCCGCTGGGCAGAGTTGAGCTCCGAAAACCAGCGGTACACGTTCTCTCTCTGGATAACAGACCGCTTCTCCACCATTGCTGCCCGTTTTTATTATCGTTTGTCTTTACCTCTTACTCCTGTTTTGGAAAAGACGCGAGACGTCAAGCAAGAGTATCCCTTTAAGAAGCTATTTCCCCATCGGCTTTGCTAAAACGAATAAAATAAAAAGGGCAACTTGATAACGCACATAGAAATGCAGGGTTTCCAATGTCGGCGTTGCTCCCCGCTAAATGTCTGCAGCTACTCCACTCCAATTTTCTGTACATGACCGGAGAGAAGAAAGCTTTATTTCCATGCGATTCCGCGCATCGCAGTTTCGGCAGCTGTTCCACCTTCTTGAACCTCGACTTCTTGAACCCACCAGCAACAGCTTATCGTCTTCTTCGAAGCTCCGTACCAATTTCCAGAGAGCATCTTCTCTGAAACGTTTAAATGCGACTCGCACTCACAAGCGGCATTGTTATTGCACTGAGTCAACTCCTAGACAGGCCTGGCCCTTTAAAATTTTCCTCCTTTCCAGTTCACATTCCCACTAAACTCCCGAGTTGAATTGCTTTTGTCAGAGCAAATAATGCCGGCAGGGAATGTGCGTGCGATAGGCAGCAGCTGATATATATTATTCCTTTCGTTTGCAATCCAGCAAGCCCCACGTGTCCATTTTTAGTTTCTTTTGTACGTCCACTTTTTCGTGTTCAGATTTTTCCTTCTTGTTTTTACCTTCCTTCGGTTTTTTCAGTTTTCCGCTAGCAGGGAACGACTGTCAATAACAACAAAAAGTCCAACAACTCTGGTCATGGTTCCAATTGAATTCCAATGAAAAGCCAAGTCGTTTCACGCTGACACGTTTCTTCAAAGGCTACTCTTTTTAATTTCAACAACGGATAACTTGTGCATGCATTCTATAATTTGCTAATCAGTTTGTTGTTGTTGTGTGTGTTTTTTTTTCTGGAAATACAATTCGATTAGTCGCTTTCATAGGAGAACACAACACTCGCACAGCAACCAACCCCAGGCGCACATAATGCAAGACCGTATTTGTCGATTTCGGCCTCCTATTGGTTACAGGCGATGCTTTTCAAAGAAACCTTTACGGCTTGATTGGTCGAGCCAACTCAATCCAAAAGTCACTCATGCACCCTTTTGGTCAGAGGCACGTAAATGCGCACGCAGGGCTGCTGTCTGGCCTTTGATTTTTTTATGGAGATTTGCTGAAGAATTAACGCCCATTTCGTATATATCACATTTTCAACCTTCATTTGTGCATTCTTTTCAGACGTCTATGGGGTCTTTAATATTACTATTTACATTATTTGCATCTTATCTGAAAAGCAGTGTCCCATTGACCAATTAAGTCTTCTTTTACCAGAACGTTTATAACTGTGACTCGTGACGAAACAGGCTTATATCAAACGGAAACTTGCTGGATTCTTTCCAATTAACATTTGTTTCTCTAATGTGTAAAAAAACAAAGGCTTGGTTTTTTTTAAAATGAAAAGAGATGCCCACAGACTAATATCAGACGTTGAAAGGTTGAGAACAATTGTTTCAATTACAGAGACGCATATGGATGACCGTTGTTTTTAAGCACCGTTTTTTAATTGTGTCTCAATGAGCCGGCTTCTTATCGAAAAAAGATGCGCAACCAAGCGAATTGCGCCCTCTTCTGACTTATTAAATAATTTCACAAAGCCTTTTATTTCGAACAAACTCAATTTTAAAGCAACCCCAGGGTTAATAATATGCATTCTTACTCTTTTTGAATAGTTTCCTTCAATACAGCATCATCTTGAGACTTTCCTAGCAGCGAAGCCATAGGACAGGAACCACCCTTGGACAGAATAACATTCACATCTTGAAAATATAAGGATTTAAGTCAAGGTTATTATGAAAAACCAATACTGTACATTTTCAGACTTAATCCAGCTAATTAATCCAAGCAGCATCAGATGCAAGACAGAAACCAACCCCGGAAAGGAAAACAATACATCGCACAGCCCACTCTCGTACAGCCACATTCATACTTGGCCAATTTAGAACCCTCAATTAACTAAGATACATAATTGTATAAAACGTGGGAAAGGCGCTATACAACTAAAATTATTTATTATTACTATTATTAAAATGCAGAACTCAAAGTACAAATGAAATAAACAGAAAAAAAGGTGTCTCTCTGGGGTAAAACTCACAAGTCTTCAGCACCTGCATACCTGATGAGTTGCCTTGCCCAATTGCTTACCACAAGCACTTATTTTACTCCCCTAGTATCTGAGTTGCTTTTTCAGACCCTAGCATCTATCATTCTCAGCAGCTTAGTGTTAGTAGTTCTTTGGATTTAATTCTGGACCCTCCTGGCCTCAGTCGGTTAAAATGGCTTTAAAACTTGTCCTTGGTGTTCCCACCAAGCTCACATCTGGGATGACCTTTTTTTTCCGCAGTGAAACCAGGTTAGAACTTCCTGTAGTACAAGCAGCTGCTAGTGTCTCTGACAATGGGAAGCACAAGACGGTACAATAACAAACAGCAAGTAGCCATCATTTTCATTTTGAACATGGGTGGTGTGAGGATACCAACTTAGTTTGGTCATTTTACAGATTCTTTCTGCCTTATAGGGATATTGACATTTCCACTGTTAGTCACCTTTATTAAATACAGGAAAGAAAATGCAGTATTGACTTCTAGACAGTGTAGAGAACCTCCAAGCATCGGCAGCTAATGGCAGTGCTACTATCTAGAGAATAAAGACAAGGATTGCTGATTACTCCACTTCCTCCAAATCCCCTGTCTTACCTGACTGGTTTGAATATATGCTGACTTAAATTGGTGACCTCAGTTCTTGAATATCTAATTTTCAAGATCAGCTTTATATACACTCAAATTTAATTAATAGACTTGAAGCTTTTATGCACTACCTGTCTATATCCATCCATCCATCCATCCATTATCCAACCCGCTGAAACCGAACACAGGGTCACAGGGGTCTGCTGGAGCCAATCCCAGCCTACACAGGGCACAAGGCAGGAACCAATCCCGGGCAGGGTGCCAACCTACCGCTGGACACACACACACACCAAGCACACACTAGGGCCAATTTAGAATCGTCAATCCACCTAACCTGAACTGTGGGAGGAAACCCATGCAGATACGGGGAGAACATGCAAACTCCACGCAGGGAGGACCCAGAAAGTGAACCCGGATCCCCTGACTGCAAGGCAGCAGCGCTACCACTGCGCCACCGTGCCGCCCTGCCTGTTGTCACACACGTGTGTTTAGGAGACAACTAAAGGGCTTAATTACATGTGATTCCACGCCAGACCAGGGGGTGGTGAAGTGCACTAATTTTTCCCTCTCGATCTTTTGCAGACCTTTCTAGGGAAATCCCGCCCGGCTCTGTGGAAGCCAATGATGTCACGTCCGGTTCTGGTGTTGATGACATCACTTCCTTAGCTGGCCTTTAAAGCCGCCATCTTTTCTCAGGAGAGGCAGTTCTGTTTTGGACTCTGTTGAATAAACATGTCTCTATTTTTGAATCAGTTTTGCAGCCGGGAACTATTACATGGGTGGCTGCCCCAACCCTTCGCAATGTCTCATGGTCGTTATTGTGACACTGGCGTAGTCGGCTGGATGGAAGAAACCCTGAAGAGAACGGGACCAGACCTGAATCATATCCAGGTGGGAGAGTACCTGGACCGAGCTTTCGGGTGGGGATTGCGTCTCGGATTTCGGAAAGAACCGATGCAGACTCCACTCCCTTTGTCTAGCTTCGGGTCACCTATACTTAAAAGGGAGAGTGTCGATGGGACCCACAGACGTGGGCTGGTTTCTATGGGGGAAGCTAAAGGGACCTATTATGCTCTCTCGGAGGAGAGAGCTGTTCGTCCCACCGGGGCTAAGGCCCCAGTGCAAAGTGGGGATTCCCCAGACCAGCAGGTGAGGAGATTACAAACATGGCGATTTGACCCTGAGCGGTCTACCCAAGAGCAGTTGGATGCTCTCTGGGAAGAGGTGGCTTGTTGGTTGAAACCAGGCGAATGCACCACCTTCCAACTAGTAAAAAAAGTGGCCTGCTTCCTTTTTATAAATGGCCTCCCTGAGTATTTCACCCAGCCGGTTTGGGGAGAATTTTCCAACGTGCTCGAGCTCATTGAGCTCATTGAAACATCGAGGACAGTCTCGCAATTTGGGAGAGCAGAACGGTCCTTAGGCGGACGCTGTAGAGATTATGACCCACCTAATCTGCCCTCTCGGCATAAACTGGAGTTTGCACCGGAGTCCCCGATTCCGCAGGCGCGGCCCTCGCTCAGGAGCGAGGCAGAATGTAAGTGGAGAGAGAGGGGTAGATTGTGTGCGCTTTCAAACCTCTTGTTAATGGCTCATAAGGGAGAAGTCATTGTAAATGGTTTCAAAGTAGAAGCTCTGTTTGATTCCGGCAGCAACATTTCTATTGTTGCCCGCCGATATGTACTACCGCGACAATGGTTAAAGATAAAGACCAGAATTACCTGTGTGCACGGTGATGTCCGCTCCTATAATTCCGCTCGGTGTTTCATCAGCAACGGAGGATCAGTTAAAAGAGTTGTCGTAGCAGTCCTCCCCAATCCACCGTGCGCTGTGATTCTCGGACGAGACTGGTCTGATATTAAAAGCGGTGAAGTACTGATCTCTCCTAAATTGAATTTGGGCCTAGTAACTGACAGGAATCCACCGTCTCAGGTTGTCTCCACACCGTGTATACAGCCGGTGAAGAGAGGTTTGGGAGATCCCAAGGAGGATGGAGAACTTCCTGGTCCGTCGCGGACTAATACGTCATCTGTCCACGTCTTGCCAGAGCGGGAGAACTCTCCGCCCCTTGAGGTCAGACCAGACCCTCTCTCAGATCTGAGCTTTCAATTTAGACAAACACCGGCCTCATTTAAAAGGGAACAATGGAATGACGATTCCCTCAAGTTTGCTAAGAATACAGTTGTCCTAGTCAACGGCCAACGCACCAATCAGTCCATGCCACAAGGGCCCCACTTTGTCATAGAAAATGACTTATTATATCGGGTTAGTGAGCACGAATTCCTAGGAGGGACTGTGCTCCTCTTGTTCCTCTTCCCTTATTTGATGTCCCGTTTGAAAGGATAGGGGTCAACATAGTAGGACCCCTGGAACCCTCGGCCCGAGGATTTAAATATATATTAGTCCTCGTGGATTATGCAACCCGTTATCCAGAAGCTGTTCCCCTGCGCTCAACCAATTCTAAAGCAATCGCACGGGAACTGATGGCGGTCTTTGCGCGAGTTGGAATTCCTAAAGAAATCCTTACGGATCAAGGGACTCCGTTTACCTCGGAAACGTTCAGGGAGAAGGCCAAGTTACTTAAAATAAAGCACTTGAAAACCGCGGTGTATCATTCTCAAACCGACGGTTTAGTAGAGAGATTTAATCAAACTCTCAAACAGATGCTTCACAAGGTGGTCAGCGGGGATGGGAGAAATTGGGATCAACTTCTCCCCCTCGTACTCTTTGCCTACAGGGAAGTTCCTCAAGCCTCTACGGGGTTCTCACCCTTTGAATTATTATATGGATGACAACCCCGGGGCATATTGGATATTTTAAAAGAAGGTTGGGAAGGAGAGGCTCTTCCCTGCATTAATATATTGGAATATGTCTCGCAATTATGCGACAGATTTGAGAAAATTCAGCCCATAGTAAAACGTCACATGGAGGAGGCGCAAGCAGCACAGGTCCACTATTATGACCGTGGCACGACACTTCGGGAGTTCCAACCGGGGGATCGAGTCATAGTGTTGGTTCCCACCTCCCATTCTAAACTACTTGCCCACTGGCAAGGACCATACGAAGTTAAGGAGAGAAAAGGACTCGTCGAATATTTGGTGAAACAACCAAATCATCGACTGAGTGAGTGGATATATCATGTGAATCTGCTGAAACCGTGGAAGGAAAGGGACCCTGATCCCACCTCCGGCCAGCCCCGCTCCCATTTCGCTCAGACTAACACACTTAACTTCGGGTCTAATTTGAATACCCGACAGAGGCGAGAGCTCGAAGGAGTTATCTCGTCCATTCTGGAGGTGGTAGACGAAGACCCAGGAAGGACCTCTCTGGTTGCCCACGATATTGTGACAGAGCCTGGGGTCATAGTCCGAGAGCGCCCCTATCGTCTTCCTGAGGCAAAGAAGGCTGAAGTGGAACTGGAAATCAAACGCATGCTGGACCTAGGAGTTATAGAGGAGAGTCATAGTCTCTGGTCCAGCCCAATTGTCTTGGTTTCTAAGCCCGACGGGAGTTGGAGGTTTTGCAATGACTTCCATCGGCTTAATCAGGTCTCACTATTTGATGCTTATCCAATGCCTCAAGTGGACGACCTCCTTGAGAGACTTGGACAGGCTAAATATCTGACCACACTTGACATGGCCAAAGGGTACTGGCAGGTTCCTTTAACGGATTCCGCAAAGGGTAAAACCGCGTTTAGCACCCCTAGTGGGCACTGGCAGTATCGTGTCCTTCCATTCGGGTTACATGGGGCTCCTGCAACTTTCCAATGTCTGGTTGATAAAGTGCTCTGTCCCCATAACCCGTATAGTGCTTCCTACCTGGATGACGTCGTCATCTATTCCAACACCTGGAAGGAACACCTACAGCACGTCCGAGCGGTATTACGGACATTAGGCGAAGCCGGTGTTCGAATTACTCCAAAGAAATGTTTCTTTGGATTGGAAGAAGCCAAATATTTGGGCTACCTGGTGGGTCGTGGTACTGTGAAGCCACAGTGCTCTAAAATAGAAGCCATTTTGACATGGCCCTGTCCGCGAACCAAGCGGCAGATACAGGTATTTCTCGGCTTGGCCAGGTACTACCGCTGGTTTGTACCACGCTTTTCGGAGAGAACCGTGCCCTTGACTGACTTAACAAAGAAGAGTGCTCCTAACACTGTGGTATGGACTGAGACGACTGAGGCAGCCTTCAGTGACTTAAAAAGGGCCCTTACGTCGGCACCTGTTTTAAAGGCACCTGTCTTTTCTCACCCCTTTATCCTCCAGACGGACGCTTCAGACACAGGCTTGGGGGCAGTGCTGAGCCAAAGCGTCGATGGTGCTGAACACCCCGTCATGTTTCTGAGCCAGAAACTGCTGGATCGGGAGACCAGGTATGCGGCGGTGGAGAGAGAGGCTCTTGCGATCGAATGGGCGATTACACAGTTGAGGTACTACCTCTTGGGTCGGGAGTTTACCCTCGTCATGGACCATGCACCCTTACAGTGGAGGGCCCTGCATAAGGAGTCTAACACTCGAGTCACAAGGTGGTTCCTTGATTTACAACCTTATAAGTTCTCGGTCATTCATCGGAAGGGTTCTCTTCACGCCAACGCCGATGCTCTCTCCCGCGTTCATGACCTCTCGGTGCAGGACGCCCGACCCGACGGGTCTGGGCTAAGGGGGGGCCCTGTCACACACGTGTGTTTAGGAGACAAATAAAGGGCTTAAATACATGTGATTCCACGCCAGACCAGGGGGTGGTGAAGTGCACTAATTTTCCCTCTCGATCTTTTGCAGACCATTCTAGGGAAATCCCGCCCAGCTCTGGGGCAGCCAATGACATCACATCCGGTTCCGGTGTTGATGACATCACTTCCTTCGCTGGCCTTTAAAGCCGCCATCTTTTCTCAGGAGAGGCAGTTCTGTTTTGGACTCTGTTGAATAAACATGTCTCTATTTTTGAATCAGTTTTGCAGCCGGGAACTATTAAATGGGTGGCTGCCCCAACCCTTCGCAATGTCTCATGGTCGTTATTGTGACACTGTCTATATTATCAATGTATTGTTTCAACTGAAATATTTCAGATCAGGCACAGTTCTACTTCTCACCAAGGAAACCAGGGTTTGTATCCCAAGTGCTCTCTAATTGGGGTTTGCATGTACTTCCTATTGTCTGTGTGGGTCTTATCCATACTACTCTTGTTTACTGCCACAGTCCAAAGGTATGAAGGTTATGTGGCCCTATATTGGGCCTAGTGTGTGTGAGCATGTGAGTGTGTGTTTGTTCACTTTGCGATGGACTGTTCAGGAATTGTTCCTTCCTTGCGCCCCATGATCCTACCCTCTATAAGCAGGTTAGGAAGATGGAGGGATGGATATTTTAAATGATTTAGAAAGTGTCCTATTAAACTGCCTTCTCAGTTCAAAGAATATATGCAGTATGTACTAATTAGATACAACTATTAAGTACCAGGTAGGACCCCCTTTTGCCTCCAGAGCGGTCTTGACTCTCAATGCACAAATTAAACAAAATAGAACAAACAGTATTTAGTTAGCAAGGTCCATGCTGACTTGACAACTTCACACAGTTTCTGCAGAGTCTTCAGCCACACTTTCATGCTAATAACTTCCCTTTCCACTTCATCTCAAAGGTGTGTGAAAGAATTGGGACAAAAAACAATGTGAAAGGGCCGAGTTTCCACTGAAATACCCTATTTTTTGCCAGATGGTAGTATGTTATCAATTTGCAATAAATAAAGCTTCTGGACAACACCAGTGTTTCCTATGGCTCTTGAAGTCAGTGACTATTATCATTTGAAGCTGTCTGGTTTTATGCTATGGAGACCAGGGGCCTCATGTATAATGCCGTGTGTAGAACTCACACTATAACATGGCGTAAGCACAAAAGCATAAATGTTCGTACGCACAAAAAAAAAAAAAATCCAGATGCATAAATCTGTGCGAACGCCAACTTCCACGTTCTTCCGCTACATAAATCCCAGTCAGCGTGAAAGTAACGCATGTGTAGACGCCTGCTGTCCCGCCCCAACTCCTCCCAGAATTATGCCTCTTTGAATATGCAAATCAATATAAATAGCCCTTAAGCTTAGCCTTCTGTGAAAAGACAATGTGTTGAAAAGGCAATATATTATTTATGTGTTGTATCCCTTCAATTAGTTGTGTTCTACCTTGATTTATTAGTTATTGTGATTGGCCCGTGCTGAGTTGGAACTTGGCCAATCACGGGGCTTCACTTTGAACATTATAGATTAGTTTGGTGGCGTCTGAGCAGTAGAGTAGGAGCTTCGTTTGAATGTGAAAGTTTGCGTAATTAATTATAAAGTAAGTGGAATTCAATTGTTTATCCTTAAAGTATATTGTTTATATGTTTAAATTTGTAATTTGGATATATATATATATATATATATATATATATATATATATATATATATATATATATATATTTAGTACTGTTTCTAAATATAGACGTTTGACGAAGTTAAAGTATAGTTGAACAGACGCTATATGGAGTTTCACACATTGTTTGTTATGGAATTGCGGTATTATCGTTTCCTCGTGTATAATATGTATATATGTTAAGAATAATTACTTATTTAATTTGAGTAAATGCTTTATGGTTTAACGTTCTAGTAATTTCCGATATTGATGTTATCTGGAGTGTAGTACGCCATCTACTGGATAAATGAAGTACCTGTTAATGACTAATGTTAACATTGACAAACTGAAGAGAAAGAAACTGGGATAGCTAATTTATGTTTATTATTGTATAAATTTGGAAGAAATTAATAAATAGAATTTGGACATCTTCATCCATCCCTGACTGGATGTGTGCAGTAGTTGTAATTTAATCCGAACCAACAAAATTCTTCACTACAATTTATGGTCCTTCGAGCCGGACCGACAGCTGCTACACTGTAAAGAAGATGTACTCGTCTTTTCCAACATACACTACAGATGATAATGAAGCCACTGTTAGACCCAGACGCCAATTACGTCGCCCTGTGTATTTGGAAGATTTTGATGTGAACTATGTGAGTTGGTGTAACAGTGCACCCATATTACCGAATCAGTTAGTTGTGATTCCACCTCAGACAGAACATCACTCCGATTTGCAGAATCGTACTCTCAGTCAAGAAGGTGTAATTAGAAGGGTGAATCCAGAATCTGAGATTTATCATTCACCTACAAGTTATTGGAAGAGGACAAGTTATGAGGGTGCTGCCAAGATGACACCCCTCCCCTCTCCCTGTCACATTCCCGATTCTGACATTGGGCAACAAAGTGAGGTCCAGATTGCTGCTGAGAGAAAAACTCCTAACCCTCCAAACCCAGGACCTAGTGATGAGGTCCTTGCAGCAATTAGAGAGATGCAAGCTGAAAATAAGTATTTGCGTGAGAATATGATGCATCTTACCAATGCCATAAGCAAGTTGCAGCCTCATGGAGATGTAGTCCCTGCACAGGAGTCTGATAAACAACCTCAATCTCCTTCAGTTATTGAAATGGCAAAAGAGGCTAATACTTCAATTGTCTCCCAGAGTAGGCCTGTTTCAGTTTATAGCAGCCCAGTTGCCAACATTGCAGGTGACCGTGGATACCAGTCAGAAGATTTAAAATTCTTTGAAGATCCTCCATTAATCCAAAGAGTACAAACCCCTTTAGGGCACTGATCTTATAAGACAAAGTAGTCCAGAGAATGTTTCAGTACGATTTATCAGACAGGACACGATGCAGAATAAATTCAATCCATTATGCCCCACTATCTATCCACCTGCACAACAGTATCAAAATGCTCAGAATGAGACATGTTCAGTGCCACCAGCTCAAGGCCAGTATCGAAATCCTTATTCTTCACTAATACGTCAGTCTCAAGAGAAGAGCTACAGAGGACCAAAACCTACGATACCTTACTTCGTCCATGAGGATCCAAGAGAATTCTCTAGAATGAAAATAGCTCTTGAGAATCTCCTCCCAAGTGATGCTACTGAACGTTTTAAGTATCAAATCCTTATGGATCACCTTAAATTGGAGGATGCACTATTAATTGCAGATTCTTATAGCAACTTTCCATATCCTTATAGTGACACTATGGCTTCCTTAACTGCACAATATGGTCAGCCTCATAAACTGGCGTTAAAACGAATAGCTGAACTAATGGATGGTGCAAATATCAGAACTGGTGATACTGTGTCCTTCCGTAGATTTGCCTTGCAAATCCGTGCTTTAGTGGGGATGCTTGACCAATTAGGTGAAAAGGGCAGAATTGAACTGCATTGTGGCTCACACATAAGTCGACTTTCCTCCAAGCTACCTCACGATTTGAAAACTACCTTCCGTCGCTATATCTTGTCAAGGTACATTAATGTTCCAACACTCTATGATTTCTCAAATTGGCTTGAGTTTGAGGTTCAAGTGCAAGAAGGTGAAACAGGGATAACCAGTACTGGAACCAAGGCAAATACCAGTCAACGAATAGAGCAAAGGGAAGGCCATCCACATAGGCAGCCCCCACCTAAGACACCAACTGTTCTCCTTAGTATGGATTCACCTGCTGCCGTTCCCATCCCCCCAGTAGAGGCTCAGAAACCATCTGAATCATCCACATCTACTGAGAGACCTAAAATGTATTGTGCTTATTGCAACAATAATAAGCATTCTCTTAACCAATGTACCAATTTCAGTCAGTTAACAAAGGAGCAAAAGGAGAATTGGATTCGATCTAATAAGAAATGTTGGAAATGTGAAAGAAATCATCAAGCTGCCCAGTGCAGGATGAGAATCACGTGCAAAACTTGCAATGGTAAACATTTGGAAGTTCTTCATGAAGTTAATGTTAAGCCACGAATAGAGAATAAAGAACCAGCCAGCTCCACAAGTGAAGTACTCTATGTTGACAAGCCTACCTCCTCGAAAAGGGTTCTTCTTAAAGTAAGCAAAGTTGTTTTATGAAGTGGTAACAAAGCGCTAGAAACATACGCTATATTGGATGATGGTTCCGAAAGAACTATTCTCCTCCCAGTGGCAGCAAATTATCTTGAATTGAATGGTGATCCCGAAGATCTTACACTTCGAACAGTACGACAAGACCTTAAAGTGCTAAAGGGGCAATCAGTATTTTTTTCTGTATCTCCCGCTTTCCAGCCAAATAAGAAATTTCAGATTTGTGGAGCCTTTACTGCAAATCACCTGGGATTAGCAGAACATTCATATTCCATTGCCATATTACAAAGTAAATATCCACACTTGCAAGGTCTTCCTCTTCAGTCATTTGAAAATGCATAGCCACTTCTCCTCATAGGATCTGACTACCCTCACCTCATCACCCCAATTGAACCAATTCGCTTAGGCCTCCCTGGAGGACCTGCTGCCGTAAGAACCAGACTTGGATGGACACTTCAGGGACCATGCCGAGCACTGAAGCAGCAGTTGTCTGAACAGGTAATGACTTGTCATTTCACTTCAGTATTGGCCCCTGATGCTTATCTGATTCAACAGATTGAGAGGCTCTGGCAGTTGGATGTTTTACCTTACAGAAGTGAAAAACAGGTGAGCAGATCAAAACAAGACGAAAGGGCAATACATTTATTAGAGGAGAAAACTGTGAGAGTTAATGTGGATGGAGTTATGCGGTATGCTACTCCTCTGCTTCGGGTTGAGAATATGCCTCAGTGGCAGGCACCTAAAGAAGCAGTGATTTCTCTGCTAAGAGGTACAGAAAGGAGATTAGCTAAAGATGCACAGAAAGCAAAGACTTACACTATTGAAATTGAGAAATTGGAAAAGGCAGGCTATGTTACCAGATTAAGAAATGATAGTGTTGAAGAAGCAAAGGAGACATGGTATATTCCACACCATATGGTAGAACACAATGGAAAAAACAGAATTGTGTTTAACTGTTCCTTTAAATGCCAAGGTCAGAATTTGAATGATTTCCTGCTACCAGGACCCACTCTGGGCCCTATCTTACTGGGAGTGTTACTGCGATTCAGAGAACACACTGTGGCAGTTAGCAGTGATATTAAAGGTATGTTCCATCAAGTTCGTCTGCTCCCTGAAGACAGACCACTTCTTAGATTTGTATGGCGAGATTTAAAGGTAGACGAGCAACTCACTGTCTTAGAGTGGCAAGTTTTGCCATTTGGAGCGACATGTAGCCCTTGTTGTGCAATTTATGCTTTACAGCGGCATATCAGAGATCACAGTTCTCCTGAAGAAGACCAAAGTAAATGTGTAGAAAATAATTTTTATGTAGACAACTGCCTATATAGTTCAGCATCATTGGAGAACTCAAAGGAATTGGTTGACAAATTAAGAAGTGTGATGTCACTGGGAGGTTTTGAACTAAGGCAGTGGGCAAGTAATGTGCCTGAAGTTATAGCCCATTTACCAGTTGAAGCTAGAGCTTGTAACAGTGATCTTTGGCTTAATCAAAAACAGTTTGATCAGCAAGAATCAACACCTGGATTAGTATGGGATTGTAAAGGAGACAAAATTAGTTTCAGGTGTAGAACAATAGAGAGTACAGTACCTACAATGAGGCACATTGGCAAAGCAGTACGACCCAATTGGATATATTGTACCATTTACAACTCGGGCCAAATTGATTGTACAGCGCCTGTGGGATAAACAACGAGATTGGGATGATCCTAATTTACCAGAGGGCCTCCTTCAAGCTTGGTGTATGTGGGAAAGAGAATTACAGTTTCTCCCAGACATAAGCTTTCCACGGTGTTATGTGAGCCCAGGAATGGACACTCCTGTTGCTACTAGAGATATCACATTTTTTGTGATGCCTCTAGTCAAGCATATGGGTCAGTTGCATATCTGAGGACAGAAAATAACGAAGGTAACGTGGAGATTGCCTTTCTGACAGCAAGATCAAGAGTAGCTCCCAAAAGGCAGCAGTCCATTCCCAGGCTTGAGCTCTGCGCTGCACTCACTGGTGCTCAACTTGCGAAACTGCTGACCAGGGAACTATTGTATACAATACAGTGATCCCTCGCTATATCGCGCTTCGCCTTTCGCAGCTTCACTCCATCGCGGATTTTATATGTAAGCATATTTAAATATATATCGCGGATTTCTGCAGACAATGGGTCTTTTAATTTCTGGTACATGCTTCCTCAGTTGGTTTGCCCAGTTGATTTCATACAAGGGACGCTATTGGCAGATGGCTGAGAAGCTAGATTGCTTACTTTTCTCTCTCTCTTGCGCTGACTATCTGTGATCCTGACGTATGGGGATTGAGCAGGGGGGCTGTTCGCACACCTAGACGATACGGACGCTCGTCTAAAAATGCTGAAAGATTATCTTCACGTTGCTATCTTTTGTGCAGCTGCTTCCTGAAACGACATGCTGAACAGTGCTTCGCATACATAAAAGCTCGAAGGGCACGTATTGATTTTTGACTGAAAAACAAACTCTCTCTCTCTCTCTCTCTCCCTCTCTCTCTCTCTCTCTCTCTCTCTCTCTCTCTCTCTCTCTCTCCCTGCTTCTGAGGAGGGGGTGTGAGCTTCCGCCTTCAACAGCTTTGTGCCGCGGTGCTTCGCATACTTAAAAGCCTATTGATTTGTTTGCTTTCTCTGTCTTTATGACAGTCACTGCTCCTGATGCACACTCCTTTGAAGAGGAAGATATGTTTGCATTCTTTTAATTGTGAGACGGAACTGTCATCTCTGTCTTGTCATGGGAGCACAGTTTAAACTTTTGAAAAAGAGACAAATGTTTGTTTGCAGTGTTTTGAATAAAGTTTCTGTCTCTCTACAACCTCCTGTGTTTCTGTGCAAATCTGTGACCCAAGCATGACAATATAAAAATAACCATATAAAACATATGGTTTCTACTTCGCAGATTTTCACCTTTCGCGGGGGGTTCTGGAATGCAACCCCCGCGATCGAGGAGGGATTGCTGTATACCGATAATTCTCTTTCCAATCAGCTGCTGTAGATCTGTGATTCCCCACTCAGATACAGTGATATAAATACTCAGAGTGGTGCAGTAAGAGTAATATGGAAAAAGATGATCCACTGTGGCCACCCCTAACGGTAGCAGCTGAAAGAAGAAAAAGAAGGTGCAGTGAGAGTAACAACGCTAAAGCAGCTATGGTATTTGGAATACTTTGGCTATTCCCTGGACCATTATATTGTTACAGGTTAATTACAATCAGATGCCTTAAACTAATAAACAATATGCAGTTAGTTTTCAGTGTATATGATAAAGCCGTGTCAGGGATGTGGATCTAAAAAAGAAAGGGTAATCACACAGGAACAGTAGCACTGCTTTGACACTGGGTGCCGCCAGTTTGCAAAACCAAGCGGAGAACTTGCGTACGCCACGGTTGGAGCTACCGTGAAAATGTTTAGGTTTTATACATCGCGATTTGAGCGTGGAAACGTTTTTATACGTACACACCGTTTATACATGAGGCCCCAGAAGAGGTAAGTACTGACAGATCATATTTTTTTATTTAAAACGATGACACAACCACCTACAGATTGCATGAGAAATTGAATTTGAAAAATCAGGAGACATTTTTTCCAATATTCATTCATCCTGTTTTGCTGACTACATGCTCACTTCACCCTCATCTTCATTTTCAGAGCTCCTTACTGGATGTTTTTTCATTTATCGCAACATTACATATTAACTCTAGAGATCATAGTGTGCTTCATCTGGCATGAACAATCATGCCACCATTGTAGTGGCTTAGATCATATGTCTTATCTATTTTAATTTTTTAGCAACAGTTATTCCACTTGAACATGTCTGTATATTATACATCGTAATTTGCAGCTACATGTTACACTGCTTGGAGACACTAGCTATTTGCATTAATGAATGGATGTACTTAATAAGGTGGCTAATAAAAATTTGAATTTTTGTATTTGTTTGTTGGCTTTATTGTACTTTATTACACATCAGTGAGGGTGGTGAGGTGGTTAGCACTGTTGGATCATATCTCATAGAACCAGACACTTTCTGTTTGGCATTTATACATTCTTCTCATGTCTAATTTTGTCTGGATATATGGGCTTTCCTTCCACAACCCAAATTCATGTAGATCAGGATGGTAAACAAACTCTGATTTTTCATTCAGTGTGGGTACTATATGTGCATGAGTATTACCTGTAATGAACTGTTCGTGACACTGACAGCTCTTGACAATTTTACAATTCGGTATGCATGATCAGATAATGAATGAATGGATGTATATCATAATAACGTCTTTAGTGGTGCACTTCAGATCAGTCATCCACCTGAAACTAACCATGTTCGGGCCCAGCCAGTACTTGGATGGAGAGCAATCTAGGAAGAGCTTGGATTGCTGCTGGAAGAGGTTTTGATGAGGCCAGCAGGGGGAGCTTACCTTATGGTCTGAATGTAACTCCCAATGCCGCAGTGCACTGACCGGGACACTGTGCTGTAAAAATGGCATGATCCTTCAGATGAGATGTAAAACCGAGGTCTTGACTCTGTTAAGTCATAAAAGATCTTTGGGCATCCTTCTTAAAGAGTAGGGTGTATCCTGATGTCCAGGCTAAAGTGCCCTCCTCAACCGAGTCATTCTGGCCCCCTAATCATCCCATGTCTCCAATTGGTTAAATATCTCACCACTTCACCACCTAATAGCTTGTGTGTAGTGAGTGTACAGGTGAACAAATGGCAGCCATCACATCATCTACAACCCCAAATCAGAAAAAGTTGGGAGAGTGTGGAAAATGTGAATAAAAAAAGAAAAAAAGCAAGTTATAAATTCCCCTCAAATTTTATTTCATTGCAGACAGTATGAACACAAAATAATTCATGTTTTTTTTTGTCAACATCATTTGATTTGTAAATAAATATCCATTCTTGCCATTCAGGCTTGCAACACATTTCAAAAAAAGTTGGGACAGTACAGCATTTACCACTTTGTACAGTTCCCCTGTCTTTTAACACTTAAAAGACGTTTAGGCATTGAAGAAATCAAGTGACTAAGTGTTGCAGGTGTTAGTTTGTCCCATTCTTCCTGCAAACAACGTTTTAGGTGCGCAACAGTACAGGGTCTTCGTTGACGCATTTTTCGTTTCAAAATGCGCCAAACATTCTCTATAGGAGACAAATCAGGGCTGCAGGCAGGCCAGTCAAGCATCCGCACCCTCTTCTTACGCAGCCATGCCTTTGTTATGCGCGCAGTATGTGGTTTGGCATTGTCTTGCTGAAATAAGCATGGGCGTCCCTGGAAAAGACGTCGTCTTGAAGGCAGCATTTGTTCCTTCAAAACTGAGATATACTTCTCAGCATTGATGGTGCCATCGCAGAGTGCAAGTTACCTTTGCGAAGGCACTGACACAACCCCATACCATGACAGACCCTGGCTTTTGGACTTGTATCTGGTAACAGTCTGGATGGTCCTTTTCCTCTTTGGTCCGCAGCACACGGCGTCCATTTCTTCCAAAAAAGATGTGAAAAACCGATTCGTCTGACCACAATACACGTTTCCACTGCACAATGGACCATCCCAGATTGCCTCCGAGCCCAGAGAAGTCGACGGCGCTTCTGGACACTATTTATGTAGGGCTTCCTTTTGGCATAGTACAGTTTTAGCTGGCATTTCCTAATGTAACTACGTACTGTAGTGCTTGAGAGTGACTTCCTGAAGTAGTCCTGAGCCCACGCAGTTATATCATTTATTGATGAATGACGGTTTTTAATGCAGTGCTGTCTGAGGGCTCGGAGATCACAGCCATTCAGTTTAGGCTTGCGCCCTTGGCCTTTTGCGCACGGTAATTTCTCCAGATTCCCTGATTCTTTTCACTATGTTATGCACTGTAGAGGGAGAAATGCCCAAATCTCTTCCTATCTGTCTTTGAGAGAACGTTTTTCTTCATCATTTCAAAGATTTTTGTCCGCACTTGGTGGCAAACTGGCGATCCTCTGCCCATCTTTGCTCCTAAAGGAGTAGGCCTTTCCTCAATGCTGCTTTTGTACCGAATCATGATTGCAATCACCTGTTAACATCACCAGTATCAAATCACATCATTATTTAGTTATTATACCTCATTACTACCCCTTAATTGCCCCCATCCCAACTTTTTTTGAAATGTGTTGCAAGCCTGAATGGCAAGAATGATATTTATTTACAAATCAAATGATGTTGACAAAAAAAAACATGAATTATTTTGTTTCATACTGTCTGCAATGAAATAAATTTGAGGAGAATTTATAACTTGCTTTTTTCTTTTTTTATTCACATTTTCCACACTGTCCCAACTTTTCTGGATTTGGGGTTGTAGATAGATGAATGCTACACATTAGAGGTGTCTGAAGTGGCTCCCCACTCACTATGTAAAGTGCTTTGAGTAGTGAGAAAAGCACTATATACAGTGCATCCAGAAAGTATTCACAGCGCATCACTTTTTCCACATTTTGTTATGTTACAACCTTATCCTAAAATGGATTAAATTCATTTTTTTCCTCAGAATTCTACACACAACACCCCATAATGACAACGTGAAAAAAGTTTACTTGAGATTTTTGCAAATTTATTAAAAATAAAAAAATTGAGAAAGCACATGTACATAAGTATTCACAGCCTTTGCCATGAAGCTCGAAATTGAGCTCAGATGCATCCTATTTCCCCTGATCATCCTTGAGATGTTTCTGCAGCTTAATTGGAGTCCACCTGTGGTAAATTCAGTTGGTTGGACATGATTTGGCAAGGCACACACCTGTCTATATAAGGTCCCACAGTTGACAGTTCATGTCAGAGCACAAACCAAGCATGAAGTCAAAGGAATTGTCTGTAGACCTCCAAGACAGGATTGTCTCGAGGCACAAATCTGGGGAAGGTTACAGAAAAATTTCTGCTGCTTTGAAGGTCCCAATGAGCACAGTGGCCTCCATCATCCATAAGTGGAAGAAGTTCGAAACCACCAGGACTCTTCCTAGACCTGCCGGCCATCTAAACTGAGTGATCGGGGGAGAAGGGGCCTTAGTCAGGGAGGTGACCAAGAACCCTATGGTCACTCTGTCAGAGCTCCAGAGGTCCTCTGTGGAGAGAGGAGAACCTTCCAGAAGGACAACCATCTCTGCAGCAATCCACCAATCAGTCCTGTATGGTAGAGTGGTCAGACGAAAGCCACTCCTTAGTAAAAGGCACATGGCAACCCGCCTGGAGTTTGCCAAAAGGCACCTGAAGGACTCTCAGACCATGAGTAAGAAAATTCTCTGGTCTGATGAGACAAAGATTGACTCTTTGGTGTGAATGCCAGGCATCACATTTGGAGGAAACCTGGCACCATCCCTACAGTGAAGCATGGTGGTGGCAGCATCATGCTGTGGGGATGTTTTTCAACGGCAGGGACTGGGAGACTAGTCAGGATAAAGGGAAAGATGACTGCAGCAATGTACAGAGACATCCTGGATGAAAACCTGCTCCAGAGTGCTCTTAACCTCAGACTGGGGCAACAGTTCATCTTTCAGCAGGACAACGACCCTAAGCACACAGCCAAGATATCAAAGGAGTTTCTTCAGGACAACTCTGTGAATGTCCTTGAGTGGCCCAGCCAGAGCCCAGACTTGAATCCAATTGAACATCTCTGGAGAGATCTTAAAATGGCTGTGCACCGACGCTTCCCATCCAACCTGATGGAGCTTGAGAAGTGCTGCAAAGAGGAATGGGCGAAACTGGCCAAGGATAGGTGTGCCAAGCTTGTGGCATCATATTCAACAAGACTTGAGGCTGTAATTGCTGCCAAAGGTGCATCAACAAAGTATTGAGCAAAGGCTGTGAATATTTATGTACATGTGATTTCTCAGTTTTTTTATTTTTAATAAATTTGCAAAAACCTCAAGTAAACTTTTTTCACATTGTCATTATGGGGTGTTGTGTGCAGAATTCTGAGGAAAAAAATGAATTTAAACCATTTTGGAATAAGGCTGCAACATAACAAAATGTGGAAAAAGTGATGCGCTGTGAATACTTTCTGGATGCACTGTAAATGTAATGAATTATTATTATTACCAGGAGGCTTGCCCCCTTCCTGCCCCTGGGGGCGGGTGCTTGGTGCCTGCTATTTTGCAGGCGAGCTGCTCAAAGGGTGTCTGGGGCACCCTCTGTTAGAGAAAGCGATTGTATTTAAAGGAGTTGGTATATAGAAGAAGGATCGCTTCTCAGGTCCTCCCTGCGTGGAGTTTGCATGTTCTCCCCGTGTTTGCATGGGTTTCCTCCGGGTGCTCCGGTTTCCTCCTAACCTGACATGCAGGTTAGGTGTATTGGTGATCCTAAATTGACCCTAGTGTGTGCTTGGTGTGTGGGTGTGTGTGTGTGTGTC
This sequence comes from Erpetoichthys calabaricus, assembly GCF_900747795.2. Taxonomy (NCBI): domain Eukaryota; kingdom Metazoa; phylum Chordata; class Cladistia; order Polypteriformes; family Polypteridae; genus Erpetoichthys; species Erpetoichthys calabaricus. Next base: position 120,051,597 of record NC_041402.2, read on the forward strand.
CTGCGTTGGGTTGGCACCCTGCCTGGGATTGGTTCCTGCCTTGCACCCTGTGTTGGCTGGGATTGGCTCCAGCAGATCCCCGTGACCCTGTGTTCGGATTCAGCAGGTTGGAAAATGGATGGATGGATGGTATATAGAAGAGTATGTGGGGCGTGGGAGGAAGACTGTTTGTCCTTATATAGATAGAAAATCAGTTACATGAGTATTTCACTACATCTGCCTATTTTAAATATCAATGAATAATAAAACATAGTAAAAAGTAAAAGTAAAATAGTAAAACGTAATAAAATGTAAATAAAAATTTAAATTAAATTAACGCCTCGTCAAAAACAATATTATGAATTACTTTATCATCTAATTTACATTCTATAAACTTTGCTTTTTTTCCATTTCTGTTCACATATTGTTTGGGATATTTTTCTCTTTCCTGTTTATTGGACGGTTCTCTTTGTGCTTGATTTTTATTATATGCAGCTCTTTTTTGTTCATCTTCTTTTTTTTTCAACATTCATTATCAGCTCTTGCCGCCCTTTTTTACTTTCTCGTTTACATAGCACAGAATAAATATTGTAATCACAAAAAAATTTGACCTCGAGATTTTGATGAATCTCTATGTTTTATGCGCTCGTGAACATGTTTTGACCATTTTTGCAATTATGTCTGTGTGTGTGTGTCTGTGTGTATGTACCAAAACACGATAACTTGAGAACGCTTGAGTTAGATAAATGAATATCGGTGTTATATCCTAATGTTAGTTTTCTATCAAATTTTGGGCAATATATGTCAACCGGAAGTAGTACTTGAGTACCTGAGCACATTTCAAAATTTTTAAAATAAATTCGTACATAGTTTAAATAAACAATTAATTGAAGATTTGTATGGTAGTTTTTATGTGAAATTGCATTATAAGAAGAGCAAAATAATTGACATTTTATATTGCCATTAGTTAAGGTAAAAACACATAAATATAGGACTTCACTTTAATTGGATAACCGGAAATGATATCTTAACAGGTATCAGCACTATTAAATATGCATTACTTCCATTTTATGAATAGAGATAAACATTTTAAATTTTGCATGATCATTACTTATTGTTAGATATAAAATTTGACTTTGATCAGGTGACTGCAAGTGATATATTACTGTTCAAAAAAAAATCAGACTTAAAATTTCAGTTTGATTGGATTACTGGAGGTAGTTCTTTGCCATATAAACTTGCATTATAAACAAAGATAAGTGATTGAAATTTTTAAGAAACATCATCGGGGCCAGGCAGAATTTCCTGTAACTGGTCTGCAGAGGAAAGAGAGAAAGAGGTTAGTGCACTCCGCCACCCCCTGGTCTGGCATGGGATTACCTTCATTTGAGCTCTTTAACTCCCTCCTATGCACATGTACAGTATGTGACATTATAAAATCTCTATGAGAAAGTCAAGTGGAGAACTTTCCGGATTTTCTATCACAATCTAAAATTTGACATTTGTGAATAGATTATTTGCTTTTCTGCCTTGCCATTATAACCTTCTGCTCAGAAGGGCAAGCTAGCATTGAGAGTGTCATGGAATGGTACGGAGAGAAGATGTGCACAGTAGGAATTGGGCGAGCGGTGTGGAGATGATTGGTAATGGCTGAATAACCCAGACATAACGGAAATATTTTTTAATATAATGCAGAGATTATTGTTATTATTAAATTAAACCTTGACTATGATACAGTGAATTTGAAAATGATCAGATGAATAGATAGATGTTTTAGATATTGTCTCGTATTATCTCATTATAGTTTACCATTTTCTTTTATTACAAACCAAAATCCCAGTATAGGAGACTTCACATAATGATTTAGAACAAACTGTAATGATTGTTTAAGTTCCTTGAACTAAAGGCGTTTCCCGCCAAAATTCAATTTCTGTTTAATTATCTAGTCAAAGCTTTTATTTTGCTTAATTCTGCCCCTAAGACAAGCTGACCTGTTTTAATTGGACACAGCTGCCTAAATGTGTTACTCTAAAACTAAAACGAGTGATCCCCTTATTTTTCAAAAGTAATACTTTTCCAATGGCCTTTGGATTTTGTAAAAAGTATTTTGTATTTACTACTCAATCAATCAATCATTATTTTAGATATGCAGCATCATAAGATGTTTTGCAGAGCAAATAATATTTAAATAACTAGTCTGTCAATTCATTTTCCAAACTGCTTATCCAAACCTGAACATCAAGTTTAAGATCATATGAATGAAATAAAAACAGCAGTCCAAGTCAAAATAACAGTAGACACTCAAATGACCTGGAAACAGACATGACAAAAAGTAGAACAAATATCCATCTTTAAGAAGTAGTTAGTTTTTGGGCTTGTCCTTTAATGTGCACCAGTAAAATGATATCTTCAGGCTGGATATGGCAGTGAGGATAAAGAATAGAAAATACATACCACGAAATTAAGAATAAAATGAGGCAAACTATGCTAACGTTCAGTGAACTATGCTTTATTTTAGAGAGTTTATGTAAGTAATTGCAGTTAGAGAAAGTAACAGAAACTCAGTTTTTCAGCACTGATTAAACATAATGGTTGGAGCTTTATTAACAGAAACTTTTTGAGATTTCCATAGATCATTGGCCATCAAACTAAACGAATGTTCAATAAATATTTTGTAACCAGGCAAAAAATGACATGAAAAGGTAAAAATGGTATCATCCAAGTTTAAATATGCATTCTGGGTATATTATTGTTAATAGCTTTATAAATTGATATAGCCAATTTTATAGATGATTCTGTACCTGACAGCAAATCAGTTTCTTGGAGTCAGTTGAAGTGTACTGTGATCAATTTGTCTTGTTAGGGGCAAAATCCTAGCAGCAGAATTTTCTTGCAGCTTATTGACACTTTGTGAAGAGAGAACATTTGTCTTTATAGAACTACTAAAAGAAGGGAAATAAGGACCTCAGCATATAGCAGAGTGTTGTGGCTACATTTGAGGCAAAAGGTCATACAGCATAGGACTTGGCACCAAAAAATTTATTTTTTAATTTTTTTTAATGCTTTATTAAACCATTAACACATCATATAAATAATAATAATAATAAGTTACATTTATAGAGTGTCTTTCACAATCCCAAGGTCGCTTTACATACAGAGTAAAAAAACAAAAATCACACAGAAGACATAAGTTCATAGAAGAGGAAAGTTTTGAGTTGAGATTTAAAGGTGGAGAAAGAGGAGCAATCTCAGAGAAACTGAGGAAGACAGTTCTGGAATTTCGGGGCCATAACACTGAAGGACCTGCCTCCAAGGGTGGAGGGTCTGGTGCGTGGGATGGTAAGGAGATTACTGCTCAAGGACCTGAGAGAGCGACAAGGAGTGTAAGGAGCTAGAAGCTGAGTGAGGTAGAGAGGAGCAAGATTATGTAGGTCTTTGAAGGTGAGAAGCAGAATCTTAAATTTAAGTCTTGATGGAACTGGTAACCAGTGAAGCTGAGAGAGAACAGGGAAAACACTTTGTGTGGGTGAGAACTCCGGCTGTGGAGTTCTTAATGTACAGTGACTTCTGTATAGATTTTGCAGGGAGGCTGATGAAGAAGGAATTACAGTAATCAATATAAGACATTATGAAACAAAGAACCAGAGTTTGAGCATCATTAAAGGACAGAAATGTACGGAGGCGTGCAATGTTACAGAGATTATAGAATGAAATTTTGGAAAGAGACCTAATGTGTAGTTCAATGTTAAACTACACATGTCAGCATAAGAGAAAGCCAGTTTAGAAGCAAGCAGTGATTCACACACACAGAGTACATAGAAGAACACATTGAATACAAAGCATTTAACATGCTACTTTAGTTACGATGAGATTTGAGAAACTAGTGAATTAACCAATTTTAAGATGAAGTTTATGACGTTCTACTTTAATGACAAAATAAACTACGTGATTAAAGTGGAAATTTCCAGATTAAAGTTGACATTTGGAAATTTTTTCCGCTGAGTCCCTATTTTGTTTTTCTTTTTTCTGTTCCCTAATATGCTTCCATATGACACTCAGACGGTGGGCTATGACTCGCCTTTTCATGGCAACTTTGATATCTGACCATTTCTTATTTATTTGAGCACTGTGTGACTTTCTGAACTCGAACTTTCGAGTTTCTCCCCCACTCTGTCACTTTATAAACTTCCTTTTGTTGCTGCTTAAACCAACAAATAGTACTTTTTTTCTTGCCTCTACTTGGTATTCGCTGAAATTCTTTTTTTTCCTCGTGATTTTGCCATTGTCTTTTCACAGCTAAACATAAGGGGCTATTTATATTGATTTGCATATTCAAAGAGGCATAATTCTAAGAAGAGTCGGGGTGGGGCTCTAGGCATATGCATGAGCATTGCGTTTCACGCTGACCTGGATTTATAAAGCAGAAAAACGTGGACGCTGGTGTACGCACAAATTTATGCATCTGGATTTTTTTGTGCATATGCACATTTCCGCTTTTGTCCGTATGCAATGTTTTAGTGTGAATTCTACGCATGGTGTTGTGCATGATGCTCCAAGTTGTTGCTAATAGAAAGGTGGACTTCATAAGCACACATGGATGGATTCATGCTTTTCATTGGTGATGGCCCCTCTATGACGCACCTAGGTAAAGAACTGATAAAGTAGTGAACAGGAAATTGTTTCCAGATTACTTTAGGAGCCTGTCCTATTAATGGTTTGAAAAGTGGACATTATTAGGATAGGTATACATTTAGATCATCTGTTGGTACTGGTCTCTTTGAGTAAGCTACTTATAATTAAAAAGCAAACCCTTTAGTAGACAATCGTTAAACTGATGTTCACATAGGGATAAGACAAAATATGAAATACTCCAAACCCCCCATTTTTTTAAGTCAGGTGCATTCATCCAGATGGACTGGACAAATACATAAATCAGGAATGAATGTCAATCTATAAAAGCCACTAAAGGTAGAAGGAATTCAGTTTGGAATGCTATGATTTAAAATGGTAAAGGGAGAAAGCAAATGATGTTGTGATCAAAGTCACAAGGTCCTTAAAGAACCCCATGGTGATTCAGAATAGATTGCGAAGGTCACAACACTGCCATCAATAGTTGGTTCTCATAGCATTACAGAAGTAGTAATTTTTGTTACTATGTGCTATGCAGTAAGTACTCTGTGAACCATTCTTCATGCATGGTGTACATCATTGTGCAGCCATCATGCAATTAATGGAGTATGAGGAGGTACAAAATGGAAGTTAATTTTTCACAGATAGATAGATAGATAGATAGATAGATAGATAGATAGATAGATAGATAGATAGATAGATAGATAGATAGATAGATAGATAGATAGATAGATAGATAGATAACACTTTTTTGTCCCCAGGGAGAAATATGTTTTTACAGAAGTATAATAAACAATTTAAACATATAAATAAACACTTTTATTTTATAACAAACAACAACCCCTCCTTTCAAATACACAGTAGAATGACTAAAAGGAAAGAAAACTAAGGCATACGAATGCACAAAGAATAAAAGACAAGTCACCTTCAAAGAGTGTCCATTCAGACCATACTTGTAATGTATGTCCTAGGATGTCACAGGGAGGAAGAGTGGAATTGGGTGACAGGCTAATAACCAAATCAAAACAAGGGTCAAAACCAGGAAGTTAGATATAAAAAGAACAAGTTTAGGACATGAAAAAAAAGTTGTATATCAAAGAACATAGTGAGAGAGTCAAAAACCAGCGAGCTTCATTGAACCTTAATCAGTTGTGCTGCCTGGTCAAAAGGACATGCATTGATATTTCATAAGAGGGCATTTGTCATCTGTATGATTGCATGCATGCCAGAGTACAAGCCTATGTTACACAACAGGGAGGTTCCGCCTAATATTAACATGAGTATTCTGTAACACATGACATTCTAAAATGTATGTACCAAATAAACCACATTGTAACACATTGTGTGTGTGATCATTTTCATAACACTCTCCCTTGATTCATCCATCTGAATCTCAGTTCTGTGGTGGACGTGTACAGGGTAATATTTTCTCACTTGTCTCGAGTGTATATTTATTCAGTTCAAGATTTTTTCAGTTTCAACAATAATGATAGTTAACTAGTTAAATATGTGCTTTTCCTGGCACAGAAAATATCCAAAAGCAGATGTTAAACTCTTCAGAAAAAAGGAAATGTACTTAGATGCTTAGTTCCAGAATAGAAATTAGTTTCTTGTTTTTTATTTACTTGTCTCTACTTATTACGAATATATGTTTTAGATTAATGTATGAATAATGCATAATGGGAGTGTTATTACTATTAATTTTATTATTCATCTTATACATTAAAAGAAACAACTTATTATACATTGTTTCAATGTAAGAATAACACAGTGTTTAAATTTTTGTGCTTTCAGACAGAAATTATGATTACTTGGTTAGATGCCATGCATTGCCAGTTCCTTTTAGGAGTGAAGCACAACTCACAAAGAGCCACTTAGCAGCAGCATTTTTCTCCATTCTTAGATATTCAGCTTTTTTCTTATGGAGTTCACATTTTCTTTCCATGTCGGGGTGGTTCTTCCCAGAGGTACACTCATTTACATTCAACATACTAAAGATGTGTTGGTTACATTAACTGGTGGATCTATACTGGCAATGACATAAATATGAGCATAGGTATGCACATGAGTGAACGTTATGGTGTACTGGAATTTTGTCCCAGGATGTAGTTCAGCAAGGATTCTGCATAGTATAAAATATTTAAAATATCCATTACCTACAGTAAATGTATAATACTTAGTAGACTTGCATGTTTTTGTGTAATATTCAAGTAAAAGTAAAAATACTATATCAATTAGATATTCCTTCTACATTGAACTCAACATGTACTGTCAAATTCAAATTATGCCGCAGGCTCCACTCCTGATGGTGCCCTTCCGTCAATTCCTTTAATTTCAGCTTTGCAACCATACTCCCCCCGGAACCCAAAGACTTTGGTTTCCCAGTTGGCTGCCCTGTGGGTCATGGGAATAACGCCGCCGGATCGCCAGTTGGCATCGTTTATGGTTGGAACTACGACGGTATCTGATCGTCTTCGAACCTCTGACTTTCGTTCTTGATTAATGAAAACATTCTTGGCAAATGCTTTCGCTCTCGCTCGTCTTGCGCCGGTCCAAGAATTTCACCTCTAGCGGCACAATATGAATGCCCCCGGCAGTCCCTCTAAATCATGGCCCAGGCTCAGGAAACCCACAAAATAGAACCGGAGTCCTATTCCATTATTCCTAGCTGCGGTATTCGGGCGGGGGGGCCTGCTTGGAACACTTAAATTTTTTTTTTACTTTGAAAAAATTAGAGTGTTCCAAAAAAAAAAAAAAAAACCATGTATTGTAATATAGGTAAACAATTAAAGTGTACAATGATTGCATATAAGACATAACAAAATAAAATAAACAAACAAGGCAATTTTAACAGCATATTCACTTGCTGAGTGAATTTATTGAGTCAGACGTGAGTTTTATATTTAAAATGTTTGTCTAGTAGTAAAACAGACACGTCAAAAATGTTATCCATTGCCCGGCAAGAAAGCTATTGTCAAGAGCAGAGGGTCACTATAATGGGCTTGGTCATAGAGTGAAAGACACGTAGATGCTTCTCTCTCTAAACTTTAATTCCATTTAGCAGAAGACATGCTTTTAAGCAAAGAATAATTCATTAAAATATTAGTAATTTCAGGATGCCTGCTTTAGCCTTCCAAGAATTCTGTCCTCACTAAGACCTTTCAAATGATTGATTGACCATTGTCTGTTATCTGATGTCTGGTTTCAAACTTCTGCCAATCAGACATTTAAACTAATGAAATATATTTTTAGTAGATAGACACACTTGTTGCTTAAAGTGACAGATAAAAAATGGTTATGAAGGATATTGTAATTAATTAAATATGAATCATTGTGATTGTAAAAAATAATTCTTTTTGCACATAAAATGTACTTTGTTATAAAATGAAGAATGCTATTGAAAACTAAATACTATTTACAATAAGGCACATAAATAAATTAAAAGGTGGGTCATATCAAGAAATAATTTAAGGATGTTTTAGTAATGTCTGTGAAATTCTAGTAGGCTGAAGAAGAAAAACTAGACACTTTTTCCAGTAGCAAAAAATTCTGTCTTTCCTGGATTGGTTAATTTGGAACAGAAGATTCTAAAAACCATACAATAGTGGATCTAATTTGGGAGAGGTTGAAAGCCTGCCAATGGACTTTTCTTCAGGAAGAGATGCAAACCATCAGCATTAAATGAAGCTAAATGCATGTTATTATGTTTGAACTGAAAAATGGAAAATCACATTGGACAAAGTTATTAATAAGGTAGTGGTGGAAATGAACAGATGTTTAGCAGTAGTGAGGTGTCAGGGATGTGGCAAAACTAAAACAAAACCAAAAAATGTCAAAAGCAGAATTGTTCTTAAGTCATTTTTTTAATTGCTTGAGCATTCTGGTGGTCTAAAATTGTGTGTCATTATCATGTCAGAGGGTCACATAGCATGTACATTACACAAAGTGCCCTTAAAAACAAGCACACAAAATAACTGTGCACATAACAAAACAAAGGCACAAGATTGTGACTTTACCATATTGGAAATCAATTTGAGGAAAAATGAAAACAAAAAAAAAATTAAGCTAAAAGAGCTAAAATCATAGTAGTCAATGAAAGTCAGTTCCCAGGGAACAATTGCCCCCTGCTGGATACAGAGGACTGGCAGAAGGCCAAATAAGTTCCTTCGGGTTGACAACATGCAACAAGAGTATTGTGATACGGCTGGGGCTATTCTTCTCAGTGCAGGTATCATCCAAGCTGTCATGAAGTGCTGGCCCTGTAAGGAGTATAATGATTTCTTGGGACTCCAGTTGTAATTATCACTTAAGACTGAATGAGTTGCAGCAATCAGGAGATAAATGATCATGCTGGAGAGGCAAAAACAGGGATGAGTGGGACTAAGAGATGTGATACACTAAATGACAAAACCTGTGCTGAAAACTAAACACACGATAGAGAGATACATTAGAAGTCTCTATGCTTAAGTCTTCTTGGAAGCCCCATTAAGCTTTATAGACATTACAACAGTAAACAACATGGCCACAGTCATGTGCTTCTGAAACAGCTTGAAAATGATGTTTTTAGATTAATGATAAACTGATGTACTGTAACTATGTCAAAAACAAAGTACCAATCTACATCAAGTCAAAAACTGAAAACATCCATCCATCCATCCATCCATCCATCCTCCTCCGCTTATCTGAGGTCGGGTCGCGGGGGCAGCAGCTTGAGCAGAGATGCCCAGACTTCCCTCTCCCCAGCCACTTCTTCTAGCTCTTCCGGGAGAATCCCAAGGCGTTCCCAGGCCAGCCGAAAGACATAGTCATTCCAGCGTGTCCTGGGTCTTCCCCGTGGCCTCCTCCTGGTTAGACACCTCACCAGGGAGGTGTCCAGGAGGCATCCTGATCAGATGCCCAAGCCACCTCATCTGACTCCACTCGATGCGGAGGAGCAGCGGCTCTACTCTGAGCCCCTCCCGGATGACTGAGCTTCTCACCCTATCTTTAAGGGAAAGCCCAGACACCCTGCGGAGGAAACTCATTTCAGCCACTTGTATTCGCGATTTCGTTCTTTCGGTCACTACCCATAGCTCATGACCATAGGTGAAGGTAGGAACATAGATCGACTGGTAAATTGAGAGCTTCGCCTTGTGGCTCAGCTCCTTTTTCACCACGACAGACCGATGCAGAGCCCGCATTACTGCGGATGCCGCACCAATCCGCCTGTCGATCTCACGCTCCATTCTTCCCTCTCTCGTGAACAAGACCCCGAGATACTTGAACTCCTCCACTTGGGGCAGGATCTCGCTACCAACCCTGAGAGGGCACTCCACCCTGAGGACCATGGTCTTGGATTTGGAGGTGCTGATTCCCATCCCAGCCGCTTCACACTCGGCTGCGAACCGATCTAGAGAGAGCTGAAGATCACGGCCTGATGAAGCAAACAGGACAACATCATCTGCAAAAAGCAGTGACCCAATCCTGAGTCCACCAAACCGGACCCCCTCAACGCCCTGGCTGCGCCTAGAAATTCTGTCCATAAAAGTTATGAACAGAATCGGTGACAAAGGGCAGCCCTGGCGGAGTCCAACTCTCACTGGAAACGGGTTCGACTTACTGCTGGCAATACGGACCAAGCTCTGGCACTGATCGTACAAGGACCAAACAGCCCTTATCAAGGGGTCCGGTACTCCATACTCTCGGAGTACCCCCCACAGGATTCCCCGAGGGACACGGTCGAATGCCTTTTCCAAGTCCACAAAACACATATAGACTGGTTGGGCAAACTCCCATGCACCCTCTAGGACCCTGCTAAGGGTGTAGAGCTGGTCCACTGTTCCGCGACCAGGACGAAAACCACACTGTTCCTCCTGAATCCGAGGCTCGACTATCCAACGGACCCTCCTCTCCAGGACCCCCGAATAGACTTTTCCAGGGAGGCTGAGGAGTGTGATCCCTCTGTAGTTGGAACACACCCTCCGGTCCCCTTTCTTAAAGAGGGGGACCACCACCCCGGTCTGCCAATCCAGAGGCACTGTCCCTGATGTCCATGTGATGTTGCAGAGGCATGTCAACCAAGACAGTCCTACAACACCCAGAGCCTTGAGGAACTCCGGGCGTATCTCATCCACCCCTGGGGCCCTGCCAGCAAGGAGTTTTTTGACCACCTCGGTGACCTCAGTCCCAGAGATGGGGGAGCCCACCTCTGAGTCCCCAGGCTCTGCTTCCACATTGGAAGGCATGTTAGTGGGATTGAGGAGGTCTTCGAAGTACTTCCCCCACCGACCCACAACGTCTCAAGTCGAGGTCAGCAGCGCACCATCCCCACCATATACAGTGTTGACACTGCACTGCTACCCCCTCCTGAGACACCGGACGGTGGACCAGAATCTCCTCGAAGCCGTCCAAAAGTCGTTCTCCAAATTCCTCCCACGCCCGAGTTTTTGCCTTAGCAACCACCAAACCCGCATTCCGCTTGGCCTGCCGGTACCTATCAGCTGCCTCCAGAGTCCCACAGGACAAAAGGGTCCTGTAGGACTCCTTCTTCAGCTTGACGGCATCCCTCACTGCCGGTGTCCACCAATGGGTTCGGGGATTGCAGCCACGACAGGCACCGACCACCTTACGGCCACAGCTCCGGTTAGCTGCCTCAACAATAGAGGCATGGAACATGGCCCATTCGGACTCAATATCCCCCACCTCCCTTGGGATGTGGTCGAAGTTCTGCCAGAGGTGGGAGTTGAAGCTACTTCTGACAGGGGGCTCTGCCAGACGTTCCCAGCAGACCCTCACAACACGTTTGGGCCTACCAGGCCTGACCGGCATCCTCCCCCACCATCAAAGCCAACTCACCACCAGGTGGTGATCAGTTGACAGCTCCGCCCCTCTCTTCACCCGAGTGTCCAAGACATGTGGCCGCAAGTCCGATGACACAACCACAAAGTCGATCATCGAACTGAGGCCTAGGGTGTCCTGGTGCCAAGTGCACATATGAACACCCCTATGCTTGAACATGGTGTTCGTTATGGACAATCCGTGACGAGCACAGAAGTCCAATAACAAAACACCGCTCGGGTTCAGATCAGGGGGGGCATTCCTTCCAATCACGCCCTTCCAGGTCTCACTGTCATTGCCCACGTGAGCATTGAAGTCTCCCAGTAGAACGAGGGAGTCCCCAGAAGGTATGCCCTCTACTACCCCCTCCAGGGACTCCAAAAAGGGTGGGTACTCCGAACTGCTGTTCAGTGCATACGCACAAACAGCAGTTAGGACCTGTCCCCCCACCCAAAGGCGGAGGGAGGTTACCCTCTTGTCTACCGGGGTAAACCCGAATGAACAGGCTCCAAGTCGGGGGGCAATAAGTATACCCACACCCGCTCGGCGCCTCTCACCGGGGCAACTCCAGAGTGGTAGAGAGTCCAGCCCCTCTCAAGGAGATTGGTTCCAGAGTCCAAGCTGTGCATCAAGGTGAGTCCGACTATATCTAGCCGGAACCTCTCAACTTCGCGCACTAGCTCAGGCTCCTTCCCCTTCAGAGAGGTGACATTCCACGTCCCAAGAGCCAGCTTCTGTAGCCGAGGATCGGACCGCCAAGGTTCCCGCCTTCAGCCACCACCCAACTCACACTGCACCCGACCTCCTTGGCCCCTCTCATAGGTGGTGAGCCCATGGGAAGGGGGACCCACGTTGCCTCTTCGGGCTGTGCCCGGCCGAGCCCCATGGGTGCAGGCTCTGCCACCAGGCGCTCGCCATCGAGCCCCACCTCCAGGCCTGGCTCCAGAGGGGGGCCCCGGTGACCCGCGTCCGGGCAAGGGAAAACAGAAAAATTGAAACTGAAAACAGCAGGATCCAAAACCAAGATTTCAGTGCTGGGACCCTAGACATGTACTGCCACTTGAATAAAAACTGAACTCCAGGTTGGATTTAAAGGCATTGACATGGAAGTATATGAGTGTGTTTGGATGCAGCGGTGAACTGGGGTAGAGATTCACTGGCAAAGGAGGGAGAGAATCCAGAAATATGAGAGAAAGAAACAGGCGATGGGAGATAAGAGAGTGAGTATGTCTTTAAGGTTATTGGAAGAGTTGAAAAGTAAAGTTAATTAGCGATTGTAAGTTGAGTTTGGAGGGGTGTGTAGTTAGGCAGTGTGTTGTAATGGTTAAGGCTTTAGACTTTAAACAAAAAAAAAGAAATATAAACAACTGTATCTCAAATATTGTAAATCACCATTAATAAAGGCATCCGTCAAATAATAATAAGTAAGTAATAAGAGGTGTGGCTGTCTGCACAAGTATTGTATGCCACGTTATGAACAGGTTATTTTTGTAATTTTTATAGAATTTCCTGACTTTTTTTATGATGCATCTAGCTAGGGTTTTTGTACCCCAAGGAATCCAAATATGGCAATGTTTTTTCTCAATATATCTGTTCATTATTGGGTCTTGTAGTGATGCCATTTTTGTTTTGTTACAGATGCTGCTATTTGCATCAGTTTGTTTCTACAGTGGTCTTACCCAGTGTGTGCACCGCTTATTATATCATCAAAAGCAAAGGTATAGAGGTGAACACTTAATGAATTATTCAAAATTTGGATAAAACTTTATGTGACTGCAAACTACATTGAGTGTGTTATTTCTGGTGTATCTGACCTCTCCTTCTGACTAATGACTTTGAATTTGTGTTTTGGGCTTAACAAAAGTAGATGTTATGCTATGGGATCAGTTTATTATTTGACTATGTCTCATTCTCATAGTCCTCTTTGTGTTTGTCAGAGACAGTACAGTATATGTCTATTTTTTTTGTTGTCAAATTTTTAAGTAAATATGTACATACATATTACAGTAAATCAAACAAAACCATTAAAACATCAATACAAAGTAAAACACCCATCCCACCACACCACCTCCCATCCCACAGCCCCAAACAACACAAATTATTCAAAGAGGAGAGAAGGTACAGCTACACGAAGGAAAACCTATGTGGTCATAAAGTAACGCTCCCATCTAAGTGACTCGAAACAAGTTGCATATATAATTGAAATATTTGAGCGGGTTGCACCATTGGTTCAAGGAGCAGATAGCTTAAGAAGCATAAGGTTGTAGAAAGAGAATTTCCAGAAGTAAAAAGATAGTGTCAGGAGACTTCCATCTTAAAACTAAGGCTAACTTGTATTTGCCTCTAATGCTGTGGGGATATAATCCAAACATATTGTAATAGTTAAAGAAATTTAGGAAATGGATGGATGGACTCATTCTTTGTTCAACTAGGCTCATTGCCCTGGCTTAAAGTTAGGATTTTTTTAATTAGTCTTTTTTATTACTTAAATATAATTTTCAATTATTTTGTCAGTATGTATGTTTGTGTTTTTGTTTGGTATGTGTTGTATTTATTTAATATGGCATTATTTATTTATTCTTCTATTTTGTATTATGTTCAGTTTCTTTGTAATGTTTTTTTCAGCCCTGTCACCCTTCTGTGAACCCAAGGAAGTGGGACCACCTAACAATGCAGCTTGGGGACTGTCCCTTGTGGTATTAAAGGGAAATCAGAAGTTCTTACATCAGCTTTTGTATTGTTTTATTTGGTTTCCTGCATTCCACTTGTGATTTTTGTTTGTGGATTTTCTGGCTTTGGATTCCTGCATTTCATTTCAGGTTTGTTTCTTGGTTTTTGAATAATTGGATTCTGTTTGTTTTTATTTAACTCTATTTTTAAAACTACTTTTTTGACATGTTCTTTCAACGTTTTAAATTAAAGGATCTTTTTTTTTGGCCAGAGGTTTTTCTATAGGTGTTTTCCTCTCTCCTTCTTTATATTGTTTCATTTTGATGTTTTTGTGAAAATTACAAGCCTGAGCCCCTTTTCTGTGCCCAGGTAGGCCAAAAGCATGTTAAATGAGCAGAGGTTAAGATGCCTTTGGTGATGTCATTTCCTGGGGCCCTGATTTGAATGAATGTTATTTTGGCCTTTTACGTATGTTGGTTTTTGAAGGCTTGCTCCCTTTCTGTGCAATTTTGTGGAGGAGACTATAATAGCTTTTAATTTATGTTTGACATATCACACAAAAATGAACATCTATATGTTGTCTTTCCAAGATAAATATTTAATACAAAATGAATTAAAATGTTTAACTTTGCAAGATATACAGTAGCTATACAATATACAGTACAGGTTTTCATTTACTGCAAGATTTGTTTATTGTGTCATTTTAAAGAGCTTTTTTTAAGGGATGATCTTGGACTCCCACAACAATACATTGGAAATACAGACAAATGTTAAGAAAAACTTCCAATACACGTCAGTGTTGCTTACCCCCTGTAGAGTTCACTGCTGCTAGATTGCAAGGATTAACTTTCTCCTCAAAGAGCATGATTAACAAGATGATCTTGGCAAATCTGAGTGAAACTGGCCGCTATTTTGTGTACTGTAACATTTAACAAACAAACATACCTAACAGAATTTTTTAAAGGTTATTTATATGCATCCATTAACATTATGCTTGTAATGATTTAAATTTGTTTTGTTAGTTATTTTTTATTTCTATGCATTCTGTGGCCACTTGACCTTTTAATGCTGCTTGCACATTGCTTTTTGAATAGAGGCAAATCATCTTCACTCCTCTTGGTTCCCATTAGGTCAGTTTTACATCTTACAGGTACCAAGAAACGCTAGCATTATAAAACACTCATCAGTAGTAGGTATTGATCTACTTCAATATTAATGTCCTTTAATGACTTCATGCTTCTCTTTCCCAACCAGGACCTGTCTGAGATCAGGATGTAGTTATCTTTAAGTCTGGTATATATTATACTTACTGCTCAAGGTGTTTCTAATGGATTTCTCTGATACAAAATATGATAGATGATGTAATATAAATTGACTAAAAGGATCAAAACAGAGTGGGGATTCAAGATGTAACCTTGTTTTATTTACCATATACAGTGATCCCTCGCTATATCGCGCTTCGCCCTTTCGCGGCTTCACTCCATCGCGGCTTCACTCCATCGCGGATTTTATATGTAAGCATATTTAAATATATATCACGGATTTTTTGCTGGTTCGCGGATTTCTGCGGACAATGGGTCTTTTAATTTCTGGTACATGGCTTCCTCAGTTGGTTTGCCCAGTTGATTTCATACAAGGGACGCTATTGGCAGATGGCTGAGAAGCTAGATTGCTTACTTTTCTCCCTCTCTTGCGCTGACTATCTGTGATCCTGACGTATGGGGATTGAGCAGGGGGGCTGTTCGCACACCTAGACGATACGGACGCTCGTCTAAAAATGCTGAAAGATTATCTTCACGTTGCTATCTTTTGTGCAGCTGCTTCCTGAAACGACATGCTGCACAGTGCTTCGCATACTTAAAAGCTCGAAGGGCACGTATTGATTTTTGATTGAAAAACAAACTCTGTCTCTCTCTCTGCTCTCTCTCTCTCCCTGCTCCTGACGGAGGGGGTGTGAGCTGCCGCCTTTCAACAGCTTTGTGCCGCGGTGCTTCGCATACTTAAAAGCCAAACAGCCCTATTGATTTGTTTGCTAGAGATTGTTTTCTCTATCTATGTGACATTCTGTGCTCCTGACACGCACTCCTTTGAAGAGGAAGATATGTTTGCATTCTTTTAATTGTGAGACAGAACTGTCATCTCTGTCTTGTCATGGAGCACAGTTTTAAACTTTGAAAAAGAGACAAATGTTTTGTTTGCAGTGTTTGAATAACGTTCCTGTCTCTCTACAACCTCCTGTGTTTCTGCGCAAATCTGTGACCCAAGCATGACAATATAAAAATAACCATATAAACATATGGTTTCTACTTCGCGGATTTTCTTATTTCGCGGGTGGCTCTGGAACGCAACCCCCGCGATGGAGGAGGGATTACTGTATAACATAACATTTTGAGCTGAGAATACATCTGGTGAAGGAAGACGCAAAAGAGAATAGTAAGATAACGGGAAGGATGACTAAGCTGCGTGTTAGTTGCTGTTACTGTTGTTCCCTTCTATGAGAGACAAAAGAGAACAATAAAAAAATTAATTCTGTTGTAGAAAATTGTGTTTTCTGTCAGTCTGGGAGACTTGGAGGTTGAAACTGTTATTAAAAGGGGTTTCAAGGCCACTGTTAAACATGATTCTTGAGCATCATTTTGAACTCATTTTCCATATGCTTCAGCTGAAGTGATGTTAATATTTCAGCTAGTTACCAGGACCCTTTATATCTTATAACTGCTATAGATTAAGGTTGGAGTGGCCAGCTGAGTTCCTGTATTCTGTAGTGGACTTCATTTTCAATCAGTTTCCTAAATAGGAAACACTTCTTGTAGCTAAAGGAATATGAAATGCAAGAATTATTTGGCTGCATTACAAATTCCTGTAGTGCAAATTACACTTGACTGGGAAATGTAATAAAATGTTTTTTGAACTAGTGTAGTGTTTCCCAACCTTGGTCCTGGGGGCACACTGTGGCTGCAGGTTTTTGTTCCAACCAGCTTCTGTTTTTAATTGGACTGCTGGGCTAAATAAGTGATGTATTATTTCCCAAGTTCTGTGTTTTGGGAACAATATAGAAATTAGAAAACTAAGTTTGGTAAAATATATATATATATATATATATATATACTGTATATATAGTAAAAGCAAAGCACAGAGAAGCATAAAGGTTTGGGGTTTTCTGGTCCTGTATACTGTAAGTTCAAGGTCAGTTCACTTCTCATAAGCACAACAGACAGTGATGAAATGCATAGGGGAACAATTTATGGGGTGGGACTGGAAACAGGCAGACAGAATGCTGGGAAGGAACTGTGGTGGTGGTGGATGGGAGTCATGACATCATCAGAAGGGGACCAGAGGGAAGGAAATGAGTGAGGAAGTGGCTGCACGTTGTTAGGGAGTCCGGGTGAATTCAAGGCGGTGGTCTTTCGGTCTTTCTGTGGAAATAAAGAAAGAGAAGTTAGTACCCCACCTTTGCCCCGGCACGATATACTACGTTGCTGGTTGGGTCTTTAAGTGGCTTCCTATGCATGCGTGCGTGACATGACCCCCCCTCAGCCCAGACCCATCGTGAACCGGGGGAGAGAGCATCAGCATTAGCCTGTAGGTTACCCCGGTGATAAGTGACGGTGAACTTATAAGGTTGCAGGTCCAAAAACCACCTGGTGACTTGGGGGTTTGACTCCTTGTGAACAGCCATCCACTGGAGGGTGGCATGGTCCGTCACTAGAGTGAACTCTCGACCCAACAGGTAGTACTTCAGATGAGTTACCACCCACTTGATGACCAAAGCTTCCCGTTCTACTTCTGCATACCTTGTCTCCCAGTCCAGCAGTTTCTGTCTCAGGTAAATCACAGGGTGCTCGACACCCTCGATGCTTTGACTCAGTACGGCACCTAGACCTGTGTCCAAAGCATCGGTCTGGAGGAGAAAAGAAAGAGAGAAGTCAGGAGTTCTCAACACCGGTGCCATTGTCAGGGCCATCTTTAGGTCACTGAATGCCCGCTCCATTAAGTCATCCCATACCACATGCAATGGGGCCCTTTTCTTTGTTAGGTTTGTCAAGGGTGCAGCTCTCTCGGAAAAATGAGGCACAAACCAGCAGTAGTAACTCACTAATCCCAAGAAAGCTTGCACTTGTCTCTTGGTTATCAAATGGGGCCATTCAAGGATGATCTTTAACTTTTGAACACTGTGGTTTTACCAGAACACCCCCCCCCCCCCCCCCCCATCAGGTAGCCTATTTAGCCTAGTTCAATCCAAAAAAACATTTACGCTACGGAGGCCTGCTTTCGCTGCTGCCAGGAGGACGGCATAAACCTGCAAGACATGCTCCTCCCAGGTGCCGGAATAAATGACCACGTCATCAAGGTAGGCAGCACAGTAGGACTGGTGGGGCTTTAGCACTCTGTCTAACAGACACTGAAAGGTCACTGGCGCCCCATGCAGCCCAAATGGGAGAACCTTGCATTGCCAATGTCCACTAGGGGTACTAAATGCTATCTTTTCTCTTGCAGATACCGTTAAGGGAATTTGCCAGTATCCCTTTATCATATCAAGAGTAGTCAAATAACGTGCCGTCCCCAGGCGCTCAAGGAGCTCGTCCACACGGGGCATTGGGTAGGCATCAAATTTGGAGACTTGATTAAGACGTCAAAAGTCATTACAAAATCTCCAAGAGCCATCCTTCTTAGAAACGAGGATGATGGGACTGGACCATGGGCTGTGACTCTCTTCGATAATGTTCATGTCCAACATCCATTGAACTTCCAGCTCCACCTCTGCACATTTTGCTTTCAGGAGGCGATAGGGCCCTTCCCTGACTACCACCCTGGGGTCTGTCACGATGTTGTGCTCAATCAACAAGGTGCGGCCTGGTCCCTCACTGACCACTTCGGGGATAGACAGGATCGCACTTTCCAGCTCCTGTCGGTGGTTGGACGTCAAATTGGGGCAGAGGTTAAGGACTGATTTTTTCGAGAAAAACGAGAGGGTTGGGCTGGTGAGAGGGCGGTCCTCCCTGTTCCTCCACAGTCTCAACAAGTTGACGTGATAAACCCTCTCACTCAGTTGACGGTTCGGCTGTTCCACCAAATAGTCAACGAGCCCTTTTCTCTCTTTAACCTCGTAAGGGCCCTGCCAATGGGCTAACAATTTTGAATGGGAAGTGGGCACGAGTACCATCACTTGGTCCCCAGGCTGGAACTCCCGGAGGGAGGAGATCCTATTATAATTCCGCGCCTGCGTTGCTTGAGCTTGCGACATGTGTTCCTTTAGGAGGGATCGGATTTTAACCAATCTATCACGTAATTGTGCGATGTATTCCAAACCATTGGAGGAGGGAAGAGCCTCCCCTTTCCATCCCTCTTTGAGGATGTCCAAAATACTCTGGGGTCAGCTTGTGGCACCTCCCGATAAGCAAAAAGCAATACAGATAAAAGTTGGTCCCAGTCTTTACCGTCCACGTTGACTACCTTGCGGAGCATCAGTTTAAATCTTTCCACTAACCCATCTGTCTAAGGATGATAAACAGACATTTTGAGATGCTTGATACGGAGTAACTTGGCAACCTCCCTGAGTGTTTCCAAAGTAAAGGGTGTACCTTGGTCTGTAAGGACTTCTTTAGGTATACCCACTCGGGAAAAAAGCCCTACTAATTCCCATGCGATATTTTTTGTATTAGCAGAGCGCAGGGTAACCACCTCTGGATATCGAGTCACGTAATCAACCATAACAGGAGGTAGGTCTGTGGCACTAGCAACAACTTCCGTACCTCACCTTCATGCTATGCGACCCGATACAACAGATCATTCTCTAAAACAAAGTAGGGTCCCGGTGGCATGGAACTGTCTGGCGAATTGCCATCAATGGAAACGATGGCATTCCTGGAAAACTTCAGGGAATCATCGTTCCACTGTTCTCTTTTAAAAGAAGCCGGCGTAAATCTAAATTGATAATCTACGCCAACAAGAGGACCTTGTGGAGGCACTGGGTTATCGGCTATCGGACCCGGATCCTCACCCATTTGTACTTCTGGGTCAAGGTCCATCACCAGAGAGTCTTCCCCCTGGTTGTCTACGTCATCACTAGTCGCCAAGGTGCACTGCGTGGGAACCACTGGGATAGTGCCTTGTCCATCCATAACACTGCACAACAAAGTTTTTGCTTCTTGAACATTGTTGGGTGTTTCTTATAGATTTTTGGGTGCTGATCACGAATATCACATCAAAACTCACCCATCACATACTGTTTCAGAGAAATCTTCAGTTTTGCCATGATTTTTTCCTATATTTGTATCCAAACATTTTCGCTCCTGTAAGTGACTTATCAACAACAGTTTGTGCAGCCTAGGCATGTCCAGGCATGGAATCAGGCTAGGATGGAAGCTGTTCTGTGGAAATTGAGATCCTGGGCATGCCTGGGAAGGTCTGAACAAGCTTGATGCTGTCTCAGCATGTTATAAAGGTGGCTTTCATACACCGATGCTGCTCATTTGGTTAATATAGATAGCCAGTGTGTATATACTGTATAGTATCAGTATAGTAAAGTATAGTATCTGTAGCAATATAACAGTAAGTAAGCTTGATGCTATAGACGTTTTGGTGTTGGGTGATATGTCTCAATAATGTCGTAACGGCCGCGATACATTCTGTCATATCTGTGGCGAATATACACTTGCGCCTCAGAAATGTTGGATGACTGCTCATGTGAAGAAAGCTTATCATCTGTATTTCGGCTGCAAAATTGGTGATCAAGACAAGGAATGGGTGCCTCACATTTGCTGTGCGACATGTGCTGTCAGTCTGAGAGCATGGCTCAGAGGCACTCAAAAGACAATTCCGTTTGCTGATATGGCGAGAACAGAAAGACCATGTGACAGACTGTTACTTCTGTTTGACTAATGTGTCTGGTTTCTCTGCCAAAAACAAGAAGTCAATTGAATATCCTAATCTGCCTTCAGCAATGAGATCCGTGCCACATGACGACAGTCTTCCAATTCCGAAACCACCAGAGGATTGGACCTTAGACGAACCAGATGAAGAAACTGCAATGCAGGGTACTGACAGTGACATTGACCCAGATTTTGAACCATGCTCATCAGGCGATCCACATCTGATAACACAGTCCGAATTGAATGATTTGGTCAGAGATTTGGGTTTGTCAAAAGCAAAAGCCGAGCTGCTGGGTTTGAGACTGCAGGAATGGTGTTTGCTGTCACCAGGTATGAAAATTTCTGTGTTTCAAGGCCGACATCATGATATAACCAATTTTTTTGTCAACAGTCTCTGTTTCTGTTGTGACATTGAAGGATTGTTCTCGGCCTTGGGTTGTGATCACAATCCGGAAGAGTGGCGTCTTTCATTGATTTGTCAATGTTAAGCCTGAAAGCTGTTCTGCTACACAATGGCAACCTTTATCCTTCCGTACCTGTTGGCTATGCAGCATACATGAAAGAAACGTATGAGAATATGGAACGGTTGCTAAATCACGTCCAGTATAGCAGGTACAAGTGGAATATCTGTGGAGATCTTAAAGTCATTGCTCTGTTACTAGGACTGCAGCTCAGCTATACAAAGTACTGTTGTTTCATCTGTGAATGGGACAGCCGTGCCAAAGAGTCACACTATTCTCAACAGAACTGGCCACTCCGTAAAAAGTTAGTTCCAGGACAGAAAAATGTGGCACATGAATCGCTTGTTGATCCGGCAAAGATATTTTTGCCTCCTCTTCATATAAAACTGGGACTCATGAAGAATTTCGTGAAAGCACTGTACAAGGAAGGTGAATGTTTTCGTTATTTAAGACAGATGTTCCCAGGAATAACTGATGCCAAGATCAAAGAGGGCATTTTTGTTGGCCCCCAGATCAAAAAATGTTATGAGTGACAAGCGGTCTGAAGATCTGTTAGTTGGGCCGTAAAAAATTGCCTGGAAAGCCTTCAAAGATGTTGTTGACAATTTTCTGGGCAATTACAGAGCCCCAAACAACATTCAGCTGGTAGACAAACTTCTCAAAGCATACAAGGCAATGAAGTGCAACATGTCACTCAAGATTCATTTCCTCCACTCACACTTGGATTTCTTCCCCACAAATCTCAATGCTTTCAGTACCGAACACGGTGAAAGGTTTCAACAGGACATTGCTATGATGGAGAAACGATACCAGGGCAACTGGAATCCGTCAATGCTTGCTGACTACTGTCGGACACTGTAATGTGATGCACCAGACATTGAGTACAAAAGAAAATCAGGAGCAAAACACTTTTAATTCTGTTGAATTTAATAGCTTATGCAAAACATAAATGTGACTAAATACGCTATTGTCAGTAAACATATAAATGTCTATTTCTCAGAGTTCCTACGTGATGCAGTAAAATCAAAATTATATTTGTGCATACCCAGTAGGTACCTTTTACAATCAGCAAAAACTTGTCAGGAAGCAAGACTTTTCAAAAAAAATTGTTGTTCAGTGATCAGACCCAATTTAGTTTAGGAGTGGTACATGAGCTACCGTGTTTACTTTCCAACCAGTCTTGTCCTAAAATAACCGGATGGGGGGCCCGGGCAGTACAGCGACGAGTAGATGTCTCGGTTCTCCCTTCCAGGTTATATAACATTTTGTGGACCTATATGATCTGGTCTCCCCGTGCACACAGGTTATGCTCGTTTGTTGAGCTACCCACTGTTGCGGTAGAGCATAACGTCGGGCAACAATGGTAATGTTGCTCCCGGTGTCAAATAACGCCAAAACTGAGTGCCCGTTTATTAACACCACTCCTGTATTCGGGACAGCCAGGGGATTAGACAGAGCACAGTACCTCACTCCTTTGGCCCAGGTGCAGTCCATCGGCTTCAGGTTTAACGGACAGGTGGTGAGGATATGGGCTGTTTCAAGTGCGGCGGGCCGGCACTTTCTCCTTGGGTTTAACCGGAGCCTCTGCAGCACGACGGGTGGGCTCTTGGGTAGCGACACGTCCCTATCGGGGACCGCGAGCAGACTTCTCCTACCCCCCCAACTTGTTTCACCTCTAGTTGGTGCTCTAGAACCTCCAGAAGGCCTTTCATATCTTTATACGGATGCCTTCCGGACCTGCTGGACAAGGTATTCCGGCATGGTGTTGACGAACCCCTCACAGGCCACCTGCTCCACCAGCTGGCGTGCCTGGTTAAACTCCTTAGCCAATTTTTCCCCAGAACTCAAATGCTTGGGCCCTGGCAGGGCGATCAGAGTCAAATTTCCAATGCCACCATTCCCTCGCCTGCTGGCCCGATGTTACACCATAGCAATTTAATATTTCAGCCCTCAGGAGGTCAAAATCAGCAGCTTCCTCCTTGGGAAGGTCATGATAGGCTCACTGCGTGACACCCTTCATGTATGGCACCAGTATGGACACCCATTCCACCTTCGGCCACTGATTACGAGAGGCAGTCCTCTCGAAGATCATTAAATAAGACTCTATATCGTCTGACTCAGAGAGCGGGACAATTGGAGGAGGTGGAGGCTGTGCAGGTTCCGGTTTTACCGCTTCTGCCACCGCCAGCCGTGTCTTGTTCTCTGCCAGCTCCCGTTTCGTGGCTGCCTGCTCCAGCTTCACAGCCTGGAGCTCGTTCATCATTGTCGTGAGAACTGTGTTTAGGTCCTGCCCTTCGGACATTCTTCGGGCTAATTATCCTGCCAGCTACGCCACAGTAAAAGAAAAGCACAGAGAAGCATAACGGTTTGGGGTTTTCTGGTCCTGTATACTGTAAGTTCAAGGTCATTTCACTTCTCATAAGCACAACAGACAGTGATGAAATGCATAGGGGAACAATTTATGGGGTGGGACCAGAAACAGGCAGACGGAATGCTGGGAAGGAACTGTAGTGGTGGTGGATGGGAGTCATGACGTCATCAGAAGGGGACCAGAGGGAAGGAAATGAGTGAGGAAGTGGCTGCACGTTGTTAGGGAGTCCGGGTGAATTCAAGGCGGTGGCATTTCGGTCTTTATGTGGAAATAAAGAAAGAGAGGTTAGTAACCTGCCTTTGTCCCCTGGCATGATATACTATGTTGCTCGTTGAGTCTTTAAGCAGCTCCATATGCGTGCATGAGTGACAATATATATGTTAAAATGTACCAAGCAGTTATATGGGAATAATGTATATTTTTCTTTTTAACAATATTTTATCTTGATTTTCATTCTACTTTTCTAGGTGTTCTAATTGTTTAATTAATCCATTGTTTACTAATTAGTAGGTCTGATGCTAAAGTAGTTGCAGCCTTTGATTATTCAGTGTTGTTTGCCAAGGTGTCTGCTCTGCTCATTTTTAATTGTCATTAATAAGATACAACGAATAGGAAAAACTGCACAAAGAAAGGGCAAAATATAATGAAATCAACAAAAGAGAGTTAAGCATTTAAATCTATAGCAAAAGCAGAAATATTTCTAAATGTCTTATAAATGTAAAAATCATGCTGCTATGCTTTTCTGAATGTCGAATAAAAGAAAAATAAATACCAGCTAGCTAGGAATCTGGTTGGAACATAAACCTGCAGCCATAGTGTTCCCACAGGGCCGAGGTTGGGGAACACTGAACTAGTGTGTAATGGCTCCTTAGTATTTGTTTGCATTTTTAAAAAAAAATATACTAGTTGTTTTTCAATTATTAAATGTTAACTTGTAAATGATTAATTATTACATTTTGCTATAAATCATATATGAATAAATGTATGTGTATTTTGGATGGCAAAAGTGATTAGGGGTACTGTGACAGAGTACTAGAATTCCAGGTGCAGATTCTGTACTGCATGTTTTTTCTGGAGTTTGTCTACTTTTTCTACTTCTGTATAGGGCTTTCCCTGCTTAGTCTGGTTAGATTAACTGGCGACTCTAAACTTCTCTGGTGTGAGTATAGTTGTTTCTGTGATTATACACTATGATGGATTAGAGAACTGTCTAAAGTTCATATACTGTACATCATATGCAGATCTAACATATAACATCATTGTAGCCTAAATCTCTTAAAAGGCATCACCCATAGGAAAACAAATGCAAAACCGCAACACAATGTAATCAGTATAATAATGATAAAAATAATAATAAATAAAAATTAGAAGTAATAATGCACAAAAACAAAATTAGTATGCAATAGAAACATTTTTAATGAGGCATGCCTGACAAAAACAATTTACCTTCACATTAAACTATCCCATTTTAAAATTTCTTAGGTAGAGAAAATAACTGGCACAACAAAGAGGCAAGAGACATTTTCAGCATTTTGATTGTCCTTCATTCCATCAGGTTTGGTTTTTGGTAATTAAAACAGGTTGAGGAGAATAGAAAACTGTAAAAAAAACAATTATTCCATCATGCAATGGAATATGTCATTGAAATTTTAGTAGTAGTTTGTACATGTTTAGGTGGTAGTGTGGTGTGGGGTATAAACACATAATGAAAAATATAAGAGTACCGTACAACATTCAAGCCAATAAAATAAATATTAATCAAACAAAGTGTCTATCTATAGTAATAGAAATCACATTTCTTGGCAACTCATTGTTGATTTGGTGCCAAACTGAGTTTAACAAAACATCAAAAGTTATATTGTACATACTTGCCATGATTTCATTTTCAAAATTATATAAACGCTAACACAATTAAATTAACAGAAGTAACACTGAGCTTCTTAATTCATGAAAGCATACGAAATTCCTTAGATGCAGTTAAAGATGGCCTTTGACATATTAAGAACAAATTACCTAATTTACTGAAACATTCTACTATAATCCATTAACTTTGTATTGACTATTCCCAAATAAGGAATTTAAGAAATGTGATGTAAATTACCACATTGTAAAGTAACAAAAAATAAGTCATTAGAAGCAAAAGTATGCTCTGAGATGTCTCAGTTATTTAAGTTAAGATGACCTAGGAAAATTTGCTCATCCCCACCCTTCTTTCAGGTGCCATAAAACAAGGAGTGTTGTAAACTGTTGTTTATAACTTTGTTATAACCATGTGATGGTATGATATGACAATTGATGTCAAAGGTCTCTAACCCTTCTGATATCTCATTTCATGACTAGGGGTAGAAGTTGTTAAAGGGGGTACATGATGACAGCTCTACATTACAAATGATACAAATGTATTGTATACAAATAAATAATGGACATCTTTATGTTATGAACAGTTGTCTTAATTAGAGTAAATGATAAAGTATTGGGTATCTAGCCTGGATTAAGCTGCTAAAGCAGGTGAGTCCCCTTATCCTAAAAAGCATATTATTCCAAAGTTTGGGGGTCTTTTGTCCTTGTGCTTTCACTTGACCAGTTGTTTGGAGTTTGGTCTCTTTTTGTTTTGCTTCTGACAACCACGTAGGATTTAAGTCAGTAATTACGTACATTACCTTTTCTTCATTTTTAAATAATATCGTGGTTCTTCATTTCTGCTTCTACCATGGCTCCCATGTTCTGGACAAATGAATCACTGTAATTGACCCATGTCATGCTTCTATTTCAACTATGATATTTCAAGAGATGCCATTACACTCTTTGTTTAAACAGCTGGATTTCTGCTTGGCATCAGGCACCACCAGATCCCCTAGGAATCAAAAATGGCGATGAAACATCAGTGCTATGACTGATACATTAGTTTGAAAAAAGTATTGGAAGAAACTGACCTTACCCAAAGAAGCCCCAATTCAGGTATCCCAATTCATTCTAGAAAATTCTCTAACTGAACCCATATTATGGAGACATTGCACTGTGCATTTTGTTGTAGCTACATACAGTAGATTATTTTTAATCAGCAGACACATCCCGTGATTTCAAAATTCACACCTATGCCAAAGCACTCGCTACTCAGGTGACTAAAGATTATTGACTGGTTTTGATGTGTAGCTATCATTTAAGCATACTTTGTGTTTCACTATAACTTTCAACTTATTATGGAAGCTTATGTTGAATGTCTCTGACAAGCTGACACAAACCTTGTGTCCAAAATGGGTAGCTTTAAACATACTCAGTAAATGCTACCTTCTATTAACAAAATCAAAAGTAATAGATACAATCATATGAAAATGTTTGGGAACCCCTCTTAATTCTTTGGATTTTTGTTTATCATTGGCTGAGCTTTCAAAGTAACAACTTCCTTTTAATATATGACATGCCTTATGGAAACAGTAGTATTTCAGCAGTGACATTAAGTTTATTGGATTAACAGAAAATATGCAATATGCATCATATCAAAATTAGACAGGTGCATAAATTTGGGCACTCCAACAGAGATATTACATCAATACTTAGTTGAGCCTCCTTTTGCAAATATAACAGCCTCTAGACGCCTCCTATAGTCTTTGATGAATGTCTGGATTCTGGATGGATGTATTTTTGACCATTCCTCCATACAAAATCTCTCCAGTTCTGTTCAGTTTGAGCATGGACAGCCTGCTTCAAATCATCCCATAGATTTTCGATGATGTTCAAGTCAGGAGACTGTGATGGCCATTCCGAAACATTGTACTTCTCCTTCTACATGAATGCCTTTGTAGATTTCGAACTGTCTTTTGGGTCATTGTCTTGTTGGAATATCCAACCCCTGTGTAACTTCAATTTTGTGACTGATGCTTGAACATTATCCTGAAGAATTTGATGATATTGGGATGAAATCATCTGGCCCCT
The DNA here is from genome assembly GCF_900747795.2 of Erpetoichthys calabaricus. Classification (NCBI taxonomy): domain Eukaryota; kingdom Metazoa; phylum Chordata; class Cladistia; order Polypteriformes; family Polypteridae; genus Erpetoichthys; species Erpetoichthys calabaricus. The sequence goes on from NC_041402.2 coordinate 120,079,328, forward strand.
GACTTTAATTTTGGCCCCAGTCCCTTAACTAGCCACACAGCCCCACAGCATGATGGAACCTCCACCAAATTTGACAGTAGGTAGCAGGTGTTTTTCTTGGAATGCAGCACTCTTCTTCCACCATGCAAAGTGCTTTTTCTTATGACCATATAACTCAATTTTTGTCTCATCAGTCCAAAGCACTTTGTTCCAAAATGAATCTGGCTTGTCTAAATGAGCATTTCCATACAACAAGCGACTGTGTTTGTGACATGAGTGCAGAAAGGGCTTTTTTCTCATCACCCTGCCATACAGATTTTCTCTCTGCAAATTGCGCTGAATTGTAGAACGACGTACAGATACACCATCTGCAGCAAGATGTTCTTGCAAGTCTTTGGAGGTGATCTGTGGGTTGTCTGTAAAAATTCTCACAATCCTGCGCAGATGCCGCTCCTGTATTTTTCTTGGCCTGCCACACCTGGATTTAACAGCAACTGTGCCTGTGGCCTTCCATTTCCTGATTACATTCCTTACAGTTGAAACTGACAGTTTAAACCTCTGAGATAACTTTTTGTAGCCTTCCCCTAAACCATGATACTGAACAATCTTTGTTTTCAAGTCTTTTGAGAGTTGCTTTGAGGATCCCATGCTGTCACTCTTCAGAGAAGAGTCAAAGGGAAGGACAACTTGCAAATGACCACCTTAAATACCTTTTCTCATGATTGGACACACCTGTCTATGAAGTTCAAGGCTTAACGAGCTAATCCAACCCATTTGGTGTTGCAAGTAATCAGTATTGAGCAGTTACATGCATTTAAATTAGCAAAATTACAAGGGGACCCACATTTTTGCACAGCCAGTTTTTCACATTTGATTTAATTTCATACAAGTAAATACTGCTTCACTAAAAATCTTTGTTCGGAAAACACCCCAGTACTCAGACGTTCCTAGGAAATGAAAGACATACCACTGTTATCTTTTTTTGTTGAAAGTAGAGTCAATTATTATGCAGGCTGAGAGGGGTTCCCAAACTTTTTCATATGACTGTACATACTGTATATTGAGCAGTCAAATGTCACAGAAATGGAAACTGTGAGACTTCAGCAAGTGAATACGATGTAAGGATAATAGCTCACAAACATTACACATTTGTACAGCACAAAATGCATAACAGCAAAAGAAACACTCACATTTGGAATAATCAACACTACTGTATATCCTCAGCCATTCTGCATGGTCACTTTTCTCAACTCTCTGTTTGGGCAAATGGTCTAAACAACCAGCACTCTCATGATTACATTCAGGGGCAGATTTTTATCCACAGGTAAACAGCCACTTTTATTGAAAAATGCATGAGCGTTCCTTGTACACATTGTCTGATATTTCATTTAATTTATGCCATTGTATTCACATTCTGCTTGTACTCTTTGCCTGTTGTTGGCATTGTAATCCTGTTACTAGTCTATGGGAGATGTGCATGTGAAAATTTAATTATACTATGAACATATAAAAACAAACTTGAATGTGTCTTTATAATGGGTATATTATTGTACATAAGGCTATGTCATTTTATTGTTTCCTACTTAATGCTACCTGAATTATTGAGATTTTCTACTCAAAGGTAATAAATCTCCAGATGCATGTTTATTTAGTAGACAGCTATGTTTCACTGTTCCCTATAATGAAAAGCTGACATTGTACTTGTAACCCTAGTTTAGCATTTGCACCTTGTGGAGACATCTTCTCAGACAAGTATCACCAACAATGAAGCAGTCATCTTCTAAACAAACAATTAATAATAGATTAACATTTTTTATCATATTAGCTGAAATTAGATATAGAAACATTATAGAATATTTAATTGAACAGTAAAATAAATGTAATCAAATAACTAAAGGCAATAGATTAAACAGGCAATTAAACAAAAAGGGCTAAGCAAACATTCATTTAATCAGAAGCTGAAATATACTGTAAGCCTAAAAAAGTACACAAACCAGGAAATAAGTGACACTAAATTTTAAAGACCTGAGAGGACAGGATGGTGGAAAACACAGAATACCTTAGCAAGGAACTGAGTTTTGAGCAATCCTTTATCAGACCTCTGGTGGCTGTAAACATTAACAGAATACCTGAGAAATTGGCAGTATTTGGAGACCCTGTCCTTTTAAGCTCAGTTTTAAATGGAAGGAAGAAAATCAATTAGCAATTAAAAGAAAATTAAAAAGAGGAAGAATAAAAAGAGAAAAGGGGTAAAATAAGTTGACAGAACTCCACAAATATGACAAACAGAAATGAAAACAAAAAGTCCTATTATTATGAAACTTAATTCATCCAGTCAAGGGTCACTCGAGGCTGACCTGTGATGGAATCTACATGCAGTAGAGCAGTGAGGTCAGTTAAGGTTAATCAATAAAATAGTTAATCATCAAACACACTTCTGAGAAATGGTGTGATAAGTTCTAATGATGCTAATATGTGGAGCACATTTTTATGATTTTTTTTACACAGATGAGGCAAACAGGACAATAGAGTATAGCAGAAAGTTTCAATACAATAATACCTTCATTATTACTTCCAACAAGTGTAATTTGTGAAAAAATTACATTCTGAAGCTATTCATTTATCTATTTAAAGGACTAGACAGGCTGAATTCATGATATAAGGTAATTTAATTATGTGAGCTCTGTAGTTAAATTGTTATTTGTTACCTGTTTGACATAATAAAAAATAAAAACTCCACTAATCTAGAGGTGGACAAAGTGGTTATAGGTAAATGGGTGAATGTATTATACTTGTTGTTCATATGTCAAAGAAATGGTAATGTTGACTGATATTGTAGTGCACCACTAGATGTCAGTATAGTATATTATTTATGGAGTGAGTGAGCATGGGCACCTCAGAAAATTTTGCAAGGGGAAATGGGGGTACAAAACCCTGAAAAATTTTCTGTGAACTACAAAATTAAGGAACGTTAATAAAGAACAATAGAACAAACATTAGAAATGAATCGCATATTTTGTTGATATTAAACAGCAATAACCCCAAATGACATCTTACTTCTTGATTGTTCAAGGCATTCTTACAATAAGCATTTCAGTTAATGATATTATATTCCAATAGAAAGAAAAAGTCAACAATTGTGAAGTTGTAAAGAGAAGACTATAATATGAATGGGCGGATCTACCATCAGGGTGACTTGGGTGCGCACTCCATGGCCCTACTCACAAAGGAGCCTTAACAAACGCTTGAGAAAAAATGCCTGATAACGGGAAGAGCCCAGTAGACGTGTTCACAGCAGTCCATTATGCAAGATTCACCTTGTCCCAGTTTCATCCTCACAATTCCAATCAGACATAAATAAAAATTGTTACATTTATTTAAAAATATGAGTCCTGGTTGGTTGACATAAGTGGGGTCTTATAGTCTAATAAAGTCTTATAAGTCACTTTTATGTACATGTGATATTTTACAGTGCCACAAAAGGAGAAAATGTCCATATGGATAGCAATACAAAACGAAAAGCCATGCAAAAAAAAAAAAAAGTAAAAATATAAATAGAAACAGAAGACCCTGTTGTGCTGGAAACTATAACAGACATTAAAAAGGGAAATGAAACAATTATTTGAAGAAGTACTCTGAACAAGCCACATATCCTGAAGTTGAAACTAATGAGAATGATCTTACAGATAGTCAAGAGAAAGCTGGTATCACATTTCTAGCAGTTTTAACATCAATGTGCAGTTCGGTTCTATTTGCCAGGATTGCTAACAATGGTGCAGACAACAATGAGCTGCAAGAGATAAGAAGCACAAAACTAAGCTAAACCCAAACATAGGACCCAAAACACTCAGTAACATATCACCTTTTTACCACAAAGTTGGCATAAGCCTTTTTAAAATGTTTAATGTCTGTTAACTGCAATATAAGAACAAAAGTTGAATTCCAGGAGATGTGATGTTGCTCTCATCAGTTTGTTACATTCATTGCTGTAGTACTAGGGTGTTGTACCATGTTAGCCATTATGTATGTAATGAGAAGTCAAGCAAAATTACACCTTTCATTGGCTAACTAAAAAAATGTATCATTTTGCTTGACTTCTCATTACATCCATAATGGGTAACGTGGTACAACACCCTAGTACTGAAGACATAGAAAACACCGAAGTATACTGCTACTACATGGAATTAAAGACCCGATGTAAGAAACTGGCACACCTGGACAGTGACATCTTCTTCTTAACAAAATGCAAAAAGGAAAGTCTTATCCTGAAAGGCATCTTGATAAGAAATCCAACCATACACACTTATAATATTCGGTTTGCAGAGCAACTTTGTACTAGGACATCTACAAGACTAAGAATCTACCTAATCAAAATTTTCTATAACAATAAAAGGAGAGATCCAACAACTCATCCTGCTCCTTGGAATTGACAGGCAGGATATTGCAAAAGATCTATATCTCTCTATCATAATAAAAAAATCTTCGAGATGTGATCTTCTCGGAAGAAACTCTGACGTCCTGCAAGAGACACTTTAACATACCATGAGAGTCCCGTGAGAAACACTTTAATGTCCCGCGAGACAAGGCAGTGAGACAAAAGGACAGCTGCTGTACAGGCTTTTAAATGATCAACGCGCAGCACGACAAGCAGAACATGCAGCTTGGCAGCAGCAAGCCAGCAGCTGATCCGTCCGCATTTCCTTAGCGTGTATTCAGCTCCCCCTTCACAACACGAGCAGCAGAGACACGAAGTGGCTGGTTGAGAGATGGTGGTCGAGCGAAGTGAGGACAGCTGCTGTAAAGGCTTTTAAATGATCGACACACCGCCTGACAAGCAGAACACGCAGTTTGGCAGCAGCATCAGCAAGCTAGCAGCTAATCTGTCCGCATCTCCTTAGCGTGCGTTCAGCCCCCTCCCTTCACAACGCGAGCGGCAGAGATGCAAAGTTGCTGGCGTGTAGCGCACCCCTATGGGGGGAATGGGGTGGGTGAGCGAAGCAAGCAGGGGGCAAAGCACCCTAGTCTATATTATAAAAGACTCCAGAAACTCCTTATTGTCAACAAAAAGAAAAAGCTGCATATTTTTAGTTAGCTAATAAAAGATGTCATTTTGCTTGACTTCTCATTACATTCATTGCAATACACAAATGAATAAAAACATTAGGTGAAGTTGACCTAAACGTTATGGACCTTTTTCTACTTTAATTCCTGTACCTGATTTATTATTTGAATATGCAACCTTCATAATTTGTGAGTATGCGTGTGTGCTTGGTAGAGATTTATTCAGCAGAAGAAGTGAGTGTGGGATAATCTGTGCATAATACTGTTAAGTGTTAGGGGTGTAATGTAGGCTGCAGGAGGAAGAATGCTGGGAACCAGAAGAGAGGGGGAGTTGGGCAGTGCAGGAAGTTCTATGGCTGTAAGGCTGTGTTTGTTAAATAAAAATGATCAAGTTCTAATAGCAGAGTGTTGAACTAACTTGTAAAATGTGATAGTGAGGTTGAAGTCTTGATCCTGCTTTGATTATATGAGAGTTAAATCTGTTGCTTGAACAGATGTAATTGGCATTTATTTTGGCCAAACATTTTAATAACTTAAGCAGTTCATTCTTATGCTCAGGAATATTAGTTGGGTGAACACATCTTGATTGCCTTAATCAACTTCATGAAACATACTTGTCCTCAGCTAAGTTTTTACATTTTTCATGACTTTTCCACTCTACACACTGTAACATTTAATGCTATAGCAATTATGCAGGCACTGCCAATCCAATCACAGTCAAACTTCCACCCAGTCCTACAAAATCTAGCCCTAAACTGATTAGTCAGTTTCAAGCAATCAAATTGCCACCCAAATACACCTACATAATGCTAAGCTGCAAACATCCATGGCTGTCACTTTGAATGGTCAATTAGTCTTTAATTTGATTGAGTAGGCAGGACCAGATTGTTACATTTCAAGAGTTTTCTCAAGTTTACAAAACATGGACTGACAAAAGTAAAGCTACCACAAGAATGCCTTCTGTACTGCTTTATCCCATTTATAAATCCCTGTTTTGGACACCCACTAGTGCTTTACTTTTTTAGACAAATTGTTTTATCAGCCATTATTGCTTGATCCCTCTTGTAATACACAATTTAATTCGTAATTAGGCAGAAACTGTGACTGATAGGTCAAGTTGAATAACTTTAGCTCTGTTTAATTGACAAGTTTTTAACTTTAAATGAAGGAGGTCGTGTGACATTTCACTATCATAGTCTAGAAAGAAAAAGAGATAGTTTCATTAGCTAAATGGCTGTGCAAATGCAAATAGACATCTTTATACTTTACAAAATCAGGTACAATCTAAAAATAAATAGCTAAGAGTCATGCCCAAGCCTTTTTTTCACACACAATGGAATTAATGGTCCAATTGGACATGAAACCGGGCATTCTGGCAACTGTGACTGAAGACTGATAAGTCAGGATTTTATTTTGTCTGTATTAACTTTGAGACACTTGAGAAAGTGCACTTGGATGACCTACTCTTTGTTTTTCACACATACATAACTTTTCCTCTAGATACTGCATTTTTCCTCTCATGTCCCAAGGACCTGCAGGTCATGTGAATTTGGGACTCTGTGCTTGAATGCAGCCCCATCCTGAGCTGTTTCTGGGGTAGGCTCTGGACCCCAAGACCATTAACAGGATAAACAGGTTGAAAAGATTATAGGAAGAATAAACACATGTATTGTTTGATTTCTTGCAGTAATTTCTGCACAGTAGGTATGTTGCCCCGTGCCTCTTTTTCCTCTCCATAATCCTCCTTTTCACAATACCATTCATCCCAGTGTTAAAAGAAGATTCTAGAGAGGTGTGCTCACCTGGTTGTATAAGTTTTATTTCTAACAGGCTGTATTTCCAACTCTGCTGCAGAGTTTTATTTTTCAAACATTATTTGTCTATTTCTGCCAAATTGATATGGCACGTGTCAGACACTCACCAGTCCATCATTTAGTGAAGCATTCCTTTTGTGACAAACGCCGCTATACCAGCGTTCATCCCGACACAGACAGACGCAGGAGGCACAGTGATAAAACAAATAACTGTTTTATTTTTCTTTTCTTCCCCGTTCCCCACAGGCACAACACAGTCTCATAAGCACCAAACCACAACACCAACAAGTCTTTTTCTTCTTACCCTCTTCTACTCCTCTCCGGCAAGCTTTGTCTCCCGTCCTCCTGACTCTGGCTCCCGGAGTGGTGACTGCTGGCTTCTTTTATAGCCCACCTGGAATTGCTTCGGGTGTTTGACGACCTATTTCCAGTTGCATCTCCTGGTGTGGCGGAAGAGCCGCCCACATGGGTTCAGAAACCACTGCAGCGACTCCTGGAGGCACCCCCAGATCCCAACAGGGTTGTAAAGAACTCCTTCTCCCATGGACCCCACCTGGGGGGCTGCCATCTAGTGTCCCAGGGAAGGTACTGTTCAGTCCCTGCTTGTTCCCCCGAAGAAAAGGCGTCCTCAGCCATCTGCCACACTTTAAAAAGAAGTGATGGCTTCAGGTATTCTGTGAACATTTCATGACTACTTACTATGTTAATAATTTTTGTAAACAATACTATAAATAGATTAACAGGCACAAAAACTGTTCCCCCTATGATTACAACATGACTCCTTATTTTATTTTTAAAGAATAAAACTGCTTATCTAATCCTTTGTTGCCATTCTGGTCAGCTATGTCATCCAACAGTATCATTAGTTCCTGAAAAGTAACAAGCATGTGTAGCGCAAGCAAGCATAACTGTTTAAAATTAATTATTGGTTTACAAAAATAACAGTGCCCAGGAGTCTTACTACCAAAGTGTAATTAATACCTATAAAATTTGCCTAAATTATTAGATGAGTCACAGTCCATTCTTGTGAAAAGCAGCTTACCAAAATAAGACAAACAACCTAATTTACAGAGAAAAAAACATATAAATATTACTAGAGCTTCAAGTTTGTTCTCTACCTAGTTGTAACGTTTCAGGCATTTATACAATAAAAACACCCTCATTCCTACCCTGTGAAGAACAGTAATATACAAAAGGTAGAGGGTGACTAAATAAAGCCTGCATGACCAAACAGAGAGGGCAGCATCCCATAGCCAGACCAAAAAAGAAAATATCAGCACCCATTGTCACTAATTACCAGACATCCATCAAATTAACTACATGAGATAGAAATGGGGGGACATTACCTAAGAAACCTTTTCTTTAATCAAGAATGTCTCTATTTATCTGCCAATAGATGGCAGTGTAGAATTTCATGCTGCCTTCTCCATTCCCCAAGGATAAAAACAAAATTTTAATAGTAAAAACCTGACTGGTTAGATGCACCTGTATGGCAAATTTCAAGTCTATGCTTTCAAAAACAAATCTGTGAATAAAGAACAAACAAATTAACTGAAATTGTGCCTTAAAGATGTAGTGATTTTCCTCATTCCACAGATAAGTCTAATGTCATAGCGAATTGGGATCACCAATTGTATTTAGCCTAAACAGAATAATTTTTCCCCTTTAACTTTATAGGTGATTTGAGCAATAACATATGGGTAAATCCAGAAAATACAGTTACATGTACATAATACATCTGATCAGTTTCTGCATATAGTGTGTACTGTATGTATATTGCACCATTCCTTAAAACCAGTTCTACATATTTTCATAAAAACTGGAAGATAACTCAGGGGTTGACCATCATAAACTACAAGCTATATACTGTAGTATTATAATGCAGTGACAGGGTGTACTTGGTGACTCTTGTGTCACTGAGACTCCATTATCAACTGGTGACTCCCCTCTCCCTCCTAAAGCTGATTGTTTGAAGGTGAGTAACAGTCAAACCAGTGTGACTCAGAGTAAAATGAGTGGGCACAATCTTAATAGAATGTACAAAAGAAGAATTCATATTTATATTGTTGGTTCCTCTCTTCCCATCAACCTTCCCCTTCCATTTCAAATAGCTGCTATTCTCTGTGAGTCTGTGTTTGCAGTTCGACATCTGCAGTTAAATCTTTTATTTCATGGGTAACTGTATGTCATTTACACTTTAATGCAACGTTTTGAAATAAAATACAAGCAACTCCTGTGTTCTGATATTTGATCCTTCCTTATCAGATCATCCTTCCCTAGGAAATTATGACATTTACTTTAATTTTGTTGAAATAGGAGATTTGATAGTAGTATATGAAAAAATATTTATATCATACCAAAAAAAACAGTTTTTGCCTTGAAGTTGCTTCTTCACAGCACTCCCAGAGCAGGAGTTTTTAAAAATAATCAGTGACTGTCTAAATTTAGTATTTTGTAATGATCAGGATAGAATTTAAGGGTGTAGAGGTGATTAAACCACCAGGATCAAGTGACCATAATATAATATAGTTCTAAGTGTTTTGGAAGAGTGCAAATGCAAAAACTAAAACTGTTAATTTTAATGTTGGTAGGGCAAAATTTGAGCAGATGTGGCAAACTCTAATGAGAATGGACTGGGATAAGCTTTTTAAGTGTGGAGACAGTCAAGGAGCAGGGGAACAGATTTAAAAATGTTTTACATGTAATGCAGAACAGATACATTTCTAAATTTGGAATTAATAGAATTTTTTAAAAAACTCTGCTCTGGGTTAATAAAGAGTTAAAAAAGAAGTTACAAAGTAAAAGACAGCTGTATAAGACTAATAACTCCCATGTGAATCGTAGGGCATATAAGAACATGAATGTAGCCATTAAAAAGGATATTAGAGAGGCTAAAAGACAGTTAGTGAGGAATAGAGCAGATAAGGCAAAAGATGACCCAAAGAGATTCTTTCAGTTGTGGACACTAGAGGGCACTGTCGCTCCTCAAACCCAACAGACAGACACTGTGGACACAGGGTAAAAGCACCAAGAGAGTATTTATTTATTTCCAACTCTTTGCAGTGCTTTTTAGCACCTCAGCCACAAGTAAACAGGCAATCAGCCACAATTATTCTTTCTTTTCGCTTTCCTTTTCTTCTCTCCTTTGCACCTCATAGCAAGTGTTCTCCACCTCCTCCCGATAGGCTCTCTGGCTGGGTTCTCAGCTGTCCTTTATATACTGTCCAACCCAGAAGTGCTTTGGCTCTTCCGGCCACATGGTCTGCCAGTACTTCTGGATTACAGTGATAAATTATGTACCCAAGTTAATCTACAGCACCCGCTGGAGACAAACATGGCACCCAACAAGGCTGAGATAAAAAAAACCCAAGTCTCATGGTACCCTGTGGGAATCTGGTGTACCGCTGTAAAGCAGGGAAGCTGTCCTCTAATGTCTTGGGGGAGGCAGTGTCCAAAAAAAGCTGCCTTCCCCCATCCTTCCGGCCTGGTTGAGCACACACAGTATTTTAATTGTAAAAGAACAATCAAGGAGGAGGTGACATGTATAAGGAATAGTAACGGGGAATTAAAAAATACAGTGAACTAGCAAATGCTCTAAACCTGCATTTTTCTGAGGTTTTCACATGTGAGGAAGTAGATGACCTCCCAGCAGTAAAAGAGACTACTAAGGAGTAATTTACAAATTGTAGATGGAAAAGTACTGCTTAGATTAAATAGGATGAAATCAAACAAATCACCATGTGTAAATGGTGCGTATGCACAAAAATGTTGCATATACCTGTTTCCACGCTCACCTTGCGATGTATAAAAGCTAAACTTGGCATAAAGCCATGCACATTCTCATGCCAGCTCCTTCCATTGCATATGCAAGTTTTCGGCTCGGTTGTGCAAACTGGTGGCACCCAGCATCAAAGCAGTGCTACTGTGTAATTTCCCTTTACTTTTTAGATTCACATCCCTGACGTGGCTTTATCAAATACACTGAAAAAAACAAATAACGTTTATAAATTTAAAGCATCTGATTGTAATCATCCTGTAACAATATAATGGTCCATGGAATGGTCAAATTATTCCAAATACCACAGCTGCTTTAGTGTTGTTACTTTCAGTGCACCACTCACTGCCTCAGCCATGCACACAGTGTATTTGAATTCTCTCATTCGGCAAATACTTCAGAGCCTTTACTGCAGGAACCTTGCAGTTCAGAAACAGTTTCAGCCCAACAGCTATAAAAGCACTCAATCGGTCCATCAAGTGCTCTTGGTAGAACTGTTTGTACTTACAAATACAATTACCTCACTGTAAACTTGCACTACATTTGTAATATTGTTCATTCTGAACCACTTTATGAACCATTTGCACTATCTGCACTATATAGGTACATGTGTATTGTACTTATTCTTTCAAATTGTGCATTTTTCATTGTTTTTATCGTATTATTATTATTATTATTATTGTTATGTTATCATTTTATAGAAAAATAAGTTTATGGAGGATCTGCATATTGAATCTCATTGTACCATACAATAATAAAGGAATTCAATTCAATTCAATAGAAGAGAGTGTATATTTTCAGTCGATGATGACTGGCTTCTAAGTCAATTTAGATTTCCAAGAGCCATCTTTTTGGAGCTCTTGATATCATTTTTAAGATGAAATGCATTAAAGTATGTATATTACATTATACAGAAATTTTTTTAACTTCATTTAAATAATGTATACTGTTAGTAATTGAACATGTGGGCACAGTGACGCAGTGCTAGCAATGAGCTACTGCCCTCTCCAGGGATTGGTCCTGCCTCGCGCTGTATGCTTGCTGGGACTGGTGCGACCCTGGATGAACAGATAGATGAAATAATTAAACATGTACTATGAAGATATTTCAATGTTCCTTAACAGTTTTGAAGAATCTGCATCCTAAGCTTACAGATGGCTTGACATTTATTACTGAACTTATTGTGTGGTGATTAGTTACTTGAAGAAAGAAAAGGAAGTGAAGTGTGAATTTCCCCTTGGGATTAATAAAGTATCTATCTATCTATCTATCTATCTGAAGGACAGGAATTGGGGGTTAGTACATTTGAAAGAGACAGCACTGCTGCAATAAATTATTTCATCGAGGGTTGCACACTTCCAAGCAAGCATCTTGTGAGTGCCAGGAACAATCTCTGGATGGGGAGCCAGCTTATCACTAATACTGCACCACCGTGCCCCCTTGTTTAATACATGCTTTAATTCATTTCACATGAACATGATATCAAGTATACATCTTAGTATTTAAACTGTTCAGAGAGCTGTAATATCATGAATGTAATGTATTCTGCGTCCTGTCGGTGTCAGAGAAAGCCCATTTAAGAAGCACGTACTGATTCACACACGTAGAGCACATAGAAGAACACATACAATGTGAAGCATTTAACATACTACTTTAGTTACGATGGGATCAGAGAAACTCGTAAATTAAACATTAATTTTAAGATTAGGTTTACAACGTTCTACTTTAATAACAAAATAAACTATGAGATTGAAATGGACATTTTGACCTTTTTTTCACTGCATTCCTATTTTTTTTTTCTTTTCTCTGTACCCTAATATGCTTCCGTATGACACTCAGACGGTGGGTAATAACTTGCCTTTTTATGCCAACTTTGATATCTGACCACTTCTTTTTTATTTTGGGTACTGTGTGACTTTCTGAACTTGAACTTTCGAGTTTCTCCACATTCTCTATCACTCAATCAACTTCCTTTTGTTGTTTATACCACAGCTTAAGTCAAGAAAAAATATGTTTTTCCTTGCCTCAATTCACATTCGGTGAAATTCTTTTTCAATATGCTTTTTCTATTGTCTTTTAACCGAACACTGAATGGAAAGGACTATTTATATTGATTTGCACATTAAAATATGCAAAATTCAGGGAGGAGTCGGGGTGAGGCAGTAGGCATGTGCAAACACATTACTTTTTACACTGACCGGAATTTATGTAGTGGAAATGCGTGGAAGTTGGCTTACGCATGGTTTTGTGCACCTGAATTTTTTTGTGCGTATGCATATTTCCATTTTTTAGGACCAGATAATATTTATCCTTGAGTTCTTAAGGAGGTTAGCGAGTACATATATAAACCCTTAACGGATATTTTTAGGAAGTCACTGTGCACTGCAATTCCGAAGGACTGGAAAATGACAAATATTGTCTTGTTATATAAAAATGTGATCTGGAAGGTCCAAGCAACTATAGGCCAGTAAGCTCTACGTGCATCACAGGAAAATGAATGGAATGAATTACTAAATTAGGAATTTTACTGAACACCCAGGATTGGTTCAGAAGAGGGAGGTCATGTTTTACCAACATCCTGGAATTCTATGAGGAAGCAACAAAAGGATATGATCAAAGTGAAGCATATGATATTATTTATCTTCAGTTTCAGAAAACATTTGAGGAGGTGCCACATGAGATGTTGGGCATCAAACTAAAACAAGTGGGAGTTCAGGGCAATGTTTGTAGATGGGTGCAAAATTGGCTCAGACACAGGAAGCAGAGGGTTATGGTGCAAGGAACCCTATCAGAATTGGTTTAAGTTAAGAGTTGTGTTCCACAGGGGTTGGTGCTGGGGCTGCTGTTATTTTTAATATACATAAATGATTTGAATAGAAATATAAGTAAGCTGGTTAAGCTTGGGGATGATACCAAGCTAGGTGGATTGGCAGATATTCTAGAATCTGTTTATTCATTATAGAGGTATTTGGACAGTATACAGGCTTGGGCAGATTTATGACAGATTAATTTTAATGTAAGTTAATGTAAAGTATTACATGTAGGAAGTAAAAATTGTAAGTTTGAATACACAATGGGAGGCCTGAAAATTGAAAGTACATGAGAAGGATTTAGGAGTCGTAGTGGACTCTAGACTATCAACTTCCAGACAATTTTCAGAAGCCATCAAGAAGGCTCACCAAATTTTAGGTTACAGTGTATATAGCATGATGTGCGGAGTACAAGTCCAAGGAGGTTATGCTTAAGCTTTGTAATACACTGGTGAGACCTCATTTGGAGTACTGTGTACTTTTGTGGTCTCCAGGTTACAATAACGACATAGCAGTGCTAGAAAATGTCCATGAAAGAGTGACTAGGCTGATTCCAAGGCTAAAGGGGATGAATTATGAAGAAAGGTTAAAAGAGCTGAGCCTTTTCAGTTTAAGCAAAAGAAGACAAGGGGAGACATGATTAAGGTGTTTAAAATAATGAAGAGAATTAGTACATTGGATTGACAACAACATTTATTTATATACACATTTTCATACAACAATGTAGCTTAAAGAGCTTTACAAGATGACAAAGAGAATGTTACAAGAAAAGAAAAACAATTAATATAAGCAATAATATTAAGAATAAGTAACTACAAAACAAGGTGAGGTCAGATGGCCGGGAGGACAGAAAAAACAAAACAAAACAAAAAGTTCATTTAGGCTGAAGAAAAAAACAAAATCTGCAAGGGTTCCAAGGCCAAAAGACTGCACGACCCCCACTGGGTATTCTACTTAACATAAATGTTCCTAAATCAATCCCCTTAGTTTTCATGCTTCACATGATTGGATTTTATGAAGTTGGTCTTGTAAACAGTTGAGACACCTGTGTAAGAAAGTTTAATAAGGTCACGCCCTTGACCTGAAGTGGTTGCCTGTTCATGATACACTCTTTTTCTTTCTGCCATATTGGTTTACCTACAGCTTTGTAATTGTTTACTGTTTCAGTTGTTTGTTACGTTAAATAAAATATTAAATGCTGGAATTCAACAGTCTCTTATCTCCAGTCATCTGTCCATGACTCCTGCACTCGGTTTTCTGGCAGCTAAACCCTGCTAATTAGCGCATTTCCAGAGGTCCCTGAAATACCCCTCTTTTACAACCTGCCTTCATTCCATCATCTCAGGGGGCTGCATGGTACCTTGATCAGGTGATGGTGGCGCAGACCGCCACCACAGAAGAACTGGAAAAGACAGCAGAGAATAGTGGAGATTAATGCAGCTTTTGGATCCCTGAAGAATATAATTCTTATATAATCTACTAGGAATACGACTGAAATGTAGCTACAAAAAAAGCTATATTAAAATAATAGGGTAATAGCATTTTTTTTAATGTTCCACGGTATTAGCCTGGTGAATTTCTATAGGTAAAGTGTTTCAGATTTTAGGAGTATATCACCAAAAGTCCGCCTCACCATTTCTTTTAACCTTGGCTTTTGGAAGTTTAAGCAGACTGCCATCTGAAGATCAAAGGTTACGACTTGGAGTGTAGGGGGACAGGCATTCCAAAATATAGGACAGAGAAAAAATATGTAATGCTTTATAAACCATTAGTAGTATTTTAAAGTCTGAATGACACAGGTAACCAATGGATCAAAGCAATTATTTTAAAATTAGTTCATCAGGAATACAGGGACACAGTTGGAAATTTGTTAAGGGTAAATTTCACACAAACAGAAGTTTTTCTTTACACCGAGTACCATAGTCACTTGGAATAAGCTACCAAGTAGTGTGGTAGACATTAGGACTTTATGAACTTTTTAAACTAGATGTTTTTTAGAAGAATTAAGTGGATAAGACTGGCGAGTTTTGTTGGGTTGAGTGGCCCGTTCTTGTTTAGATTGTTGTAGTGTTTTAATCTGTTGCACTTGTATCAGTGGATGTCATGCAGAAACTGAGAGAATATATGTGCAGACTTTGAAGGCACGTCATTTTTATAGGATGTAATGTTAGAACACAGCTATCTTTTACAAAAAGCCTTAATGTATCCTTACAATGAATGTAATGACACTGGTGATACTGCAGAGTGTTCTTATCACACGGAATTTCAAAGCTAGCCTAAAATTAATTTCTTCATTTAATGACATTGGAAAGCCATTAAGCAGAAATTATATAAAGAGGAAGGAGCTGGTTATTTAAATGTATAATATTAATTTGTGCTTTTTTGTAGATGGTGGTGAGGTTACAGTACTTTTAGCAGCTGTTTATTGAATTTTATTAAAAAACATCATTAATGTTAATTATTTTTGACAAATTAATTGATTGCTGTAAAAATGAAGATTTCATTAAAATTAAATTTTGGAAATAAAGTAAGATCCATCCATTATCCATCCCGAATACAGGGTCACGGGAGCCAATCCCAGCCAACACAGGGCACAAGGCAGGAACCAATCCTGAGCAGGGTGCCAACCCACCGCAGGACACACACAAACACACCCACACACCAAGCATACACTAGGGCCAATTTAGAATCGCCAATCCACCTAACCTGCATGTCTTTGGACTGTCGGAGGAAACCAGAGTGCCCGGAAGAAACCCACGCAGACACGGGGAGAACATGCAAACTCCACGCAGGGAGGACCCAGGAACTGAACCCAGGTCCCCAGGTCTCCCAACTGTGAGGCAGCAGCGCTGCCCACTGCGCCACCACGCCACCCATAAAGTAAGATGTTTACAATAATTAATATTATACAGTAGTGGTATTCTTTTATTATTTCAGTATAAGAAATGCTGTTGGCAGTTCAGCTGATAAACTACAGTATGACAGTTTAGTCAAACAGGAAATAGTATCAGTCATAATAGATAACCTGCAAATGCAGTTTTTTGAATCACACTCAATGAATGTGTAGTGTACATTGAATAGAAATGATAGACAGCAATATTCTGCTCTGCAAGTTTTCCATAAACAGAGTTTCCTGAAGATAAGAAGATCTGCAGTATGCTTTTTCGCATACAGGGTGCTGATTATTTTCAACAAAATCAAAGGCAAAATTGTAATTTAGATTGTACAGTACTATACAGTAAACTAAACAAACTTAAGCCTCCCACAATGGATGATATTTGTGTGTTACACAGGTACTTACATGTCCCCATGTGCGGATCTATTATCAGGGCCTTCTGGGTGCATGCCCAGAGGCCCAGGATGGCAAAGGGCCTTTTCACCAAGTCCATGACCACCACCTTACTCTTGATGAAAAGATGGAATATACAGTATGGCAAAATGATCAAGGGGACCCATTCCCTTCTTGATGTAACAATTGAGTATCTGCAAAGCAATCAAATCTTGCACTAAAATCAAAAGTGAGAAATGCCACTGCACATTGTTAAAAGTGTGATCAACTTTCTGTCTTAATTCAGCCTTGTGTGTACTCCCCTTCCACCCCTAGGAAAGAGGATCAGGATCTAGAAGCAGAATTATAACTTCAGCAAGTCCTGCTTTTTTTTATTTTCTATTAATTACAAGTGGCGGCACGGTGGCACAGTGGGTTGCGCTGCTGCCTCGCAGTTGAGAGACCTGGGGACCTGGGTTCACTTCCCGGGTCCTCCCTGTGTGGAGTTTGCATGTTCTCCCCGTGTCTGCGTGGGTTTCCTCCAGGCACTCCGGTTTCCTCCCACAGTCCAAAGACATGCTGGTTAGGTGGATTGGCGATTCTACATTGCTTGGTGTGTGGGTGTGTTTGTGTGTGTCCTGCGGTGGGTTGGCACCCTGCCCGGGATTGGTTCCCTGCCTTGTGCCCTGTGTTGGCTGGGATTGGCTCCAGCAGACCCCCGTGACCCTGTGTTCGGATTCAGCGGGTTGAAAAATGGTTGGATGGATTAATTACAAGTAATCTATAAAGGTAACAGGAATCAGAAGGTTGCTGTCTATCTTTGGCCAAAAGAGACACATTTGCAGCAATGACATTGTACTCAGTTATCATCTTTTTGAATTCCTTTATTTTGTCTCATCAACAGCAAACTCTACTATCAGAAACTTTTTTACATCTCTCTTTCCCTTAATCTTACAACTGGCATCACTGAGAACAAGTCAATAACCAAATCCTATACATGGCCCCAATGCATAATGGAGAACACCAACACTTTTTCATACTGGAAAATTCAGAGTCATCAATAAATCTAAACTGCTCATTTTTGGGATGTGGTAAAAAAAATTGAAGTAACCAGAGACAGTCCTTTTAGACTTGGGGATAACACTGACCACACTGAAAATTATAATCGGGTTTTTTGTATCTGTGAAGTCATTTTTAGGAGGTGGTTTTCATTAATGAATTTTTTTGTAAAATATCTCCTTTCTGTGGTAGTCTATTTCACTGTTCAGAGAAGCCAGTAGTGTCCCAAATACCAAAACAGGCTGTGTTGATCCAGCATTATTCAGTTCTAGAACTGCAAGAAGTCACTTTGGTGTAAAGTCCTGTTCAGTAAATATTCCACTAAGCAACTTTGAGATACCTACAAGCAAGGGCAATATAGTGCTTTTAAAAAGTAACCATTTATTCTCATTTTGTTGTCTCCAGTTTTGAATTTGAAATAGATTATACTTTATCTTTGAGCACATGAAAGATCAAATGAAATAGAAAATCAGATATCTACAGATGGAACACTGCATGCTTTGATTGCAAAAATCAAATTTTGTTATATATTGTATTTTAAACTGTCAAGTAGGAGACATCAAGCATTATTACTTCACAATTAAAGACAAATGAGAGCATGAGTTATATAAACACTGTTTAAATCACTCAAAGTTTACTAACTGATTTCTTACAGTAACCAACCACCTCTTCATTAGGCTCAGCCAACATTTGACTAATGAAAAACATCCCTGGCAAACATAACTAATGTATCTTTTCTTGCTGGATTTTTTTTTCAAATAGAGTGCAGTTAGACAGGTTACAAATGAAAGAGTATGCATTGTCAGTGTTGGTATGGTAACTCAAAGAACAAAAACTTGGCCAGCCTAGCCTTAATATCAACAACAGCTTGCTTTTGAGTTTCATGTAACTCAGGAGCTCCTTCCCTTATCAGAGTAGGGTCCAGAATGAGATGCCCTTCTCTGGGCATGCCTCTTTTTATTTCATCTCGACAGAAAGGGGCATAGCTTTCTCTGGGAATAGTGGGTGGTTTCACACACCTTCACTGGAGTTCTTTTCAGTGCTGCACGTGGAAGAGGAAGGACAGTTGGCCAAAGTGCCTCCTCTTGGTTCAGATGATATCACTTACATTGCTTGTGTCCTGAAGGTGCTTCCCTGGCACACATGCATGACAGCATCTACAGTACATGTTAAGAGCTATTGCCATGATTGCATTGTAAGTTTTAATGTTTTCTCCTTTCGTTTATATTTTGTATGCTTTGCATGTAATTTTTATTATTAAGACTAGCATTGATAGGACCTGGCATGAATTCTGGTCAGAGATCATGTCAAATTTAATGACTGCACTTGCTGAATTTAATTGATTCTGAGGGTATCAAAGTGTGCTACTATGGGAATCACAGTGGATGATGAATTAAGTGATTCCATCAAAACTTTTCTTTTGCTCTTATATATTACCATCTGATCTCAGCTTATGTTCATACATTATAATTTACTTGAATGATTACTCTTAGGAGTTTTAAGAAACTAATTTCTATAATAAAATCTGTATATAAATTTATTATCACACACCTTATGCTTAACATATGCACACACAGACCACAATCATACTCACACTTATTCTAATTTTGAAAGGTGCCTGCACAGCCTATCACTCCTTAATACTCCAGTTAGAGATTTCACTAGCTGTCTCTTGAGCAGTCAAGACCAATGTCCCTGAGTGTCCTCTACATACTGGAAGGTAGCAAATCTTACTTATTGCCACTTGACAATGATGCATTACTCCATACTCTGCTGCTCATTATTACAATCCCTCCTAACATGTTAACCCTGTGATAAAGATGTGGTCAATCCACACAAAATGCCTTGTATTTACCTCAATCTCCTAAAATATGTAGACAAAATATAGAAATTTAAAGCAATGGAAATGTTTATTAAAATAAAATAATACCAGAAAAAATTAATAATAGCAGCAAATAACATGAATTAAATAAATGATACTGAATAACAGGTAAGTCTAGATATAAACCCTTAAAACACCTTTTTACTAAACTCAAAAACTTAAACAAAGCTTTCTATTAGTATCTGAAAATAAGAATAGCAGTTTTTACTGAAGAGTAAACATATATACTATAGAGAGAGAAAAGGAAGAGAGAGAAAGCTTGTATTTCAGATGGCTTGTGTTGTCTCAGAAATCAGGCTGCCTCTCATCCTCATGCAGTCCATCCTTTATGCCAGAAGTACCATGTGGAGTTCCAGACTTCCTGATGTTACACACAAATGATAAGCTAACTACTCTGGGGATGGATAGCTTGTCTCAGAAGCTTTTAGTATGAGATAGAAATTCTCATCTCTAAATTGAAGGCACGCAAAAAAACTATTTGTTGGAAAAAGCACAGGTGTAAGTAAGAAGTGTGAATATGCTGAATGGCAACATGGTACTGCAGCTGTAAATGCTGTGAAGTCCAGCCCCACCTTGTCTGAAAAAAAAGAAAAAATGAAAGGTCAGATCCCTAGGAATGAAGCTGATTGCTAGTCACTGGCAAAGAGTAGATGTAACAGGAGGAAGACAAAGTAAGTCTATGCTCTCTGATGTTGATCTGTGAATGCCATCTGTCGGCAATTGGAAATGCCACCATGTGGAATTATACCAGACATTCCTAATGATTGTCAGTTTCACCTTGACATCACAGATAACTTGTATGTTAAAGAATGTAACTGCTTAACAAAAGCAACTTCATTCTCGCTAGGTGCCCTTATTGCAATATAAGTGCATTAAAGTGCTTAGATTACATTAGGAAAATTGGACATGGTTGCAGATTGTCTTTTTATGTTAGAAACAACATATTACAGCATGTTATATGTATATGCATCTATACAAAAACTGGATGCAACACTTAGTCAGTTAGAGGCCTTCAGCACAGTGGGCATGACACAATGAAGACTGGCTGAGATATTTCTGACTTGTCAGCCAGTTCCCTGAGAAGCAGCAACATGTAGGTCTAAGAGAGAGAGAGGTTGGGAGCAGGCACTGTTACAGTGTGTTGCTGTACCCACCACATGACGAACCACCTCAGGATCCCAAATTAGTACCCGAGTGCAGTTGTGCAACGGGTGACACCTCAGCACCACACTAGTTCGAACGGAATGGAACAGCGTGAGTTTTTTTTTACAGTGGCTGGAGTGCCAGTCCTGCCACCACTCCTGAATTTTACCTGCAAGTTGGAGGACCTGTTTGTAGGGCTGGATGCAAGTTAACATCATACCAAGGACAGAGCAATTGCAGATTAAGGGCCTTACTCAAGGGCCCAATGGAGTGGAAACATTTCTGGCATTTACGGGAATAGTTCTTCTGTGCAAATATGCAGCATTTGTCCTCTTAAAAGGAAACTAAAATACAGTCCATGCATCATATTCATCACATTTGAGCTTTAATATGTTGGTCACATCATCTCACAGTATAATAACAGTTTGGTGATATGAATTATTATGCATGCAAATCATTATTTAGCTGATTTGCCAGCATTTCCATCAATAGTGTTGTCATTTCCCAGTTTCTCTTAAATGTTGCATACGCATGGATCAGAATTGCTGTAACTAAACGCACGCTCCCCTCCCAAGTTTTCTTTTATAAATTCAAACATTTGCGTGGGAAGTTGCATATGTACATTTCGATCCTCTTCAGGGTCAAAAAATGGAAAAATCAAAAAGAGTTATATGACAAACCAAAACAAAAGACACAGTCAGAGTCAAAAAGCAATAGCAAAGGTTGGAAAAAAACTCTCACAAGAGATTTGATGCACAAAGGTTTTCTAAAGCACAATTCAAGAAGTAATTTATCCACAGCTCAGATAGAGAAGGCTTGCCCTGGAAGAGTTTGGAAGAGTTATGCAACATGCCAAAATCAGAGAAATTTAATGCAGAAAGATTTTCTGAGACTCGATCCTGGATAGAAACCAGGGTTCAGGCCTTTAATGATCTCTTAGGCACAGCAATCCGCAGTGTGTCTATCTGCAGAGACAGTGTCGACCTTGTCCAGAGGTTTACTTACCTCGGCAGCGACATTCATGTCTCTGGGGACTCTTACCATGAAGTCAGAAAACAGCTTGGGAGAGCATGGCGGGGGCATAAGGTTGCTGGAAAGAGGTGTGTGGTGCTCCTGATATTTTGCATCTATGTCTCTCTTTGGAGAATCCTTGGGTACTGCTAGATTTGAGTTTGTGTCGAACAAACACTTGCTCACTGAGTCCCAAATAAGGCACATTATCTTCATTGTAAGGGAGTGTCAGTTATGGCACTATGGGTGATCAGAGGGTGATCTGGCTCACAGGATCCTCATTGCTGAGGACCCAAACGCTGGACCAGGCCATGAACACACCCAGTAACACCTGGCTGCAGCAGGTAAATGGTCATTTCCAGGTTGTGGGACTGCCTGGGGGGTTGCCAACCAGGATCCCGAGCTGTTTCGTTGTGTGGTGGGTGAGGCAAATCACTGTACCAGTGCATGCTCCCCAAGTTGACCTGACAAGACCTGATTCAAAAAGGGGTTAATCTGCAGCTCTGATAGAGAAGGATTTCCCCAGAAGACCTTTTATTCCATCATATCGAAATAGGGTCATGGCATTCAGAGATACACCCATGATCAATACATGTGCCCTAATGCCTGCCACAATAACAACATTTAAAAGAAAAAAAATGATGGGTTTATTTAGCCCCCAAAAAGCTGTTAAGCCTATAAAGTTTTCTTAAAGTGTCCTAAAACTCTTGTAGAGCAATTCAAAGTCTCATTTTAAATGGAAGTTTCTCTCCTTGTCCTTGCAGCCTCAATTCCCATGGTAAGCAAATGAAACACCAATGACAAAGTGAGGTTCTTCCCTTGGCTGACACCAAACACAATGTGACTCCTTGTCAAGCTGTATTTCATATTGGCTGTCAAAAAGAGTAGAGCTTGTGATACTTTTGAAATTTTAAACTGTGCTAAGAAGTTGTGAAGGAGATATGTGTACTGTCATCTGTGGTGTTATGGGTCCACAGCTCTTTCAGCAAAAGCCAGTTTGTTTTTAAATAAATAATCACCGCGCTCGCGGCTTAGCGAGGGGGCGTGGTAACTGTAGCGAGCCGCAGGGCAATCTGCAGTGTGGGCGTTTCTCACCTAAGTGCACAGGTGAGGGACTGCCCACATCCGTGATCGTTCCTGTGGCTAATGGGCTGCAGCTGCCATGTCCTCCCCGCATATATAGAGAAGCACGAGCCAGTTGAAAGGAGAAACAAGTAAAAGGGAAAGAAGTAAAAGGGAAAGAAACGGAGGTTGCAGGAGATGGCAGGAAGTAGCAGGAGGAGAAAGTCGGTGCGGGAGAGTGAGCAAGTGTAGGCTCGTGGGCAGCTGTACAGGTAGCTTGGGTGTATGGCCGACACCCGAGGAGTAGCAGCAGTGGTCGCTCTCGCAGAGTGTTCTGAAGGGCAAGAGTGACCGGAAGGTGGATGACTCTCTGCGGAAGGCAGCGGGAGTTGGGGCTTGGGGTGTGTATTCCCCAGCGTGTGCGCTCTGGTCGCTGTGGAACCCAAGTCGCTGTCTGGAGGAGCCTACTGGAGCCAGAGGTCGGTGAGGCGAGCCAAACAGCTGAAGCAGGACAGTGTAGAGAAGGTCAGCTGCATTAAGAGCGTCTCGCCTGTTGCAGAGCCCACATGGGAGAAGCAGGTGAGACGCTGACGCTAACAGAGAAGAAGCACCGGGGATTATCATCTGTTTTTAAAGACTGCTTCCTGTTGACGTTTTAACCTCGTGTTAAAGGATTGTTGTTTTTGTGTATTTTAAACCTCCACTTCACAACTGTTTTAAGGATTATTTATTTAAAGATTTATTGAATGTACTACTGCACTTTATTAGAACACGAATTGTTTTGATTGTCTTTTAATAAAAGCACTTTGCACTTTTAAACCATCCCCTTGCTCATTGTTATTGCCTCACTGTCTAGCTCATCGGTGACATTACTGACGGTGTTGGGTTCAAGGGCTCCCAAATAGAAGATGGGAGCATGGAGCCAAACCCGCATCGTCACATCATCCCCTTCAGTTCCTAGTTGTGCAACCTAAGAATGCAATGAGATCCAGCAACTACAGTTGGTAAATGGAACATACTCTCCGATTTGACACTGGCCTAAGCTGAATATGTATATATACCCTGATGTATATTTTAATGCTTAGACCGAGTAATGAAAACTAGACTAAAGTCAGATTTTTTATTTCCCTAATTCTTATCTGGGCAACAAGACCTGATAGTGTAAATGCAGCCTTAGACCTGGAGACTGGAAGGGACAGATATAGAAAAATGTCAAAGGTGGGCTTACTTTTTCTCTTCTGGGTCAGAGTTGTTCTGACCGTAGAGGTAAATGATTGTATGTAATGTCTCTCCATTATTTGCTTACATCCAGCTCAAAATGAAACATGTCATGCGGCTTTTCAACCTCCTTAAATATGAAAATGATTATAACATGTCAAAATATGAAATACATGAATTATCTAAATGAAATCAAGGGTATCTATCAAAATTTTTTTTTTAACAATAAAACCTGGATTTCTTTCTTTTTTTTTTTTTTAAAGTCTAGGACCTTTGAAGTCTGTATTTATGGTCTAATCCACTTCATGAACCATCTTCCCCCTCAGACACATTTTTTCAATCTGAGTCATTTAGATTTTCAGTTTTTACATTATATTTTACAAAAATGGAGCAACTAATATATAAACAGAAAGAATCTGCAGCTTGATTACACCGAACATTACCTAAACATTGTCAGTGCAAATCCAGTTCTAATCTAGTCATATAATAACAGTAAATAAATATCTGACTTATGTTCTCCATTTTTTCCTTGTTGTATGCTTTAATCTTCCTGCTTTTTGAACCACCTGTTTTGGGTTAACATATATGGCAAAAGTGGCCAGAGTCCAACACTGATCGATCCAGTTATTTGGTTATGGACTACCTGTAATTATAGCATGCTGTGACGTGCAAGTGTGGAGGAGGCTTAAAAGTAAATCCTGCCATGAGTGTGACCACTTGTCCATTGCAAAGATGAAGATAAATCAATAGAATACTGGAAGAGGTTAAGTCTCAACAAAGAAGTTCTTGCTCCAGAGAAAATAATTTCCCCATCCCCCACAGCAGCTGTATGGAGCTTTAAAATATCCAACCCAAGCTGGACAATGGAATTGGCTCACCAATAGAGTGAGAGAGAAATTACCTCCTCAAATACCTGAGAGGCAACAGAGCAGTGGAATGTGAATGCTTCACAGAGCAATGGCTTATATAAAAGCCCTATAACAAGACTGGACCTGGGAAACTCCCCAGTATTTCCATTCTGTACTTTTTTAATATATTACCACAATCCATAAATATCACTTTAGAAAAAAAGAATAGAAATGATTAGGCCTCTGTGCATATAACACATTATGTTGTTTTACAAACATAACTAAAATATAAGAAAAAAGGCAATTGGTAAAAGGAACACATACAATATGAAAAATAATGATTAAATGATAATATTAGAGAAAACTCCAACTATTTTGGAGAAGTGTTCTAGTAAAAGTGTTTTTTTCTAATATATAGGAAGTGTGCTTTCAAAAATCACTTCATACAATAAATATTGTCTCTGTATAATGCATATGTTCTTAAAGTGCCAAAGTTAAAGTGCCTCCTCCTTGGTAAACTTAAAGTACTATGTTTCTTTTTGTCCTAGTTTTGAAAAAAGAGGATTTACAGGCCTGGTGGGACTTTAATGCTGCATTTTCTGTTGACCGCAGTGCTGCATCAGTTTGCTTTTCTATAAGAGAGGGTTTCAGGTTTTGACCCATTTCATCAGACAACTAAGTTATTAATCCAGATCATGAAGGAAAAAAATAACTAAACCCAGAGAAGAATGCCTCCTGTTCAGGACTGGGATTGCAGGCTGAATGAGGGCAGTATAGGACAAAGGGAACTGGGGAATGATAAATTAGTCAAAGTTCACCAGCCTGCTACTGGGGAGCAAGGAAGTGTTCTGCAGTATGTGTCATCACCTGCTATATACTGGGGGCAGAGGTTACTTGGGAACATCGACTTGTGGAAAGTCAGAAGGATACTTGTGTTTGAGTTGGTCCATGATGTGATTGGGGTTTTTAAAATTTTCTTTTATTATACTAGAATGGGAACACCAGAGCTAAAAGCAAATGTATAAGTCACACATTCCTATGTTGCCACATGCTGACATAAAAATCAAAGCAATCTGTAAGAAAGGCCACATGATGCATATACTGTATATTTTATTTGTGTTTGCTACAGAAGTTTCATAACATAGTAACATATGTATAACACACTGATTGAATGACTATATACATATTTGGGGAAAAAAAAGTTTTTTTCCAGCCTTTGAATGCTTCCACTGTCAGCAAACTTACACTTGTCGTGGCGAAAAAATCGTCACCAGAAGGCTTTTTACCTGAAATAAATGCTATTAGGAGTCTCAGGATAGGCAAACAGAGTTTATAGTTTTATTGCAATAAAATAAGCATAATAATAATAAAAATAACAAGGACTCAACCCAATACGGCCAAATTGAGCTGAGCCTTGAACGGCTCAAAATCCAAAACTTATATATTATTTTCTTATCACTTTGTCCTTGCTCAATTAGCTCATTCTGCACCTGGCTTTACTGTCCATTGTTTTCTCTAGGTTTCTGTTCTGCTTATTTTGATTGGTCTAAGGCTGGGCAGATGGCTTCCTCTTACCATCTTTGGGCTTTTCTTATGTCATTTCCTATCTTCTCTGACCTCGCTCAAATGAGCTCTTTTGCTCATCTCCTCTGACTCCCCTCAACTCCTGTCTGGCCTCCCCTTGAGTTCCCATGGGAACCCTTATTATCTCCTTACTTTCCTATCGCTGGCCCCCTCCTGGTATTTTTACTTTTCTATGCTGATCTTATTTTCTCTGACTGGCCAAGGCCTCAATTCCATATATGGGTTTCCTTTAAGCTTTCCAAACTTTTTTATAATGGTGGCCTGAAGCTTAAGCTTTAATTAAAATTGAACTATAGCATGTGCCTTTATTTAATCATTTGCTTGGCATGCTTGATTTATATTTAATTTCAGTACTTAGGTTAAATGCTAGTATTACTCATTTTTTAAATATATACAGTACTGTGCAAAAGTTTTAGGCAGGTGTGAAAAAATGCTGTAAACAAAGAATGCTTTCAGAAATATAAATAATAATTGTTTATTGTTATCAATTTACAAAATGCAAAGTGAGCGAACAAAAGAAAAATCTAAATCAAATCAATATTTGGTGTTACTACCTTTTGCCTTCAAACCAGCATCAATTCTTATAGGTACACTTGCACAAAGTCAGGGATTTTGTAGGATTATAGTCAGGTGTATGATCAACCAATTATACCAAACAGGTGCTAATGATCATCAATGTCACACGTAGGTTGAAACACAGTCATTAACTGAGACAGAAACAGCTGTGTAGGAGACTTAAAACTGGGTGAGGAACAGCCAAACTCTGCTACCAAAGTGAGGTTGTGGAAGACAGTTTCATGTCATGGCAAGATTGAGCACAGCAACAAGACACAAGGAAGTTATACTGCATCAGCAAGGTCTCTCCCAGACAAAGATTTCAAAGCAGACTGGGGTTTCAAGATGTGCTGTTCAAGCTCTTTTGAAGAAGCACAAAGAAACGGACAACGTTGAGGATCGTAGACGCAGTGGTCGGCCAAGGAAACTTAGTGCAGCAGATGAAAGACACATCAAGCTTACTACCCTTCGAAATCGGAAGATGTCCAGCAGTGCCAACAGCTCAGAACTGGCAGAAACCAGTGGGTCCCAGGTACACCCATCTACTGTCCGGAGAAGTCTGGCCAGAAGTGGTCTTCATGGAAGAGATGCAGCCAAAAAGCCATACCTCCGACGTGGAAACAAGGCCAAGCGACTCAAGTATGCACGAAAACATAGGAACTGGGGTGCAGAAAAATGGCAGCAGGTGCTCTGGACTGATGAGTCAAAATTTGAAATATTTGGCTGTAGCAGAAGGCAGTTTGTTCGTCGAAGGGATGGATAGCGGTACAATAATGAATGTCTGCAGACAACAGTGAAGCATGGTGGAGGTTCCTTGAACATTTTGGGGCTGCATTTCTGCAAATGGAGTTGGTGATTTGGTCAGGATTAATGGTGTTCTCAATGCTGAGAAATACAGGCAGATACTTATCCATCATGCAATACCATCAGGGAGGCGTATGATTGGCCCCAAATTTA
The DNA here is from genome assembly GCF_900747795.2 of Erpetoichthys calabaricus. Taxonomy (NCBI): domain Eukaryota; kingdom Metazoa; phylum Chordata; class Cladistia; order Polypteriformes; family Polypteridae; genus Erpetoichthys; species Erpetoichthys calabaricus. Next base: position 120,107,354 of record NC_041402.2, read on the forward strand.
TTCTGCAGCAGGACAACAACCCCAAACATACAGCCAAAGTAATTAAGAACTATCTTCAGCGTAAAGAAGAACAAGAAGTCCTGGAAGTGATGGCATGGCCCCCACAGAGCCCTGATCTCAACATCATCGAGTTGTCTGGGATTACAAGAAGAGACAGAAGGATGTGAGGAAGCCTACATCCACAGAAGATCTGTGGTTAGTTCTCCAAGATGTTTGGAACAACCTACCAGCCGAGTTCCTTCAAAAACTGTGTGCAAGTGTGCCTAGAAGAATTGATGCTGTTTTGAAGGCAAAGGGTGGTCACACCAAATATTGATTTGATTTAGATTTCTCTTTTGTTCATTCACTGCATTTTGTTGATTGATGAAAATAAATGATTAACACTTCCATTTTTCCACGTTTGAAAGCATTCTTTGTTTACAGCATTTTTTCACACCTGCCTAAAACTTTTGCACAGTACTGTATAGAACATATTTTGTCATTTTCCTTGCATTACTTCACCTGACGTTGGCAGCAATGCCTTTTTGTCATCTTTGCTGATTCAGTATTTCAGCTGGCCTCTTTTAGCTTCCTATCTCTGGACACAGGTGTTCTCAATCTTCTTTTCTTTATCTGTTCTTTTCCCACACTAGCAATTCTGCTGAAAGCTTAAAAAATAATGCAAAATGACTGATTTTTAGGTAACTATTCACTTGACCTATCTTATTTTCTCAACATTCTAATTTATGCTTAATCTAATGTTTTAGAAGCTTTTAATTACTTTTTATGGCTCTTTATGTTAATTTGCTATTTTTATGTTAATATAAAAAATTTTCCTTCTACACACTCATGACCGGTCTTTCCGCCATGCAGTATTCTTCTTCCTTTACCATATACTATATATTTTTCTATGCTGATTTCGTAGTCACTTCTTAATGTTACTAACTACTCGTGTTTTATGTGCACCACTTCCTAATGCTGACACTCCTCTGATTATACATGTATCACTTCATAATGTTGTTACCCGTCATGTTTTTCATGTCACTACCACCTTGTTTAATTTTCTACCGGTTGGACTTAAAGGCCACCATATGTGTCGTATGTCTTAATTGTTATGCTGTGTTATTGTTGATTTCTACTATGGACATTAGAGTTATTAACTTGTTTGAAGTTGAAGAAAGAATCTATCCATCCATCCATTATCCAATCCGCTATATCCTAACTACAGGTGCAGGAAGGCAAGGAAGCAAACAAATCCCGGGCAGGGCACCAGCCCACCGCAGGGCGTGCACGCACACACTAGGGACAATTTAGAATCGCCAATGCACCTAACCAGGAAACTGGAGCACCCGGAGGAAACCCACACAGACACGGGGAGAAGATGCAAACTCCACGCAGGGAGGACCCGGGAAGCGAACCCGGGTCTCCTAACTGCGAGGCAGCAGTGCTACCCACTGCGCCACTGTGCTGCCAAGAAAGAATCCAAGCATTTTTATTTTTTTTTTCACTTTTTTGCACTTTGTACTTATAGGGTTTTTTTTAAAATATGATGACATATCAAGTCACAACATCTCTCACAGCTAAATGATCAAGGAGAAAACAAAATACACTTTAAAAGAAACTGAAGAATGAGATACCTGAACTTATATGCCAGTAAGGGGTTGTAATACATTATTTGTATAATCAGTGGTAACATTTTCAAAGATTGTAAGGTGTACCCATAAATAAAAATAGAAAAAACATGTTGGACCAATGTGCAGGAAACCCAGAGAAGACTCTAGGAAACAAGTGACTCAGGCTTAGTAGAATGTATGCCAGAAGGTCTGTCATTTAGATAAGGGCATCTTGTAGCCAGCACCCTAAGATGAGGCATGGCTGTCCTTTCAATCCAGAATTCATCATTTTTTTCTTCCACGTGTCCATTCTTTAGATGGCTGGGAGGGCGTTAAGATGCTGAAGAAGCCTAAATCAGTGAAATGTTGCTTAACTCTTTTAATTCTATAGTTAGTGCCACATTCCTGTGTGCTTCGTCTTCCTTATAATATTAAGTGCAGAAATCAAAGTCTCAAATAAAAATGGCCACAACTCAAATTGTGGATCCTTAGTATTGCTCATTTGTGTTTTGTTCCATATATTAAGTCTAGCTTCTTATTGATTGAATAAAGTGGATGCCAAGCTCAGCCATCTCAGAAGCAATGGCTATACTCGCCAAACCCTACCTTACTGATGTTTATGGAGAAAACAGATTTCTTTGCACTTTGATATAACTGGGAGTTTCTATGCCTAGCCAGGTAAGTTATCAAATGAAAGGCTTAGTATGGACATCAGTAGAAGGAGAGAGAGACTGACAGAAGGATTCACCAGAATATGAAATTGGTGAAAACCTTAGTGAAAAAATAGCATACTAAAGTATATTAATGATGTGGTACAATTTTTAAAAGTATAGTAAAAATATATTTACTTTAAGTGCTGTTTTTTCAAACATGCTTAAATTGTAATTTTGTACACTTAAAAAGTATATTTTAAATTGAAATGCATTTTAGTGTACTTAAGCATTCCTGAACTTAAGTATACTTGTTTGAAAGTACAGCTTGGTGTTTTTTGAATATTTTAAAAGAATATAAATGTAAATGTCCTTTAGTGTACTTAAGCACAGCTAAACTTAAGTATACTTGGTCACAAGTACATTTTGGTGTATTTTTGTATACTTTAAAAAGTATATTATAAATGTGAGTTTGCTTTAGTGTACTTAAGCATAGTTGGACTTAAGTATTCTTGGTCAAAATTAAATTTTGTTGTATTTCTTGTTGTAATACAAGAGACAACAAACAAAGAAATAGTTATTTTGTACACATTTATTGTTTACAACACTTTCCCAAAAAAAAAAAAAAAAAAAAAAAAAGCTCCAGAGCAGTTTCTGGGCAAGGTCCAAGCTGAAGGAGAGGAAGAGGCGGGTCCATAAAGGTTCTAGCAGGAATTGAGGTCAGAAGGAGGGTGTGGTTAGGAAGGGAATGCAGGAACTGGTCATGGATTAGGTGGGCTTCTGTTCAGGTGATCTGTAGAAGAGGGCAAAGAGAGATTAGTGCACTTCGTTAACACCTGCTTTCTTGTTTTGCCCTTGGTTAAGCCCTTAGCCTGCCTCCCAAGTGCATGTGTGTGACATTGTATACTTTAAAATAGTATATTAAAAATTAGATTTCTTTAGTGCACTTAAGCATACTTGAATTTAAGTATACATGTTCACAAGTACAGTTTGGTATATTTTGTACACTTGAAAATAGTATATTATAAATATGAATTTGCTTTAGTGTACTTAAGTGTATTTGAAAGTAAATGTGCTTATTCACAAATACAGTTTGCTGTATTTTTGTATACTTTAAAATAATGTAAATTTGCTTAAGTGTACTTAAGCATACTTGTTCACATGTATAGTGTTATATATTTTGAATAAGATACATTTTAAACACTTTTTTAAAATAGGTTATGGTATATTTAGTAAGAATTATATCATTTATTAAGATTTATACCAGTTTAATTTTTTACAATGGTTTTAAAGATTCTTTTAAAATTATTAGTATTAAAAGAAACTTTTTAAAAGTTAATAAAATATGCTTTCAATAAATTAATTTCTTCATACAAATACTCAGATAGCAGCTACAAGTGGGCCACATCTCGTTTAAAGTTGGCGCCTCTGGTACACTGTTGGCAGCGTCATGATGTATATGGGCCACTTTTGGCCCACAGTTGATGAATCTGACAAATCTGCTTCCAGTACTGCATATATGGATGCAATATTGGGCCACTGGCATTGTTCTGTATTTGCATACATGACTCAGTATAGGGAAATATTGGCTCATGGTGAGGCATCTTTAAAATAAGTGCAATGTTTATATTGGGCAGATGATAAGTAGATGCTATCTTGATTTCAGTTTATGGTTTTATGAGCTTATGCATATCATTTTAAAATAGATGCTGATATGACCAAGAGGCAGGTACAAAATATGAGTAACATTGTGTAAATATCAGACCAACCACAGATCTTGTGTCCTGCAGTGGGTTGGCACCCTGCCAGGGCCGGATTTTCCTATAGGCTAACTAGGCTTCAGCCTAGGGCCTCAAGGTCAAGAGGGGCCTAAATTCAAATTGTTAGCAAAATTTTATTATCTCTCATGTAATTTACAAACTTAAAAATGGAAGGTGAAAGGGCCTCATAAGTGGAATAGCCTAGGGCCTCTTTTCATATAAATCCGGCCCTGCACCCTGCCCAGGATTGGTTTCTGCCTTGTGCCCTGTGTTGGCTGGGATTGGCTCCAGCAGACCCCAGTGACCCTGTGTTCGGATTCAGCGGGTTGGAAAATGGATGGATGGATTTACCACAGATCTTTTTTTTTCATTTTTTCAATTTTTGTCATTTCTTTGCGACATGTCAAACAAAAAACTATCCAGCATGAAATACCATAAACTTTCTCCAAACCACGCATAAGCACTTTACCTTCTAAATGGCTGGCAGAACATTCTCAAACTGTGTAAAAAAAAACCAAACAACCCATAAGCGCATTTCTTTGATTAATATTGCGGCTAGCCATTGAGAGAACACTCGGAAATCTTTAGCCATTCATGTTAGCCAATGAACGAAAACTTTGAGTGAAAAACATTTGCTCACTCAAACGGAAGCTAAAGTTTGGAGTTGGTTGATGTAGAATTACTGTAAAGTTAATATTTGTTTATTAAACATATTGCGTGTTGGTTATCATATTTCATATAAAAATGTTTAAATTATAAAAAGCAAAACTAGTTAATTGCATAGTATACAAGGTGTTGTAACATGTGTTAACTGCTACATGCTATATAAGCCAGTTTAAATTAATTGGCAAGCTTTTTACTTGTAAAATACTGTATTATGATATCCAAATATTCAGTATAATACGTGGTGACGAAAGCGAACAAGTAATGTTAACATTCTGTATATGTTTTAGCACATGACTTACTTTTAACTTTTTAACCATTGAGAAACATAGAGACTTTTCACTGCTAGCGCGTTTTAGTAAATGTCTAGTAAACATAGGCAGTATTGTGAATATCAAATACTGTACGTACACCCTGGAAAGTGAATTTGTTTTTATAGAGTTTCTGCATGAGATTCCTGTATTAAAATTGACAATAAATTTGTCATATTTCAAAATATATTTGTGTGTGAAGTCATGGAATGTGTTGTCTGTCAGGAATACTAACACAAGACCCTATTTTTTGAATATCTGATTGATTTTTTCATGCCTGGAGATTTTTGTTGTGTCCATGTTTTCCACAAATCTTCAGTGTTTACCAATTGGTTCTGGCATGCTGAAATATGCCACTAAATGACAAATATCTTGTAATCCTCATACAAATACAGATTACTTTGTATAGTGTGTTTCAATGCAATTTTTTAAAATGTTGTGTTACAAAGTACTTAAGTACTTTTTTTAAATGAGTTTTTTAAACTCTCATCTCCCCACCATTTGCATTCTTTATAAGTAGGACTGCTTTATGGTGGTGTGTTCAGCTACTAGATAAGCAAATTTGTTTATTTCAACTGCACAAATAAAATCTTGTTTAACTAATAACATACTGTATATATTAATAATATGTATTATTATCATTATTATTACTAACTATATTTGTTTAATAATTGTAAGCATGCATGCATGTATTTTATAAGTGCTTGGACCTTTGTAAATGTAATATTTTAAAAACATTTTTGTTTAGTAATTTTTGTAGGCTACAGTATGTATCACATTTTGAATTTCTTGGAATGCATTGAGGGCGGCACGGTGGCGCAATGGTAGCGCTGCTGCCTCGCAGTTAGGAGACCTGGGTTCGCTTCCCGGGTCCTCCCTGCGTGGAGTTTGCCTGTTCTCCCCGTGTCTGCGTGGGTTTCCTCCGGGCACTGCGGTTTCCTCCCACAGTCCAAAGACATGCAGGTTAGGTGGATTGGTGATTCTAAATTGGCCCTAGTGTGTGCTTGGTGTGTGTGTGTTTGTGTGTGTCCTGCGGTGGGTTGGCACCCTGCCCGGGATTAGTTCCTGCCTTGTGCCCTGTGTTGGCTGGGATTGACTCCAGCAGAGCCCCGTGACCCTGTGTTCAGATTCAGTGGGTTGGAAAATGGATGGACGGATGGAATGCATTGAAGTTGAGTTGGTTCCATCAAATTGGGTGTCCAATGGAGTGTGCGTAAGAAATAAAGAGCAGCTCAAACAAAGCTGGAAATCATTTAAAGTTGAAATTATGCTCAGTAAGTATTTATCTCCATTTCTCTTTAATATAGCTGCCTCCATATTTGTCACTTTAAATAAAACCTTGATAACCAGACAGAACTGTGAAGCACAATAAATTACCCTAGACATTTTACATTTTATGTAAAAGAACTCTGAATCTGTGTATCCTTGTGTGTGTATATAATGTTATCATAAGACCAAATGTTTTCAGTGTCTTTTCTTTACCATCTAAAGTTAATTCATTACTACAGCTAAATCTATCTTACTCTCTCTTTTTATCTATTTTCTTTATTTTTCAATATTACATTGTGTTTACCATTTTACAATTTAAATTTCATTATTCAAATGTGTTTTATTTTTTTCTCGAACAATCTTTATTTTATGGTGTTATTTTGTTTGATATTATTGTTGTGGTGTTTTTACATTGTTTAGCTGTTCTTTTTAAAATTCTTAGCTATCCTATTGATGATGGAGCAAGTTAAAGTGATTTTAAATTCAGTAGAAGACCTTCATGAGAAATGCTTTAGTAAGAGTGGTTCACATCTTGTGTTGGAAAAAAAAACCATTCTTCTACTACAAGAGCTCACATTCCTGCAACAGCCCGAAAGTGAGCTAATTGAAAAACATGTCTGCAAAGGATAATGACTGGCTTCAAGTTGTATAGACTTACAGTATACGCCCAAATGGTGCTTATCAGATATGTGCAAGCTGTGATGTGTAAGCAAAATTTGTAGGCACAGTTAAACAAAAGTTCTTCTTTGCATGGTAGGCTAAGTGATGATGCGGGTTCGCTCCATGCTCCCATCTTCCTTCTGGGAGCCCTTGAACCCAACACTGTCGGTAATGTCACCGATGAGCTAGGCAGTGAGGCACAACAAGGAAGCAAGGGCATGGTGCAAAAAGTGCAAAGTGCTTTTATTTAAAATCAACAAACAAAAACAGTGTCCAAATAAATAGTGCAGTGCTTTAGAAATAAGTCATTAAATAAATAATCCATTGAAACAGAAGTAAATCTGTGGAGGTTAAAAATCCAATAAATAAAAAAAATCCTTTAAAAAAAAACAACAAGGTTAAAACAATGGCTGGAAGCTGTCCCTAAAAACAAATCCTGGTGCCATTCTTCTACTGGTGACTCCTCTGCTTCTCCCGTCCAGGCTATGCACTAGGGGAGCCACCCTACCTGCAGCTGACCTTCTTCTACCTTCTGATCTGGAGGCTTCCCGATCCCTGGCTTCGGTTCTGCTCTCCCCAGACCGAGACTTGGCTTCCCCCAACGGCCAGGATGCTCATGCTGGGGAATCCACCTCCCAAGCCTCCCAACTTTCGCTGTCTTCTGCGGCAAGCCATCCTTCTTCCGGTCACTCCCGCTCCTCACAAAATGCTCAGCGGGAGCGACCACAATCGACTGCCCTAGGTGTCGACCTAACACCCCACTAGGGCTCACTGTCCAGCTGCCTGCGAGCCTGCGCTTGCTCACTCGCTCTCTCACACCGGCTATCCTCTCCCTGCTTCCTGCCTTCTTCTCCAGCAACCTCCGTTTGTCTTTTTTCTCTCCTTCTTTTTCCTAGCCGCCTAGCGCTTCTATTTATCATGGGGACGTGGATCAGCTGTGGCAATTAGCAGCTCCCGGGAACAATTACAGATGCAGATGACTCCTCACCTGTGTACTTAAGCGAGGTTCGCCCGCATCACGAATTCCCCAGGAACCACTCTGGCCACACATACCATGCCCCCTTTCTAAGCTGCGAAGGCGGCGATTATTTATTTTAAAAAGTGGCCTTTTTGACGTGAGCGGTGGACCCACTTCACCACAGGCTAAACTTAGTTTTGACAGTTACAGTAGGTAAATAATAAAAATAATTGTAAGTGTTTAAGTCAAAAAAAATTTCATAGTCTACAATGTACATTTTTTTAAAAGACTGAAAAAGTCCTACCTGAGCATGCTTGCCAATTTTTGGGAGAACTGAAGATTGCTACTGTAGTCAAATCTTTACTGAAAACTAAGTGAAGTGCCCATAACCTGACATGACAGTTTTTACAAAAATGGTCTGTGGTCAGACAGTATTGGACAACAATATGTAGGTAGGTATTGGGCAAAATGCAAAAGGCTTGGCTATAGCTTTACCTATAGATTGATTGGCCTCATGGGCGGGGAGCTACATATATACCATAGCTGCTTGAACTGCTAGTAAATTTTCAGATTTTCTTGCTTGGTCAGATTCTTGTGCATGTTTCTATTGCATCATGCATCTTAGGAAATTATGAACTACAGTGATTTTTGACTTATTACTTTGCTTGGGATTCAAAGAGGCATTGACATGAGAGACATAGTGTGGAGAATTTTAAGGAAAACTTTGACCAATTCATTGGCCAAACAACTCAATTGGAAGGAAATAAATGGAAAAAACGTTTCCATAGTCTTCACATTAATATGCACTGCCTTTCCAAATGAATCAACTCACAACTGAAAAACTCTGAGTAGTACCTTTTTATTTCTAATAAACCAAGCAAATGAAGTTAAACTTGGTGTATTATGACCAAATAAAAACATGTACATTTTTTCTGCATTTACCAGCTTAGGTTTCTTTTTTGGCATGGACAGTAGTTATGTACTGTATTAAATGTTGCACTCCTTTTCATAAACTGCTGTTTGAACAACTCTTAACAACATGCTAACCATAGCTGGATCAAGATGTAAGCAAACTAAGCAGCTGCACGTGGCCCTGTTGCTACCAAGGAAACCCCAGCTGAACGTGAAAAAAAGTTCTAATGGTTAACATTCAATAACATTCAACATGAACCGAAATGCAACAGGCAAAAAACTAAATTATGTTAAAATAAAAAAAGCAAAAAAACGCACATTCTATTGCAATGCCTATCCTAATTGTGGACTGTACTGCAGCAAAACACATTCAGCTAGGTTCTCAGATTGGCTGTTTCTTTTAATTAATGTAGAGGCTTTTGGATTGATTTTGCCGGAAAAAGGGGTTGAGGTCAAGAAAAAACGTAGCCTTGTTTGATAATTACTTTATTTACCATACACAATTTCTTACATTAGGAATTTGTTACTTTTTTGCATACCCCAGTGTATTCTCCAGAGACATATAGAGAGGAAAAGTAAGCTTGGAGTCAAGTGATATCTGTTTGTACAGTGATCCTGGAGCGATTGCAGGTTAAGGACATTGCTCAAGGACCCAACAGAGTAGCATTTCTTCTGACACTGCCAGGATTTGAACAAGCAACCTTCTAGTTACCAGCACATATCCTTTAGCCAGGGAGCCACCACTCTGCCTATTAGTGCATTGTTTATTATACAAATAAATAAACCAAACAACCTAACCTCATTCCAGACCCAAGTATTGGAAGTATTAACTGCCGTATACAGTGGAACTTCAGTTCATGACCATAATTCGTTCCAAAACTCTGGTCGTAAACCGATTTGGTCGTGAACCGAAGCAATTTCCCCCATAGGATTGTATGTAAATACAATTAATCTGTTTCAGACCATACGAACTGAATGTAAATATATATTTTTTTAAAGTTTTTAATCACAAATATAGTTAACTAAACCATAGAATGCACAGCGTAATAGTAAACTAAATGTAAAAACATTGAATAACACTGAGAAAACCTTAAACAACAGAGAAAACGAACACTGCAATAGTTTGCGCTATAGCGCTACCAACCACTGGCTAAAAACACTTTGTTTTAATGAGTTTTAGGCACAGGGAAAAAAATGAACATTTGAAAAAATCCGTAATTTAATAAACCACCAAGAAAAGTAACATTGCAACAATGCACGCTATGAACCGATCGCTGTAAACAGAAGTGAAAACAAAATCAAGCCCAGAACATTCTTTAACTGCCTTCCTACCTTATGCGTCCAGCCCCCTCTCTCTCGCGCTGCCTGTGTGTGTGGTCTGTCTCTCTCTCGGGCTGCCTGTGTGTGGGCTCTCTCTCTCGCACTGCCTCTGTGTGTGTGTGTGTGTGTGTGTGTGTGTGTGTGTGTCGCGCTCTCGCTCTCTCTCTCTTGCTCGCTGCACAGGAAATGCACAGGGAGAGACTGAACATGTACAAACCGAAAGGGAAACTGGCTTGTTCGTATACCGAGTGTGTGGTCGTGAACCGAGGCAAAAGTTTGGCAAACTTTTTGGCCGTAAACCGATTTGTACGTGTACCGAGATGTTTGTGAACCGAGGTTCCACTGTATTAGTAATAAAACTGATATGTGTATTATGTTATTGCCGTTTGTTATACAGTATACCGTATTTACCCGTGTACCACGTGCACATTTTTTCCCAAAAAATTAGCATTAGAAAATCAGGTGAGCGTCATACATGAGGAAATTTTTTTCTGTAATGTTTACTTCTTCTGCTTAGGCTCTCTCTCTCTCGTTCACTCGCGCACACTTTCTCTCTCTCGCTCGTTCACGCGTGCTCTCTCTCTCTCTCTCTTTAAATTAAAGTTTTAATGTACTTTCATACTTTACATGTGTGGTATACGCTTATATGACTTTTTAGTGCACCAAAATCAGTTGAATCAGATAGTATTATGATTAAGTATCAAGTACAACAATGATGAAGAACACTTAATGGCAGTAACGTTCCTGTTTACCATGTATAACTTGGAGTATTGTATGACCTTAAAATCATGAGTGATCAGAAGCATACTGGGGTCTATAGAGTAAAAGGGTACCAGAATAAAATTCTACTTTTGGCCTTAAAAGTCTTCAGTCAACTGTGATGATAACCCATAACCGGATTAAACACCAGTGGTAAGCAACTGGTGATGCTTTTAGACTAGCTAAAACAAAGCATTTAAAGCCAGTAATGCATGTAAATATCTTAAAAATATCTGCATTTGTAAATATTGTTCCTTGTCACAATAAAACATTTTCTACAGTTACATTATTTATTGAAAATAAACAGCAAAGATATAGCCTACACTTGCAGCATGTTATGTTATCGTTATGTTTGGATGCCGTGAGTGCTCGTCTGACAAATAACCAAGTGTCGGCTGTTGATTGACCCAGACTGTATAATGCCTGTTCTTTAGATACAGTACAAAGAAACTCTGCGACATCAAGAACCACTACTCAGGAGACAGAAATGTGGATTAAAAGATGATTTCATCTGGCTGCATAAAGGGATGAGGGAAACAAGCAAGAATGGAGAGCCAGAGGAAAACTACTATCATGAATCAGGTGAAACCTGTCGAACCTCATACATGTCTAGTAAGACGTTCATTAGGAAATTATATACATAATTTCAAGTGATACATCAACTGTTGATGCTTGGATGCAGGTGAATTGCATGTTCCTGTAATTTCCAGACATCATTAAGATTAGCCATCAAGAGCATGTAAACATTGCTAAGGACAGATTGGTAAAGCTGATTTTGGTGATTTTCTAATTGACTCCTACACCACCAACATGTCTTAAAGGTAGCTGTACAACATGGGCTTGAGTTTTTTTACATAGAAAACATAAACAACTATAGTTTTCTGTTTTAATGTGATGTTGTTTTAACAATAACATATTCACTTGAACTGTAACATAATTTAGAAATACCTGAGGTGGTCAGATCTGTGAAGTAGTGTATCGAGGTGGTTTGTCACAGCATGTGCTTGAAAAAGGAACCTCATCATCTGTGCTCTCGACCTTTGGAGCATCAACTGTTTCTTCTATCGCAGACAGAGATGTAGAAATGGTGTACTCATCAAAGTACTGATTTCATCATACAAAAAAAGTTTTCTGTACTCCATTTTCATGTTATTCATTCTACTATTTGCATTTCCGGTTTGCTTTGACCATTGAGGCTTGTTGCTACCACTGCACAATAATTAAAAATTCTATTGTTTTATTTGTATTTTAATACTTTTAATTAATATTGTACCAAAGTATGAGAATTTGGTATTGGAACAACACCATTGTTTGGTATATCAATTAAATGTTTAAAATGTTTAAAGTATTTGACATTGACTTCATTTTGGCTGTAGCAATATGTCAGTAAATGTCTTTTGTAGGTAATAGCTTCATGTCTGGTGCATTATGTAATAATTTTGTGTACTAAATAAATGCTATTTTTTTGGCCAGTACAAATATAATGGTTCCAAAGAGGGCATACCAGGGGCTTAACAGATACAGAATAAGTATCTTCACACAGGAGCCGGCTGGTTTAGTTTTTTCCAGGAAAACTGTGATAGAATCAACCCTGACAAGGAAATCCTCAATAGGAACCCCTCTGAAAAATCAGCTTAATGTGGAGAAGGTACAAGCTATCACAGGTATTAATTTCTTTTTCAGTCATATTTTCCAGCTAGTTTCAGTTACTGCTTGTAATATGCAAATTGAAGAATTTAGATACAGTGTTTGTTGTCTTAAAAATTCTTGCTAAATACAATAGTTTGTAATAATGAACCAACACACTACTTTGTCACTTGCATTAACAATTCCTGCAGCTTTAATGGTGAGTCAGCTCTATATCTGGCAAGTATGATCTGGATTGTGATGTAGTCAACATTGTGTTAATGTTAAACATTGATTGAATGCAGTGTTAACCTTCAATCGTGACCTTTTTTCTTTTAAAACTGTTCTAAAAAGTTTTTATAATGCCGTGCACTCACATGCATACAATTTTTCTATCCCTCTTTAGTACTGTACTATATTGTTGTTTAAGATGGTAGTGCACTGAAGAAGCTATACATATGACCAACTAAATACAACCAACACTAAATACAAATTATATATGTACCTACGTTCCATTTTTATTTAAAGACATGGAACTTCTTCATAACCTGAGGAACACCTACTGTTTAACTTATTGAAACCAGTTAAAAGAATTCAGTTGTGAGCATCAACAGGCTTTGCGCCCTAGGAATCAAAAGTTACCCAAACTATTCTATAACATTTCAGTAATCATTTATTGCTCTAATGCTCATCTATCTGATCATAAGATAAGTCATTACGATAGCAATTGACGAGAAGAATTCATGATAAATTGCAGAATTACGGAATCTGAGGGTTCCTCTAGAGTGCCTCTTTCTCTTGCACGATTTGGCTGAAAAACTAATGAGCACATCATCATCTCATGACAGGCTTATGTTTCGAGTTTGGTATTTTTCCTTCCAGCTGTTTTAGCTCTAGACCGTCCTCAAGAAACTGTAACACACACACCCATAATTGAGATGTTGATGTTTTCAGTATCAGGGGACCCTAAAATGTCGAGATCCGTTGAAAACCAGAGATTGAAATTTTTGATGAATCTAAAGCTTTCGCCCCTATACACAATAGGATATGGTGGGAGAGGGCGCAAAGCAAAAATAGTACAGGTTTAGAAAAACACAAAGAAAAAATTGATTTTGTTATTATTTAATATCTTATTTACTTCCTATATTTTTCCCCTGATGCAGTTATTGCTGAATTTCCCAATTCATCTGCCTCTGATATATGAGCCACCATAAAATGGAAATGCAACAATGAACCATTTTCTAGAAGAAGTGACATTTTTATTTGAGATAGTTTTTAGTTTAGTTCAACTTTCTTTATAAATGAGCATTTTTCAAGAAAAGGGTAAGACATGTAGCTTAATGTGGATTTTGATTAAATTTATATTGTTTTGTTTGTTGAGCTGAAGCTAAGTGACCTAGTTTATTATAAATAAATGCAGTAATTATTATGAAATGAAGGTTGACTTTCATTCAATTTAAATTTGTGTATTTCTTCAAATGTACTAATTTAATCACATAATATACTTTACCATATTGAAATTGTTAATGTATTAATAATATATAAATAATTGCATTAACAGATTACATAATATATATTTTAGCATGTTTGGAACACAGTAAATGTGTAATTTTAGCTATATTTTAAGACACAACCAAAGTTGTTTTATAATGTACTAATAATTACATTATAAATGTATTTTTTCAACTGTTTCAAAAAATATTTAAAGAATAAGAAAAAAATATTTTATATTTAGATAGATAGATAGATAGATAGATAGATAGATAGATAGATAGATAGATAGATAGATAGATAGATAGATTCCAAGGGGAAATTCATATACTCCAGCAGCAGCATACTGATACAAAAAACAATATTAAAGAGTAATAATAATGCAGGTAAAAACAGACAATAACTTTGAATAATGTTAACGTTTACCCCTCCTGGTGGAATTGAAGAGTCGCATAGTTTGGGGGAGGAACAATCTTCTCAGTCTGTCAGTGGAGCAGGACAGTGACAGTAGTCTGTCGCTGAAGCTGCTCTTCTGTCTGGAGATGACACTGTTTAGTGGATGCAGTGGATTCTCCATGATTGACAGGAGCCTACTCAGTGCCCGTCGCTCTGCCACAGATGTCAAGCTGTCCAGCTCCATACCAACAATAGAGCCTGCCTTCCTCACCAGTTTGTCCAGGCGTGAGGTGTCCTTCTTCTTAATGCTGCCTCCCCAGCACACCACCACGTAGAAGAGGGCGCTCGCTACAACCATCTGATAGAACATCTGCAGCATCTTATTGCAGATGTTGAAGGATGCCAGCCTTCTAAGGAAGTATAACCGGCTCTGTCCTTTCTTACACAGAGCATCAGTATTGGCAGTCCAGTCTAATTTATCACCCAGCTGCACTCCCAGGTATTTATAGGTCTGCACCATCTGCACACAGTCACCTCTGATGACCACGGGGTCCATGAGGGGTCTGGGCCTCCTAAAATCCACCAGCAGCTCCTTAGTTTTGCTGGTGTTCAGGTGTAGGTGGTTTGAGTCACACCATTTAACAAAGTCCTTGATTAGGTCCCTATACTCCTCCTCCTGCCCACTCCTGATGCAGCCCACGATAGCAGTGTCGTCAGCGAACTTTTGCACGTGGCAGGACTCCGAGTTGTATTGGAAGTCCGATGTATATAGGCTGAACAGGACTGGAGAAAGTACAGACCCTTGTGGCACTCCTGTGTTGCTGACCACAATGTCAGACATGCAGTTCCCGAGACGCACATACTGAGGTCTGTCTTTAAGATAGTCCACGATCCATGCCACCAGGTATGAATCTACTCCCATCTCTGTCAGCTTGTCCCTAAGGAGCAGAGGTTGGATTGTGTTGAAGGCGCTAGAGAAGTCTAGAAACATAATTCTTACAGCACCACTGCCTCTGTCCAAGTGGGAGAGGGATCGGTGTAGCATATAGATGATGGCATCCTCCGCTCCCACCTTCTCCTGATATGCGAACTGCAGAGGGTCTAGGGTGTGTTGAAACTGTGGCCTCAGGTGGTGAAGCAGCAGCCTCTCCATGGTCTTCATCACATGTGACGTCAGAGCAACAGCAACTTATTTATTGTAAGTATAAAACTTTTATAATATGCATCCACCACATGACGAAACAGCTCAGGATCCCAGTTGGCAGTTGGCTCAGGATCCTATATGGCAGACACATGGTCCTGTCCCACCCTCCGGAAATGGCCATGATGTGCACCATCAGTACTGGAGTACCAAGTCCAAAGATGTGGCTCAGGGGGCTGAAACCAGGATCCAGAGATTCGTAGCTCTTCACCTTTGTCAAAGTCAAGGAACATGGAGCCACATTAATCATGGGGACCGAAACAATCCACATAGCCAGCTCTGTCCATGCCAATGATCGAATTGAAGTCACCCATGACTGGTGGAATGTCACCTCATGGCCACCCATCAATCACCAAGCACAGTTGCGAATAAAATGTCTCCCTGACTTAGACATCACAAACCACAGTTGGAGCATACACCGAGACAGCAGACAAGGCCCCTGGAGAGTGCCTTAATCTGAGCTTCATAATATGCTCGTTGAAAGGAGTGACATCAGACATCATCGGAAAGAGCGAATCTGCCCCAGCGACAGCTAGTCCCTGAGTGTGACAGCCATCAGAGCGACCAAACCAATAAAAGGTGTTCCCTCCTACAGTCCCAAGTCTGTGCACCTCAGAGAGTGCTGAAACAAAAATGCATAGTTTACAATGTGCCTCCAATAGCAGGGGAAGATGATCATCATGCCGGAGAGACAGGACATTCCACGTGCCTACCTGGATGGGACGCCTCAAACTGGGACCAAAGTGCTACTGTGCAGTGGGCGACACCTCAGCAGCACTCTGGGGACGAGGCTCCTGAGGGCTTTCCCCCATCCCCATCATAGTGGGAGCAGCCTTTCTGTGGGCGGGTGCACTAGAGCTACTCCTGTGGAGAGCAGAAAAAAACCTTGTCTGCCGTTTTGGAGCTGCGCAAAGTTTTTACAATAGCGGGAGTGCCAATACTACCACCAATCCACAATTATTCCCTCCAACTTGGATGACTTCTTGCAGGGCCGGATGCAGTTTAATGTCATACCCAGCTCATACCCCAGGACATAATTTGACATACTCCAATAGTTCTGAACATGCACCAGTCTTCACCCCAGCAGCAGCAGTGACTGGCTTATACTCTATTCATGTGCTCTGTGAGTTTTTAGAATTCCCACCTATGAGATCTCACCACTTCGATATGTTCACATGAATCTCTGGTTGGATTTGGATTTTTGAAAGAAAAGCAAGGTCCCTGTTGATTTGCACAAGAAAAGCATTTCAAGAAAAGCTTCTTCAGTGACTGTAAAAGAGCAGAGCATTAAAAGTGTATTTTGTTGCTTCAAGTGCAATTTGACCACAAAGATGCAATTTCTAGCTACCTGGCAATTATTAACAGAGGTGAAATCACTAGATCTCTGAGATATCAGGAAGTGGTTTTGTTTTGTTTTCGCAAAATATCTTAACCAAATTCCTAATTCAAGAGGAGTTCATGGAAAATTTCCTACTGGGAATGTATATTTCCCATTTGTTTTAATAGCCTGTGAATGCAGAATTGGCCTGCCTGTTTTGCTCTATTGTCAGATCACTTCAGCATGTGGCTGGTGTGTAATTTCTCTTGGATCCTTGTGAATAATATGACAGTGTTCAGCTGGCTGCTTATGGACTTTCTGGTTAGATGAAATTCAAAGACTGAGTTGTCCAATTCTAACATTAAATTTAATAATGAAAACCGATGAATATCAAATTTCATTAATTACTGGACTAAATCATTTGTTTAATTTTTCTTTTGAAATTAGTGCTGTGGGACACAGTATGTGCTATTGTTTGTTATTTTAAGTTATAATTTGTGCTTGCAGCCTTACTAAGGGCAAGTTAGAAAAAAAGATTTGTGTTTTCTTTCTGACATACAGAATTAAAGCAACAAAACAAAGCAAAACTATTCTAAAATGTTACTATAGAAGTGTGTTACTTAGAGACTAGGTGCCAGATTTCCAAAAGAATCATTAGTCAACTAACCTTGCATATTTTAGAAAAGACAATAGACTGAGAACAGACATTTTGCCAAAGAGCAAGTTAAAAAAGATGAGCATCATCAAACATCTCAGACAGGGCTATTTTCAATGTTCTGAATAATGGTACCTTTTGGCATGACTCATTAAGCCTTCTGCTACTTGGCATTCTATTTTTACGCCCAAATAATCTGGGTGCTTTGTTGGATAGGTTGCTTTAAGAAAATTAGAAATGGACTGTGTGCTCTGACGCTGTTGTATCTAACACATTTGGAAGAATAATTTTAGGGTAACATCGCATTCATCTTAAAGAAATAGCATAAAGAGTTAATAAATGTGGGAAACCAAATAAAGGTCAAGTGAACAACAAAATGTACACTGAAATATAAGATTTGGTTTAGGAAAAATACTGAGATGGTCAAGTACATAAAGAATGTACCAGAAGAAAGGTTGATGTAATATACAAAATGTACTGAAGGATGACTAAGAAATCAGCAGATGAACTATAAGCAATGAGAATGGACAATTGTTATATGCACAGAAATTTCAAGGGTGGTGGTGCAACTCAAAGGTATAAGAAGAACCAGAATATAATATAACATACTTTTATTTTATATAAATCATTTTGGTGTAAACCAATGAACCAACCAGAGTAAAATGTATGCATTGATTGACAATGCATGTAAATTCAACAGTTTATAAAACAAACCTCTATTCTTTATTTCTCTGACCATTCTCATCAGGCTGTAACAGACTGCTTGTAAAAATGCTCCCTCCAAGGCATTTTGCTGAGTGCCGAGGAGTAATTAAAAGATACAATGAACAGCTTTTCTTTTGCCTGATAACTGATTTGTCCTGTTAGAGGTTGTTTCTTTCTTTAATAAGATGTTAAATTTCTACCACACATGGTTTTAAAGTGCCCTTTATTATTGATTTCTCCATGTGGTGGTGCTGGCAGGAGAGGAGCTGCAGCATTACAGTTTTAAAGTTTTATTTCTATTGTTTCAGTTTCTTGCTTCTCATTCTCTGTTTTATTGGCTAATTTTTACTGCAACATTTGGGTCTCAGTTTAAATATTAAGAGATTTATTTTAGAGTCCCTGATTAGCTCAGGCATTAAAAAGTAGTCATTATTTTCCTACAGGAATCCAGTGTATTAACCAAGGATGTGTCTTGATTCAGAAATGAGCACTATTTAGTAGCTACTTCTTCCTTTCTAAGCTCATAGAAGTTTGGCACTATCATTCTAGGGTGCATTTGAGGTGCAGCCTGTACCTGAAAACACTTGGTTCAGGCTCTGTTGATAATGTTAGATTTTGCAACTTGCTGGCAGAGCTAATCATAAAGATTGCAGTTGTGTACTGTATATTCTCTGACCATTTGCCAATCTTCATTTTTGCCATATCTAGTCAACTTAATATTACATTTCAAAAACTTTTATATTAATTCTAGTCATTAATCAAAACTGGTACAAACCAATATACAGTATAACTGTACTATTTGAAAGGCGATCTTGCCTGAAGAAGGGGCCTGAGTTGCCTCGAAAGCTTGCATATTGTAATCTTTTTAGTTAGCCAATAAAAGGTGTCATTTTGCTTGATTTTTCACTAGAAAGGCGATCTTGAAAGATTTGAATGTAGGGACTGAGAGAATAATGAAGTCAAAAGAAAAAGCTGAGGTGAAAACCAGAAGTCAAGAATTAATTGTCAAAACACATAAATCTCACAAAATAAAATGGCTTCAAAAATAACATTATTAAATTAGCCACTATAAAATAAAGTTCCCAAACAATAAATAAACAATGAAATGGATTCTCTGTGTACAAAAACCCCAGAATAGATGTACAATTTCATTCCTATTCTTTTTCCCAGAACAGTAGGATATTGCAAAATTGAATTGACTGAAGCCTGCCTAGCATTTAGTCATTTTACTGATGGCTAAAAGCTCACAGTTACCCACATCACAATTCTGTTCTGCAGAATAGTTTGTTTAGAGAAGCAAGCATCAGGGTGAACGAGGTTGTCTTCATGTTTTTGTGACAGTATTGCTACCAAAACTGATGTTTTATGCATTGACTTTCAAAATAAGCTGATAGGAAGGACTGGGATGTCTTAGAATGGGTACATTAGTAAATTAGGGTTTCAACTTAATCAAAAGCCTTGAGAACTTCTGGGACCCATTGAAACCTCTCTTTTAATTTCTTTGTCAGAGATGTTATGGGAAAATGACTGAACTAAAATTCTTAATTAATCAGCTGTAATAGTTTGCAATTCCTATGAACCATTGCACTTGTTTTAGCTCTCTGCTTCATATTCCAAAAACAACACTTGATTGCTATGATACTCAATTCTTCCAAATTTTATAAAATGATGATTCTCCCTAAGAGATCTAAGCATTTCTCACACATGTTGGATATGGGTTTCTAACCCAACCACAGGGGATGCACAAACCAGTGTGTTTTTTTGTGCTGGTCCCAAACCCTAATAAATGGGGAAGGTTACGTCAGGAAGGGCATCCGATGAAAAATTTTGCCAAATCAATATGTGGACAACAAAACAATATAAATTTCCATATCGGATCATCCGAGCCCTGGGTAAACAACGACTGCCACCAGTACTGTTAGTCAACAGGGTGCTGCCGGAAATTGGGCTACTGTTGGCTGAAGAAGGAGAAGAAGAATGGGGAGACGTGTCCAGAGGCAAGAGGAGAGGAAGAAGGTAAAGAGAGTGGAACTGATGGTAGGAACTTTGAATGTTGGCAGTATGACTGGTAAAGGGAGAGTGTTTTGGAGGTGAAAAGAGTGTCAGACAGAGTAATGATTATGAATCTGGAAGTTAGGGGTGTGATGATGAATGTTGTTAGTGCATATGCCCCGCAAGTTGGGTGTGCGATGGATGAAAAAGTAGATTTTTGGAGTGAGTTGGATCAAGTGATGAACAGTGTACCTGAGGGACCGAAAGTGGTGATTGGAGCGGATTTCAATGGGCATGTTGGTGATGGGAACAGAGGAGATGAGGAGGTGAAGGGTAGGAATGGTGTCAAGGAGAGCAATGAAGATGGTCAAATGACAGTGGATTTTGCCAAAATGATGGACATGGCTGTGGTGAATACGTATTTTAAGAAGATGGAGGAACACAGGGTTACGTACAAGAGTGGAGGAAGATGCACACAGGTAGATTACATCCTATACAGAAGAGTCAATCTAAAGGAGATTGAAGACTGCAAAGTGGTGACAGGGGAAAGTGTAGTTAAGCAGCATGGGATAGTGGTCTGCAGGATGACGGTGGAAATCAAGATGAGGAAGACAGTTAGGGCAGAGCCAAGGATCAAATGGTGGAATTTGAAAAAGGAAGACTGCAAGGTTGAGTTTAGGGAGAAGGTGAGAAAGGCACTGAGTGGTAGTGAAGAGTTACCAGACAGTTGGGAAACTACAGTAGATGTAGTAAGGGTGACATCAAGAAGGGTGCTTGGCGTGACATCTGGACAAATGAAGAAGGAAAAGGTAACCTGGTGGTGGAATGGGAAAGTACATGAGAGTATACAGAGGAAGAGGAAGGCAAAGAAGAAGTGGGATAGTCAGAGAGATACAGAAAGTATACAAGAGTACAAGAAGATAAGGTGCAGGGTGAAGGGAGAGATGGCAAAGACTAAAGAAAAGGTGTATGAGAGGTTGGACACTAAGGAGGGAGAAAAGGACCTGTACCAATTCGCTAGACAGAGGGACCGAGCTGGGAAAGATGTGCAGCAGGTTAGGGTGATAAAGAATAAAGATGGAAACGTACTCGCAAGTAAGGAGGGTGTGTTGAGCAGATGGAAAGAGCACTCTGAGAGGCTGATAAATAAAGAAAACAAGAGCAAGAGAAGATTGGATGATGTGGACATAAAGAGGATGAAAAATGGAAAGGCAGTTGGTCCAGATGACATACCTGTGGAAGCATGGAGGTGTTTAGGAGAGATGGCAGTGGAGTTTTTAACTAGATTGTTTAATGGAATCTTGGAAAGTGAGAGGATGCCTGAGGAGTGGAGAAGAAGAGTACTGGTGCCAATATTTAAGAATAAGGGGGATGTGCAGGACTGTAGTAACTACAGGGGGAGAAAATTGATGAGCAACAGTATGAATTTAAGGGAAAGAGTAGTGGAAGCTAGGTTAAGAAGTGACGTGATGATTAGCAAACAGCAGTATGGTTTCATGCCAAGAAAGAGCACCACAGATGCGATGTTTGCTCTGAGGATGTTGATGGAGAAGTATGGAGAAGGCCAGAAGGAGCTACATTGTGTCTTTGTGGACCTGGAGAAAGCATATGACAGGGTGCCTCGAGAGGAGTTGTAGCATTTTAAGAAGAAGTCGGGAGTGGCAGAGAAGTACGTAAGAGTTGTACAGGATATGTACGAGGGTAGTGTGACAGTAGTGAGGTCTGCGGTAGGAGTGACGGATGCATTCAAGGTGGAGGTGGGATTACATCAGGGATCGGCTCTGAGCCCTTTCTTATTTTCAGTGGTGATGGACAGGTTGACAGATGAGATTAGAAAGGAGTCCCCGTGGACTATGATGTTTGCTGATGACTTTGTCATCGGTAGCGATAGTAGGGAGCAGCTTGAGGAGACCCTGGAGAGGAATGAAGGTCAGTAGGAACAAGACAGAATACATATGTGTAAATGAGAGGGAGGTCAGTGGAATGGTGAGGATGCAAGGAGTAGAATTGGCGAAGGTGGATGAGTTTAAATACTTGGGATCAACAGTACAGAGTAATGAGGATTGTGGAAGAGAAGTGAAAAAGAGTGCAGGCAGGTGGAATGGACAGAGAAGAGTGTCAGGAGTGATTTGTGATAGACAGATATCAGCAAGAATGAAAGGGAAGGTCTATAGGACAGTAGTGAGACTAGCTATGTTATATGGGTTGGAGATGGTGGCACTGACAAGAAAGCAGGAGACTGAGTTGGAGGTAGCAGAGTTAAAGATGCTAAGATTTTCACTGGGTGTGACAAGGATGGACAGGATTAGAAATGAGTACATTAGAGGGTCAGCTCAAGTTGGACAGTTGGGAGACAAAGTCAGGGTCAGCTCAAGTTGGACGGTTGGGAGACAAAGTCAGAGAGGTGAGATTGTACTGGTTTGGACATATGCAGAGAAGAGATGATGAGTATATTGGGAGAAGGATGCTAAGGATAGAGCTGCCAGGGAAGAGGAAAAGTGGAAGGCCTAAGAGAAGGTTTATGGATGTGGTAAGAGAGGACATGCAGATGATGGGTGTAGCAGAACAAGATGCAGACAACAGTAAGATAAAAAAGGAGATGATCCACTGTGGCAACCCCTAGTGGGAGCAGTTGAAAGAAGATGATGAAGAAGAAGAAGCTGGATATGGGTTTCAACAACTTAATAAAAAAATAGGTATTTTTTAATGGTTTATATAAAGTAAATCTCTCTCATCTCTAAAGATATTCACAATAGGCTGAAAAACCACATGTGCTCCGGGAAGCCCATAGGGAATTGCTCTATATTCATAATGTCCAGTAGTGGTGTTAAAAGCTGTTTTCCATTCAACCCCCCTCATATTCTTATTAAATTATAAGCACTATAGTCTTAGGATGAGTAAGAGCATAGACTTTCCCCTTGGGGAAAGAAGCATTAGGCAATAATTAAATTGGACAGTTGTATTCTCTGTGTGATGGTAACTCCTGAGATAACAACGGGCAACACAAGGCTCTCAAAATGGTGTTGCCCATTACCAAAATAAAAAGGCTTTGAAAATAATGCTATTAAATGAACAACTGTAAAATAAAGTCGGAAAATAATAAATAAACATAATTTATTCTCTGGGTAAGAAAACCCCTGCATATAGTTAAAGGTGATTTCTTAATCTTAAAATAAGCTCCAGATAAATAAATAAATAAGCATTAATCACAATTATAAACTCACTCTATAAAACTAATTTCCAATTAAAATTGTGATGAAGCTCTCTACTTCATGTTTTTTCCCCTTTCACTACCATTCCTAATCTAGGCCTGATTGCATATTTATTTCTCAATCATTTGCTTTCTCAAATTGAGTTCTTCTCTTGTGTCTGCTTTACGTTCTGACCAGAAGACTGCTTTTCTCATTTCATTTTCCATACTTCACTTGCTGGAAATCAATTCCTCTCTTTTGCATAATTTTTACTGGAAATTCTTTTCTAATTAGATGCATTTAGTTTATGAATTTTGGGTCCATAATTATCTTACATTATGTGGATAGTTCTTAAATGTGAAATGTATGACCTAATTTAGGATTACTGTATATCATTAGGTGTGCACTCTGATCTAAAGTTGAACTGAACCTCTCATCAGCCTGCAAATCTGTCTTCCTACAGAATGCAATTTGGCCTTTCTTTACTCCAAAAATAATAATTTTAACCCATTTTACTTACAAACCACCTTTTCCACGCTCAAAGCACTTCGCAGAAATTAAAAATAAACAATGGGAATAAAAGTACAGATGAAGAACAAATAAACAATCTTGGATACAAAAACATCATCATAAAACTCCAAATAAAATATTATTACAGGAAACACAAAGCTTTAAATTAGAATAAGAAAAATAGTATAAGAAAACCGCTAACAAAAATATAACTTTAAATAATAATTTTAATAATTTAAATAATACTTTCAATACAAAACTGAAGTGACAACTCTCTACCTCTCATCAATGCATTTCTTTTGATGTCAGGATGTGGGGTCATGTTTAGACACACCTTGGCTTCTATCCCTTCTGGCTATCCTGCATGCTGGTTTTTCAAAATGAGGCGGTGAATGTTTCAACACCTTTCCAGGTTTCAGACCATCATGTCAGGAGCAGCTTTAGAGAGGCTTTTGATTGTTTGGGTCTCACAATGTTATAGTTGCTTTAGTCTTAAGGTGAGGTCAGTCTTTAAGACTGCTCCTCTATCTTCCCCTCTTTCAGCCTTTCTGAATTCTCTTCATTCCAGTCACTCCACTGAAAACGTTGCTCTGTAAGCTGCCTTGCATAAAGCTGCCTACAGACCATTGCTGTTACATTAAAGTTTGAAGAATTACATCCCAACCATTCCCCTTATAACCTGAATTTTTATTTTTAAAAATATCTCACACTTTTCCCAAAACCTAACTATAAATATGCTTAATTTAAATTCATGTGCCTTTTATAGCTTACATTCTAAAATGGTCATGCAATGAGACAGATCATTCAATGATCTCCGCTCAGCTGGCAGCTAAACCCCTACTGCCACTTCTGCTCTTAAATGTCCAAGGAACTCTCCTCATGTTTTGGAACTGTCCACTGTCAATGTATTCTGTTAACATCCCACTCTCTTCCGAAATCCCTCTACTTGCACTTGAGCGTGAACTTATTTTCCAGTCAACATAGTTGCTAGGAATTTCTTTTGGTGTTACATATATATTACATTGCACTAGTGACAAGTGATATATCACGTAAATCATAAAGTAAACATAATTAAGGTGTTTGGAGGAATATAGAGATCAGAAGAAGACAGTGGTGAACCAGAGACTGTGTTTAATCACAATGACTGTGGTAGGAAAGAAACGTTTTTCAGTATTTGTCTAATATTGCTTTCTTTAAATGATTGGTAATATTTCCCTGATGGCAATTGTGACCTGGTAGACTCACCACAAAGCTACCCAAAAAGATGGTTGCTCAGTTGAATGTGGTCTTTGAATTTGTTTTCAGCACTTTTCCTGACTTCTACTGTATACAGGCCCTTAATGGACTCTAGTTTTAGACCTATAATCCTTTCTGCTGTCTGAATGAAATGCTGCAGTTTACGTTTTGGGTAAGCAGGTTCATTGCCATACCTGACTGCTATGTAGCAAATGAGGATGCTTCAATAATCACTCTAAAAACTATACCAGCAATAATTGGAATGAGTTAAACTCTTAAATGTTGACAGAGAAAAAAGAATGTGTTGGGCTTTTTTGATAAAATTAAAACATATATTGCTTTACTTCTTGGGTATTATTTTAGCCAAGTTGGCACTGGACACTCACTGGAAATTCCCTCTTACTTTTCCTAAGCCCTCTTTCTATAATAAGTTTGATGTTTTCAATCTCTTTGTGTTGCTGATTAATGTGTCATCAGATTCCAGCATCAATAAGTCTTTTAATTTGTCGAGCCTTCTTTCTTAGTAATGCATCACTCATAATTTCTCAATTCCTTTCTTCTCTCCTATGAGGGGAGATGGGGTTGGCACTGGTTGGGTGGAGAGATTCTCTTTTGTCATTTATTTAAATCACTTCCAGCCATTTCACTTCATTTGACTTCCTGTTTCAATGATCACAAAAACATTTTCAAAATAAGGACTTCACCAAAGCTGTTTACAATTACTGACTTTAAGTATTTTAATTCTGTATAATGTAAGAGTCCCAATCCTGATTAACATGAGCTGGTAATCTTGGAACTTAAAATACAATTCCTTAGTCACCTTGTCACATTGTTTGCAAATGATTTAATACAAATGAACATTAAAAAGTTTGAATTTATTCCTTTCACCATACTAGATGTTGGATTATTTCAAAATTAAAGAGTTTTAAATTGGTGCAATTATCTTTTCAACTAATACATGATATTAAGCTGGAACAAAGCAAAAGAAAACAAAATAAAGAATAAACACTTGTTTTGTGTGAAATAATTTATGCCTTGTTTACTTCCTCTGAAAACTGGAGGCCACATTATGACCAAAAATGACCATGCTGTATAATATCACCAATACATAAGTGTTTGAAATCTCCAAATGATGTTTATTATGTTATTGTTAATAGATAATTTGCATTTGTAAAATGGATTTATTCCAGATATTCTGGAGAAAACCATTTCTATAAATGGAAAAAAATCCTCTCATCTATCAGATGTCTGATCACACTTTTTCCTTTGCCTGGGATCTGCAGCATAGCTCAGCAGAAATGAATGGAAAACAGCAGCCAACCTTTTGACAGGTTGCTGGGGTATTTAGGGCACTGATTTCTGATTTTCAAACATTTTGTTGTGTAAATTCTAGCAGGGATTCTGTTATAATTATATATTGAATGTGGGGTTTTTACATACAGAGGTTCCAAACCTAAGGTTTGTTTCAGTGTTTTTTGCACTTTAACAAAGTTTATATTTATTTACATTTTGTCTGTTTTCTTGGGTGCCATTTTGTATTTCCTGTTGCCATTATGCATCTTCTGGTTGTTGGGGGCATGTTCACAGAGGTCATGGCTCAGATCTCATTATGTCAAGGGTTTAAGACTAGAATCCCTGAACCCTACATAAAAAGTCATATTGCCAGGCCACCTTAAATTCCTTCTCACCTCTCCATCAGCGTCTTTCGCTAGCGTCAGGAGTACTGTGTATACCTGCACTACATGTTTCTCCCAGGTGCCGGAATAGATGACCACGTCATCCAGGTAGGTGGCACAGTAGGTCTGGTGGGGCCTTAGCACTTTGTCTACCAGACGTTGGAAGGTCGGTGCCGCGTGCAGCCCAAATGGGAGTACAGTGGAACCTCAGTTCACGAACGTCTCGGTACATGTACAACTCGGTTTACGACCAAAAAAGTTCGCCAAAATTTTGCCTCGGTTCACAACCACGCACTTGGTATATGAACAAGCCAGTTTCCCTTTCGGTTTGTACATGTTCAGTCTCTCCCTGTGCATTTCCTGTGCAGCGAGCGAGCAAGCAAGAGAAGGAGAGCGCGACACACACACACACACACAGAGGCAGCGCGAGAGAGAGATGCAGACACACAGAGGCAGTGCGAGAGAGAGAGACGCAGACACACAGAGGCAGCGCGAGAGAGCTGGACGCACACACACAGGCGCGCGAGAGAGAGAGAGCTGGACGCATTAAGGTAGGAAGGCAGTTAAAGAATGCACTGGGCTTGATTTTGTTTTCACTTCTGTTTACAGCAATTGGTTTCGTAGCGTGCATTGTTGCAATTTTACTTTTCTTGGTGGTTTATTAAATTATGGATTTTTTCAAATGTTCATTTTTTTCCCTGTGCTTAAAACTCACTAAAAAAAGTGTTTACAGCGAGTGGTTCGTAGCGTGATTTGTTGCAGTGTTACTTTTCTTGGTGGTTTATTAAATTAAAGATTTTTCAAATGTTCCTTTTTTCCCCCTGTACTTAAAACTTATTAAAAAAAGTGTTTATACAGCAATCGGGTGCAAGGCTATAGCGCGAACTGCTGCAATGTTACTTTCTTGGTTGCTTGTGGTTGGTTTTTAAATAAAGTTCGGATTTGTTCAAATGTTCCTTTTTTTTCCCCCTGTGCTTAAAACTCATTAAAAAAGTGTTTATACAGTGATCGGATTGCAATGCTATAGCGCGAACTGCTGCAATGTTACTTTCTTGGTTGCTTGTGGTTAGTTTTTAAATAAAGTTCGGATTTGTTCAAATGTTCCTTTTATCCCCCTGTGCTTAAAACTCATTAAAAAAAAAAACAGCAATCTGGTTGTAAGGCTATAGCGCGAACTGCTGCAATGTTACAGAGAGACAGAGAGAGCGTGTGCAGCTGAGAGCGAGCGAGCCTGCACGTGCAGCTGAGCAGGGAGCCTGCTTTGTGTCAGTGTTATTCAATGTTTTTACATTAGTTTACTATTACACTGCACGTTCTATGGTGTAATTAACTATATTTGTGCTTAAAAATCTTTAAAAAATATATTTACATACAGTTCGTACGGTCTGGAACGGATTAATTGTATTTACATACAATCCTATGGGGGAAATTGCTTCGGTTCACGACCAAATAGGTTCACGACCAGAGATTTGGAACGAATTATGGTCGTAAACCGAGGTTCCACTGTACCTTGTATTGCCAGTGTCCGCTAGGAGTACTGAAAGCAGTTTTTTCTTTCACGGATGCCGTGATTGCCAATACCCCTTCATCATGTCAAGAGTAGTCAGGTAACGGGCCATCCCTAATCTCTCAAGAAGCTCATCCACTCGGGGCATGGGGTATGCGTCAAATTTGGAGACCTGATTGAGACGGCTAAAGTCATTGCAGAACCTCCACAACCCATCTGGTTTGGATACAAGGACGATAGGACTGGACCAGGGGCTATGGCTCTCCTCAATGATGTCCATGTCCAACATTCATTGAACCTCTAGCTCCACTTCAGCACGTTTCGCCTTGGGAAGGCGATAGGGCCGTTCCCTGACAACCACCCCCGGGTCTGTCACAATGTCATGCTGAATCAACGAGGTCCGGCCAGGTGCTTCGCTGACCACCTCCGGGACAGACAGGATCGCTCTTTCGAGCTACTGTCGTTGGAGGGAAACAAATTTGGGTCGAAGTTAAGCGTGGTCTTTTCTGAGAAAAGGGAGAGAGCTGGGCTGGGAGGAGGGTCATCTTCCCTGTCTTTCCACGGCTTCAGTAAGTTAATATGGTAGACTCTGTCACTCGGCCAATGGTTTGGTTGACTCACCAAATAATCGACGAGTCCCTTTCTCTCCTTAACCTCGTAAGGCCCTAGCCAATGGGCCAACAATTTGGAGTGGGAGGTGGGCACAAGCACCATTACGCGATCCCCTGGCTGGAATTCGTGTAGGGAGGTGTTCCGATTATAATTCCGGACCTGCGCTGCTTGAGCCCTGGACATGTGTCCTTTGAGTAAAGGTCTAATTTTAGCCAATCTATTGCATAACTGCGCGATATATTCCAGGAGATTGGTGGAGGGAAGTGCCTCCCCTTCCCAGCCTTCTTTTAGTACATCCAATAGGCCCCGGGGTTGGCGTCCGCATAGAAACTCAAAAGGGGAAAACCCCCTTGAGGCTTGAGGCACCTCCCGGTAGGCGAAAAGCACTAGCGGTAAAAGTTAGTCCCAGTTCTTACCATCCGCGCTGACTACCTTGCGGAGCATCCGTTTAAGGGTTTGGTTGAACCATTCTACGAGGCCATCCGTCTGTGGATGATAGACGGATGCCTTAAGATGCTTAACCCGGAGTAACTTGACAAACTCCCTGAACGTATCCGATGTGAAGGGCGTACCCTGATCCGTGAGGATTTCTTTGGGTATGTCCACTCAGCAAAAAAGCCCGTGCGACATTTTTCGTGTTAGTGGTTCGCAGGGGTACCGCTTCGGGGTATTGAGTCGCGCAGTCAACCATAACTAAAATATACTTGTGACCACGCACCGAAGGTTCTAGGGATCCGAGGAGATCGACACTGATCCTCTGAAAGGGAATATCTACAAGGGGAATCGGGATCAGAGGAGCGTGGTCCCTTCGGGGTATCTGGCACAACTGACAGACGGGGAAAGACTGACAGAAGTGCCGGACCTCCTCATTGGCCCCGGGCCAGTAAAACCAGAATTTTATCCTCTCCAGTGTTTTTTCGGCCACGAGATGGGCACCTAAAAGGTGGGCGTGAGCTAGTTCGCAAACCTCCCACCGGTAGATCCGTGGCACTAACAACAACTTCCGCACCTTGCCTTTGTGCTCCGCAACTCGATAAAGCAGCTCGTTGTCTAATACAAAGTAGGGTCCGTGTGGTGTGGAAGCCATTGACAATATGTCATCTGCGGACATGAAAGCATTCCAGGCAAACTTCAGGGAATCATCGTTCCACTGTTCACGCTTAAATGATGCTGGCGTAGACCGGTACTGATTGTCTAAGCCGGCAAGCACATCAGGAATTTGGTCCGTGGGACCACCCGCCTGCCCCGGAACCCCACCCAGTTGTACTTCCGGGTCGAGGTCCAGCGCCGAAGAGAGCTCCCCCGGACCCTCCACGTCATCACTAGTTGCCGAGGAGCACGGCGTAGAAGCAGCTGGGCGGGCCCCTTGATCCTCCATAGTCAGACCCAGTCTAGGTATAGGAGTGGTGATAGTCCTACCGCATTTAGTTTCCAACCAGTCTCGTCCCAAGATGACTGGAAAGGGGGGCTCTGGCATCACAGCGACCAACAGTTGTTTAGGAGTCCCTTCCCAGGTGATGTAACACCTTGCGGACCTATAAGCCCTGGTCTCCCCGTGCACACATTTAACGCTCGTACGTTGAGCGAGCCATTGTCGCGGTAGGACATAACGGAGAGCAACAATGGTGATGTTACTCCCGGAATCAGACATTGCAACCACCGAGTGCCCATTTACCAACACCACTTCTGTATTTGTGACCGCAAGGGGGTTCGACAGTGCATAATACCTCTCTCCTTTGGCCCAGCTGCAGTCCATGGGCTCCGCGTTGAGAGGACATTCTGGCAGCAGGTGTCCCAGCTCATCACACTTGAAACAACACGGCAGCATGGGTTTCCAGTCTCTCTGTCTGGCCGGAGCCTCTGCGGCGCGTTGGGTGGGTTCAGGGGTGGCGACACGTCCCTACTGGGTCCCGCGAACTAGCTCCTCAGACCCCCGAGTTGGGTGACCACCAGTTGTCTCTTCAGGACCTCCAGAAGGCTGTTCATATCTTTGAATGGGTGCCTCCGGACCTGCTGGGCCAGATAATCCGGCATGGCATGTATTAAGCCCTCGCAAGCCACTTGCTCAACAACAACAACATTTATTCATATAGCACATTTTCATACAAAAAAGTAGCTCAAAGTGCTTTACATAATGAAGAAAATAAAAATAAAAGACAAAGTAAGAAATTAAACTAAGACAACATTAGCTAACATAGAATAAGAGTAAGGTCTGATGGCCAGAGGGGACAGAAAAAACAAAAAAAAACTCCAGACGACTGGAGAAAAAAATAATATCTGCTGGGGTTCCAGGCCACGAGACTGCCCAGTCCCCTCTGGGCATTCTACCTAACAAAAATGAAATAGTCCTCTTTGTATTTAAGGTTCTCACGGAAGGACTTGATGATGATGGTCATGCAGACTTCTGGCTTTTAATCCATCAATGTTGGAACATCACAGTGCTTTGAGTAGATGGTGGTGGCGCAAGCTGCCACCACAAAGAAACCGGAAAAAGAAACAGAAGAGAGAGTAGGGGTTAGTACGGATTTTAGAGCCACCATGAATAGTTATTATAATGAATTGGATATACAGAGTATCAGGATTAAATTAAAGTGAAGTTATGAGAAAGCCATGTTAAAAATAATGTGTTTTTAGCAGTTTTTTAAAATGCTCCACTGTTTTAGCCTGGCGAATTCCTACTGGCAGGCTATTCCAGATTTTAGGTGCACTAACAGCAGAAGGCCGCCTCACCACTTCTTTAAAGTTTTGCTCTTGGAATTTCTAAGGAGGCACTCATTTGAGGATCTAAGGTTACGATTTGGATATAAGATGTCAGACATTCCGATATATAAGATGGGGCGAGATTATTTAAGGCTTTATAAACCATAAACAGAATTTTAAAGTCAATCCTGAATGACACAGGTAACCAGTGTAGTGACATCAAACCTGGAGAAATGTGTTTGGGTTTTCTTTTCCTAGTTAGGATTCTAGCAGCTGCATTCTGCAGTAGTTGCAAACTGTTTATGTCTTTTTTGGGTAGTCCTGAGAGGAGTGCATTACAGTAATCTAGTCGACTGAAAACAAACGCGTGAACTAATTTCTCAGCATCTTTCAATGATATAAGAGGTCTAACTTTTGCTATGTTTCTTAAGTGAAAAAATGCTGTCCTAGTGGTCTGATGAATATGCGATTTAAATTTCAGATTAAAGTCAACAGTTACCCCTAAGCTTTTTACCTCCGTCTTGACTTTTAATCCTAATGCATCCAGTTTGTTTCTAATAGCCTCATTGTATCCATTATTGCCAATCACTAAAATTTCAGTTTTCTCTTTATTTAGCTTTAGAAAATTACTATTCATCAATTCAGATATACAAGTAAGACATTGTGTTAGTGAATCAAG
Organism: Erpetoichthys calabaricus; assembly: GCF_900747795.2. Classification (NCBI taxonomy): domain Eukaryota; kingdom Metazoa; phylum Chordata; class Cladistia; order Polypteriformes; family Polypteridae; genus Erpetoichthys; species Erpetoichthys calabaricus. The sequence goes on from NC_041402.2 coordinate 120,139,703, forward strand.
AGAATCGGGGTCATTAGGTGCTATTGATAAATACAGCTGTGTGTTATCAGCATAGCTGTGGTAGCTCACGTTGTGCCCTGAGATAATCTGACCTAACGGAAACATGTAGATTGAGAAAAGCAGCGGACCCAGAATAGAGCCTTGTGGAACACCACATAGGATATCATGTGTCTTTGAGTTGTAATTACCACAACTAACAAAGAATTTTCTCCCTACCAGGTAGGATTCAAACCAATTTAAGACACTGCCAGAGAGGCCCACTCATTGACTAAGGCAATTTCTAAGAATATTGTGATCAATGGTGTCAAATGCAGCACTCAGATCTAAGAGGATGAGAACAGATAACAGAACAGCTCAACCCCCTGGCGAGCCAGGTTTTTATCTGGCCGTAGCCAGCGCCCGAGCTTGCCCCAGTATTCAAATGCTTGGGCCCTAGCCGGGAGTGCGGGCTCGAATCTCTAGTGCTGCCAGACCCTTGCCTGCTGGCCAGAGGTCACCCCATAATGCTGGAATATCTCAGCCCTCGAAGAGGTCATGATAGGCCCGCTGCGCAGGCCCCTTTAGATATGGAGCCCAGATGGACGCCCACTCCGCCCATGGCCACTGGTTCCTGGTTGCCATCCTCTTAAATATAGAGAGGTACGACTCAATGTTTTCATCCTCAGTAAGAGGGATCATCGGAGGTGGAGGAGGCCTCGCGGGCTCCGGCCTTACCACTTCTGCTGCTGCCAGCCGCCTCTGGGTTTCGGTGAGCTCCGTCTTAGTTGCCGCCTGCTCCATCTTGACGGCTTGGAGCTCCACGACTAGGGTGTTGAGGACTGCGTTCAGGTCTTGTCCTTTAGTCATATTTTTACGGATCTTGTATCCTGCCGACTATGCCACTGTAATAAGTAGACAAAACACACATAAAGGTTTGGGGTTTTTAGCCCCTGTAACAAAGGCGCTATATACTGTAGGCACCCAACACAGATAGACACAGAGGCACGTATGAAACTAATAAAGGCTTTTATTTTCTTCACCCGTGGGCGCACGTCTTCCCCGTGACCCACAGGCAATACACAGTCCATAAAGCACTACAACACCAACAAAACACTCTTCTCTTCCTTTACCACCACTCCTCCACAAGCTTTGTCTCCTTCCTCCCAACTCTGGCCCCATGAGTGGTGGTGGCTGGCCCTTTTTATAGCCCACCCGGAAGCATTCCAGGTGCTTGACCACCTGGTCCTAATTGCACTTCCGGGTGGGGCTGAAGATTCGTCCAGCCGGGCTGCTGACTCCATGCAGCTCCCCCTAGCGGCCATCCAAGCCCCCAACCAGGCTGTGGAGGACTCCATCTCCCATGGAGCCATGCGACAGGTTGGGGGATCACCGTCCGCCAGGGAGGCTGCCACCAAGAGTCCCGGGGGAGGTATTGAGCTGCCCATGGTTGCTCCCCCGGAACAGATGCAGAAGGGGCATCCCTGCCAGGCATGGGGCCCGGCTGTCCACCACACCCCATATACTGCAACAAAAATCGTCTATAGTTTTACAAAACTCAAAAGACACTGAAGGGACGGAGGACAGACAGTTTATAGTGAAGGACCGGAAATTAAACTGTGGAATGCTGGGAGAATCGTGGTGGAGTATGCGAGTATGATGTCATCAACCGGGAAGCAGAGGGAAGAAAGGGACCCGGAAGTGTGTGTCTCTTAAAGTCATCCGGGCGATCTTTACGGCGGCGGTGTCCTGGTCTTTCTGAAGAAGCAAAGAGAGAGAGATTAGTATGCTGCCGTTGTCCTCCTGCAGAACTTGTCGTGATGCAAAACGGGTCGTTAAGCTGCTCCCCAAGTGCTCGTGCGTGACAATGCAGTATATATATATATCTTCTTTTTTCGGCTGTTCTCGTTAGGGGTTGCCACAGCGTATCATCTTGTTCTGTATCTTCCTGTCCTCTACATCTTGCTCTGTCACACCTATCACTTGCATGTCCTCTCTCACCACATCCATATACCTTTTCTTAGGCTGTCCTCTTTTCCTCTTGCCTGGCAGCTCTATCTTTAACTCTTTTAGGGCTAATTTTTTTTTTGTTTCTTTTCTCCCAGGGCTGAATATTTTTCCAAAAACTAACATTTTTTAAAAAACAACACAAAGCAATTGTTTAACATATCAAATCAACAAAAAATATTTACTTTTGACAAATGTTACTGTCTTGCATGATGTATGAGCCTGCATACTCTATGATTTCACATACATATCACATACATTTTACACAGCAAAGTCTGATCTCGCTCAAAGCAGCCAATTTCAGTCATTGCCACATTGCACTCCTTACAATATGTGTTGCTTTGGTGCCTATTTTCAATTGTCTGTTGCTGTACTTTCTAACATATATTGTTAGTTTGTACTGTAGAGAGACAAGTCACCCATTTGCCATCATGCCATGCCACTGCCACCAAGTTTTCTGCCTGCATGAAAACCATATTGTCACCTCTTTTCATCTTCTGAAACTTTATGAACTTTATGTATGGCATTATAGCCTGGCTCACCCCATAGGATTTGCTTCTGTTTATTACAGAAGTGAATAAAACTTTGCAGCAGCACGTACCTAAGCCACCAGAGGACAAAACACGTTTGGACCAATGCTCCCTGAAGTTATATCACCAGTTCTGTCCCATCTCTATTTGTAATGCCACAGCGCGCTTCATCTCGTCTTTCGTTGTGGGTTTCCACTTTGAAAAATGAGAATGCGATGCAAACGCAGCCCGCGATTCAAAAAAAATCTCTGCCTACCTGTTTGTCTCGTCTGACAGTAGCTGAAAAGCAGCATCAGGAGAGAGCAGCCTGAAGTACAGCAGCTGGTGATCTGTCGTGTCCAACAGCAAGCCATGCCGTCTTGTAAACTCCGGTAGCCAGATCGGCTCTCAACGGATCAATGTCTGTGTATTTATCCCATGCGAACCTTGCCGTAGATGCATCGGCTGCGCGAAGGCACGCAACTGGCAGCAGATCCGCTGGCGCGGCATCGGCTGGTGTCTGATCAGCTGATGCCTGCTTCTAACTCTCTTGCTCGATCTCCTGATCACTGCCAATAAAGTCCGATTCTGAAAAATCAAGAGTCCGACTCCGCGATAATGCGCAAAACATCGTCTGCCGAGTGTTTTCTTTTCTGCACTTGCTTCGCTGCCTTTTCACATGTCGGTGCCATCTTGCCTGTTTACATTTCGCAACTCACGCACACGCAATGTTTATTTGCCGAGTCAATGAGTCTAGCATTCCTCCAAGCACAGAGGGAATGCCTGTGACGTGACAGTGAGATTTGTCGCCATTAACAGCTTTGTCGCCCCCTATCCCTGGATGTCGACTTTTGTCGACATTCGCCTTCAACCCCTCCTGTTGACAAAAGTCGACATCTGCCCTAAAAGAGTTAACATCCTTTTCCCAATATGCCCAGTATCTCTCCTCTAATCCAAACCAACTGTCCAACCTGAGCTGACCCTCTAATGTTCTCATTTCTAATCCTGTCCATCCTCATCACACCTAATGCAAATCTTAGCATCTTTAAATCTGCCGTCTACAGCTGTCTCCTGCTTTCTGGTTATTGCCACCATCTCCAACCCATATAACAAAGCTGATCTCACTACTGTCGTGTAGATCTTCCCTTTCACTCTTGCTGATAACTGTCAGTCACAATTACTTCTGACACTCTTCTCCACCCATTCCAACCTGCCTGCACTCTCTTTTTCACCTCTCTTCCACAATCCCTGTTACTCTGTACTGTTAATCTGAAGTATTTAAACTCTAAATTCATCCACCATCACCAACTCTACTCCTTGCATCCTTACCATTCCACTGACCTTCCTCTCATTCACACACATGTATTCTGTGTTGTTCCTACTGACCTTCATTCCTCTCCTCTCTAGAGCATATCTCCACCTCTCCAGGGTCTCCTCAACCTGTTCCCTACTCTCGTTACAGATCACAATGTCATCAGGAAACATGATAGTCCAAGGGGATTCCTGTCTAATCTCATCTGTCAACCAGTCCATCACCACTGCAAATAAAAAAGGGTTCAGAGCCGATCCCTGATGTAATCCCACCTCTACATTGAATGCATCCGTCACTTCTACCACAGACCTCACCACTGTCACACTTCCCTTGTACATATCCTGTAAAACTTTTACATATTTCTCTGCTATTCCCGACTTACTCATACAATTTCACAACTCCTCTCAAGGCACCCTATCATATGCTTTCTCCAGGCCCACAAAGACACAATGCAATTTCTTCTGGCCTTCTCTATACTTGCAAACATTGCATCTGTTGTGCTCTTTCTTGACATGAAACCATACTGCTGCTCACTAATCATCACCTCACTTCTTAACCTAGCTTCCACTACTCTTTACCATAACTTCATGTTGTGGCTTATCAATTTTATCCCCCTGTAGTTACTACAGCTCTGCACACCCCCCTTATTCTTAAAAATTGGTACCACTACACTTCTTCTCCATTCCTCAGGCATCCTCTCACTTTCCAAGATTCTATTAAACAATCTGGTTAAAATCTCCACTGCCATCTCTCCTAAACACCTCCATGCTTCCACAGGTATGTCATCTGGACCAATGGCCTTTCCATTCTTCATCCTCTTCATAGCTGTCCTTACTTCCTCCTTGCTAATCCGTTGCACTTCCTGATTCACTATCTCCACATTACCCAGCCTTCTTTCTTTCTCATTCTCTTCATTCATTAACCTCTTGAAGTACTCTTTTCATCTTCTCAACACACCCTCCTCGCTTGTGAGTATATTTCCTTTTTCATCCTTTATCCTTTATCACCCTAACCTGCTGCACATCTTTCCCAGCTCGGTCCCTCTGTCTAGCCAATTGGTACAGGTCCTTTTCTCCCTCCATAGTGTCCAACCTCTCATACAACTCATCACATACCTTTTCTTTGGCCTTCTCCACCACTCTGTTTTCCTTGTGTCTTATCTCCTTGTATTCTTGTCTACTTTCTGCATCTCTCTGACTTTCCCATTTCTTCTTTGACATCCTCTTCCTCTGTATACTCTCATGTACTTCCCCATTCCACCACCAGGTTTCCTTTTCGTGCTTCCTCTGTCCAGATGCCACGCCAAGCACCCTTCTTGCTGTCACCCTTACTATTTCTGCTGTAGATACCCAGCTGTCTGGTAACTCTTCATTGCCACCCAGTGCCTGTCTTACCTCCTTCCTAAACTCAACCTTGTAGTCTTCCTTTTTCAACTTTCATCATTTGATCTTTGGCTCTGCCCTCACTCTCCTCATGATCTCCAACATCATCCTACAGACCACCATCATATTCCGTTTATCTAAACTTTCCCCTGTCACCACTTTGCAGTCTTTAACCTCCTTTAGCTTGACTCTTCTGCATAGGATGTAATCTACCTGTGTGCATCGACCTCCACTCTTGTATATTACCCTATGTTCCTCCCTCTTCTTAAAATACGAATTCACCATAGCCATGCCCATCCTTTTTGCAAAATCCACTATCATCTGACCTTCTTCATTCCTCTCCTTGACACCATACCTACCCATCACCTCCTCGTCTCCTCTGTTCCCATCACCAACATGTCCATTGAAATCCACTCCAATCACCACTTTTTGTCCCTTGGGTACACTGTCCATCACTTCATCCAACTCACTCCAGAAATCTTCTTTCTCATCCATCGCACACCAAACCTGTGGGGCATATGCAGTAACAACATTCATCATCACATCTCCAATTTCCAGCTTTATAATCATTACTAGGTCTGACACTCTTTTCACCTCCAAAACACTCTTGACATACGGTTCCTTCAGAATAACTCCTACCCCATATCTCCTCCCATCCACACCATGATTGAACAATTTGAATCCACCTCCGATCCACCTGGCCTTACTCCCCTTCCATTTAGTCTCTTGCACGCACAATATGTCAACCTTCCTTCTCTCCATCATATCAGCTAACTCTCTCCCCTTACCAGTCATACTGCCAACATTCATAGTTCCTAACCCCAGTTCCACTGTCTTTACCTTCCTGCTCTCCTCTTTCCAGGGGACACTCCCCCCCCCCCCCCCCCCCCACACTTCTTCTCCTCCTTTGGCCAACAGTAGCCCATTTTCCGCCAGCACCCTGTTGGCTAACAGTACTGGTGGTGGTTATTGTTAACCCCGAATTGGAAATCTGTATTGTTGTCCGCATGTTGATCTGGAAAATTTTACACTGGATGCCTTTCCTGACATAACCTTCTCCATTTATTCTGGCTTGGGACCGGCACAAAGAAACACACTGGTTTGTGCATCCCCTGTGGCTGGGATACACACATACATATGCAGAGCCGGATTGATATTTACAATCAGTGGGAGCTTTCCCAGTGGCCTGCTGCCTGGCTTGGCATTCAGAGCAACCAATGAAATAAACTAAAGATGAAATTATATAATGTTATTATACTAGAAAATGAGCAGGAGTTATTGCTCTGTAGTGAGCACAAATTCTTTCGGTTTAATATTGGAGGGTTTTTTGTTTTTTTTTTCAAGTCAAGTTTTGACTTTGCATGCATCTCGCACTCTGATAGGAGCGCTATGATGAGAGGTGCGTACGTCTGGTACTTTTGTGATTAAAGTTATATATGAAGATTGTTTAAAAATGTATAAAGTACTTTGAAATATATTTGGATGTTATATGGGTTTTGGTATTGGTTGCTGTGAATTTATTTTGTTTTATTTTGTTTAAAATTTTAATGAAGCATATGTCACATTTGTAACATTTTTTTTTTCCTTTTCCCTCAGAATGACTGAATAGGCTACATGAAATGTTTTATTTCATTTTTTTATTAATGAAACATATGTGAGTGGAATGATTTGTGTTTTTAAATGTACCTGTTGTTCTTTATTTCATGATAAGTTTGTTAATGAACATGTCTTATCTCTCGCGCTCTGACACTTAAACCTTAGCACTGTGATGAGAGAGTGACTGAATAGTCTACACAAAATGTTTTGTTTTTTTTTTATTCATGAAACAGAATAAAACGATCACCATTTCAACTGTGGCGGTTCATACACAACAGAGAAGAATAGACCGATGAGATTGGTGTTCATGTAGTGATGCTACTGTTATGTAGAAAGAATTTGAAATGGAGTCATAGAAGAGAAAGGGTGGAGTGGAGAGGGAATGGGAAAGAAAGAAAAATAGGGCGAAAGATGCACAAAAATAACAGATTTGTTCAGCAAGGTGTCAGGTAAGAAGAGTTCATGCTGGTTATGATTGCAAAATATTAGTGTTACTAGTTTGTATGACCTGACGTTAAAAATAAAATGAATGAACTGGAAACGTATCATTGTTTTTCCACTTGTAATACTGAATTGTAAAGTCATCTTTACCAATTTTGGTAGTGAGTAGTGTGTGCAACAATAGATTTCATTAACATCAATTATCTCTGTTGTAAATAAACAAAGTTAAACTCAGCACTGATGCTGTGTGGAGAATGCTCCGTATGAATGCACACATTATACTAAATTAACTTTGCATGTGTCCTTTAACGTTGTCTTCAAGTGCAGCAACAATGCTGTGTGAAGAATGCAAACTGGCCAGAAACAAAGTCAAATTTTCACAAAGTGCATACCTGCATAAAATGTTAGTTATGGTTTTGGCTAAAACTGTCTTTTTTATTTATAATGTTAATGTTTAAAGAGTGAACGAATGTACAGAGTAAAACATCTTTTTAATGATGCAATTTTCATAAAATATGAACTAATGAATAAATATAACTATTTATATTTTTGCATTTTGCCTTTGCCTTTTTAGCATTGGTTCAGTATCTTATTTTTATTACATTTGATAGAATACATACAAATGGATAGATAGATAGATAGATAGATAGATAGATAGATAGATAGATAGATAGATAGATAGATAGATAGATAGATAGATAGATAGATAGATAGATAGATAGATAGATAGATAGCAGTCTGTTGCTGAGGCTGCTCCTCTGGCTGGAGATGATACTGTTCAGTGGATGCAGTGGATTCTCCATGATTGACAGGAGCCTGCTCAGCACTCGTGGCTCTGCCACAGATGTCAAACTGTCCAGCTCCGTGCCTACAACAGAGCCTGCCTTCCTCACCAGTTTGTCCAGGTGTGAGGCGTCCCTCTTCTTTATGCTGCCTCCCCAGCACACCACCACGTTGAAGAGGGCACTCCCCACAACTGTCTGATAGAACATCTGCAGCATCTTATTGCAGATGTTGAAGGATGCCAGCCTTCTAAGGAAGTATAGTCAGCTCTGTCCTCTCTTGCACAGAGCATCAGTATTGGCAATCCAGTCCAATTTATCAACCAGCTGCACTCCCAGGTATTTATAGGTCTGCACCCTCTGCACACAGTCACCTCTGATAATCACGGGGCCTGGGCCTCCAAAAATCCACCACCAGCTCTTTGGTTTTGCTGGTGCTCAGTTGTAGGTGGTTTGAGTTGCACCATTTAACAAAGTCCTTGATTAGATAGATAGATAGATAGATAGATAGATACTTTATTAATCCCAATGGGAAATTCACATTCTTCAGCTGCAGGACTCCAAGTTGTATTGGAAGTCCGATGTATATTGGCTGAACAGGACCGGAGAAAGCACAGTCCCCTGCTGTGCTCCTGTGCTGCTGACCACAATGTCAGACCTGCAGCTCCCGAGACGCACATACTGAGGTCTGTCTGTAAGATAGTCCACGATCCATGCCACCAGGTATGAATCTACTCCCATCTCTGTTAGCCTGTCACTAAGGAGCCGAGGTTGGATGGTGTTGAAGGCGCTAGAGAAGTCCAGAAACGTAATTATTACAGCACCACTGCCTCTGTCCAAGTGGGAGAGGGATCGATGTAGCATATAGATGATGGCATCCTCCGCTCCTACCTTCTCCTGGTATGCAAACTGCAGAGGGTCGAGGGCGTGGCGGACCTGTGGCCTCAGGTAGTGAAGCAGCAGCCGCTCCATGGTCTTCATCACATGTGACGTCAGAGCGACAGGCCAGAAGTCATTCAGCTCACCAGGACGTGATACCTTTGGGACTGGGGTGATGCAAGATGTTTTCCAAAGCCTCGAGACTCTCCCCTGTTCCAGGCTCAGGTTGAAGATGCGCTGTAAAGCATGCATGTCAAACTCACTACCATTGGTGGGCAGCTTCGACAGCCATACATGCGTCAGCAGGCCGCACTGTAACAAATACTATTATACTATTATACAAAGTTACTGTAGCTTTCTTTCCAATACTGAAAACTTTAAAAAATGTAACACTTAAAGTTTAAAGAAAAGCAATTTATTTCCATACAATCTCCTTACAACAGCATACAATTAGAGTCTTAGCCTCTTAGCTAGAGGTCCTTATGTAGGAGTCTTACAGTCTGAGATCTATTTCTTTTGTCCCGAGACTTGGAATCTTTTGTTAGTAACCAGTTCATCAATATCAGGCTTGAAATCTTGTGCAGCTGCAACTTTTATGAGGGATGAAAGGTGCTCAACAGTAAGTCTTGAGCAATGTGGGGTTTTGGTAGCTTTCATTAACGAAAACAATTGCTCATAAAGGTAACTGCTTCCGAACATAGACAGTACTCTCAATGCCAACTTACAGATCTGCACATACGAGGGTGGCAGGTAAGCATACAAGCCTGGCACACAAACTTCATTGTATTTTGCTTTCAGAATAGAATCTGACTGCAGTTCAATCAATTCCATTTGGATATTCTCAGGCGCATTCTCAACGTTGTAAGAGTATGGTGACGTAAACAGCGCAAAGTCCTGTTTGTGTGAACTGAAATCACGAAAACGCTCACTGAATTCATTGCTCAGTAATTCAAGTTGGAAAACAAATACTTCAAAAATCATATTGTACCCTTCATACTGCAATGCAAATATTTAGTTTTAAATGACAAAGACATAGGCCTAACAATTTATGCATGTTTGGCATTGTGCAGCTCAAAATTTTACTTTAATAAGTTTACTTCAAAGTTTATATTGTAAAATAAGCCAATATGCAAAAAGCCCCCGACCTACACTAATTTTACAAACTCAAAATCACAAAAATTTGTTAATAAACAACTCACCAACTTCTCGCGTCCACTTCAGATCTTCAGCTGTAGTCTGCACTAACTGTTCGTTACAATACTAGCACAAAATTACATAAAACTAGAGCAAACAAACGTGAAAATATGTGAGCTATTACTACTCGTGATGGTCAGTTCTGCCCAGTGGCCAGTCTCAGCAGCCCAGCCAGTAGTGTAGCCTGCCAGGCTGCTGCAGCCTAGCACTTCAGTTGTGACGTCGTGGTTCATTAACTTTGGTCAAGGCCCTTGGGGAAGGGGGGATCAATCTCATGCCTAGGGTATCAAGGAGCTGACGCCACAGCTGCAACTATACTAGCAGATGACGTTTCTGGTACCATAATACCATGGGAAAACACACTTTTGTCAGAAGGCAGAAGTAACAAAAGTCAATAAGTAACGCAGAAGATGCAGAATGATTCAACCACAATCGATAGTAATCATTTTGTGTAAGTTTAGTGCTAACTAGGATCTGTCATGCAGGCCACACAGATTTTTGTTGCGGGCCACATGCAGCCCGCGGGCCGCATGTTTGGCATACCTGATGTAGAGGACTCCCCAGTTCCAACGCACAGACCTTCAGCAGTCTTGGCAATACTCCATCTGGACCCACTGCTTTGCTGGCCTGAAGTCTCCTCAGCTCTCTGCTTACCTGGGCTGCTGTAATTGTAGGTGGGGGGAAACTCTCTCCTATGCTGGTATCAGCAGAAGGATGGGTGGAGGATGCAGTACTCTGAGGTGAGAGTGGGTTAGGGTGGTCAAACCTGTTAAAGAAGTTGTTCATCAGGTTCGCTCTCTCCACGTCTCTCTCGATGGTGGCACCCCACTTTGAGCTGCAGCCAGTGATGATCTTCATCCCATCCCACACTTCCTTCATGCTGTTATTCTGCAACTTCTGCTCCAGCTTTCTCCTGTACAGCTCCTTCGCCTCCCTGAGCTGGACTCGGAGTTCTTTCTGCACGCGCTTGAGCTCATGCTAATCACCGCCTTTAAAAGCCCTTTTTTCTGGTTCAAAAGGCCATTGGTGTCACTTGTAATCAGCTTGTTGTTAGCATAGCAGCGTACTGTTCTTACTGGAACTACAATGTCCATACAGAAGTTAATGTAGTCAGTAGTGCAATCAACAACCTCCTCAATGTTCTCACTATATGATCCCTGCAGGATATCCCAGTCCGTAGTTCCATAGCAGATTCTCAGAGCCTGCTCTGCCTCAGGGGACCACTTCCTGAATGAGCGTGTGGTTGTAGGTAGCTCCCTCACTCTTGGTTTGTAGTGAGGCTGAAGCAGAACCAGGTTATGATCTGCTTTCCCAAGCGCAGGCAACGGGGTGGTGCTGTATGTGTCTTTAACATTTGCATACAGTAGGTCAATAATCCTATTTCCCCGGGTGTTACAATCCACATACTGGGAGAAGGCAGGTAATGTTTTGTCCAGCGTCACATGGTTAAAGTCTCCAGCATTTAGCAGAAGTGCCTCGGGGTGCTGTGTTTGTAGTTTAACAACAGCGGCATGGATGATGTCACACACTATCTCCATGTCCACCCGAGGAGGGATGTAAACAATAACAACAATGACGTTTCCAAACTCTCTGGGCAACAATTTGATGTCCCTGCAGCAAGTGGAGATTTTGACTTTTACATGCCCAGGGTTGCACCATCTTGTATTCACATAGAGAGCAAGTCCTCCTCCTTTCCGCTTCCCGCAGGTATTTGCGTCTTTGTCTGCTTTAACTGTGCTAAACCCGGATAGCTCCACGTTACCTCTGGGATGCTAGTTGTTAGCCACATTTCACAAAAACACAACAAACTGCATTCTCTGTAGGTCCTGACATTTTTTCACCAGCGCAGCCAGTTCGTCGATCTTATTTGGTAGTGAGTTTACATTACCCAGGATCACAGAAGGCACGAAGGCTTGTATCGCCACTTTCTCGCTAGCTGCTTAGCCTTTAGCTTTGCGCCGGCTCTGCTGCCACGATACGACATTCTTACCTCGTCAGGTAAATAGGGAACCACATCAGCACGGGCCTTTGCTTTCAGCTCTTGAATTTGACTACCTGAATAGATGAGTCTTGGCGTGTAAAAATCCATGTCCATGTAGTAAGAAAAAGGTAGAAATATAAAGGCTGCCACTCACGGCGGTGCCTACCATTAAATGCATTAAATGTTGTGCATTTTTAATAGAAAAGTATTTTACATTTCAAGTTTTTCTTGGCCTCTACATTACAAAGAGTAATGATGAAATACATTAGTTCATTTATTATTTTCATAGCCTACTACAAGACAAAATGGTGTTTGTTTAGTTTTTTGAGTCTGTGCCTGTACAAGAAAACTGATGTACATTGTGTGGCCTGAGTTAGACTTAGTATTCCCGGCCTGAATAAGCTTCCCAGTCCGGCCCTGTATATATATACACTGTGTTTATATATATTGTGGCACCTGGCTGGGTTTGTCGCCCGGCCGGGATGCCCAGGAGGAGCAGAAGAGGGCTTGTGCCTCCTCCAGGACATGAGGGGGCATCCTCCCTGGTTGCCTTGAGGACCACGGGTACAGAGATTTGAAGCTCTACCCTGTAGGAGCCCGTGGTCACCGCCAGGGGGCGCCCCGATGCCTTGGGAGCCCTGGACCTCAGTATTTCCGCCACACCCGGAAGTGCTGGGGGGAAGAGGATTGGGGACACCTGGAGGACTTCCGGATGTACCGTCAGAGCTTCCGCCACACAGGGGTGTGGCTACGGAGCCCCTCAGGATGCACCTGGAGTCCTTTCGGGGTGAATAAAAGGGGCCGCTTCACTCCAGTCGTGGGCAAGAGTCAGGTGGAAGTGGACGAAGCTTGGTGGAGAGGAGTGGAGGCGGACCAGAGACTGAGAGAAGGCATTGTGTGTGTGGCCAAGGACTTGAGGGGTGATTGGTGCTGTGGCACTGGGTTTGTGCTCACGATAAGTGTAAATAGTAGTTGTGAATAAACGTGTGTGGTTTAAACATCATGTCTACCTGTCTGTGTCCAGGCTGTTCCCCACAATATGTATCTATGAGAGCAAATGAGTAACAGAAGACTTCTCCATTGGGGTCTATATTAGGTAGTATCTATTTCCAGTTTTAAAACTTGGGTGATTTGCTCTGGAATTGAAGGATGGTGTGTGGACAGAGGACTGAAGGCATTTGAATGGCATCAAGCTGGCATAATACAAAACCGAAACAAAATATTTTCAGATTTTCAGCTTTCTCATATAGCTTACTTTTCATTTATATCTTATTTATATTCAATAGAAATAAATGCCCTTAAATATAAAAACACCAAATATTATGAAGAAAGAAGCATATGGTACATATTGATTTCTTTGTTTTTATAAGTAAGTCCTTCAAGTTCCTAATAGTATGAAAAATTTGGAATTTATCACACTTAGGCCAGCTGGCAATGGAGGAGAGTAAAACAAAATTCCAGTCTACATAGATTTCTGACAGAGAGAGAGAGAGAAAGAGAGTGAGAGTGAAAAAAAGCCCTGAAGTGCCACCACTAGCTTGGTGTATGAGACATCTTTATCTTTTTCATTTTTAATGAGCTGCTACAAGTCCTTCAGCCCAGATGGTGTCTCTATAGCACCGTGCTTTGCTCCCCTCTTGTGCATCACAAACTCAGCCTTAATGCTAATCAGCATGCAGTAAAGCTTGGCATAGCGAGCAACTCATAAAACAAAGCACAGGATGTGCGCATTACCTTTAAAAATCCCTCTTTGTTTCAGCCCTGCCTGAGATAATTGGCTCACAGGTCGCCTGGTTAGGTCCACATGCAGTGCCTTTTCTTGCATTGTACAGCACCTCTGCCCATCCATGCATTTGTTGTGGAAACAGAGTGTTTTCTATTTTTACCAGGCTCAGTCTGATCTGATTTGCAGTAATTGACTGGATAAACACGCAGCATGCTAATGAGATTCAGTGAGCATTGCCGAGATCACACACACACATCCACACCCACCCCATAATCACTACTTTCCTCATGTGGTGTAAAAATTATTTTTTATTCTCATGTCACCAGCTTTCAGGATGTGAAATGTGCTTCTCCTAGCACTTACTGTAACATTTCAGCATCACTTCTCCATCATTGGGCCTTGTAGTTAAGTGCTATTCGAAACAATCCTAATGATTGCTTTAAGATCAGGATTAAAAAGAGAATTAAAGTAAGATGTGATTTGAGTACATTCAGAGAAGGTAATGAAATAACATTTAAAAAAAATATTTCTTTTGAACTTGACTGTTATAAATGTCCATGATAGTTACAAGCACAAAGTCATTCTGGCTGAATTTAGGGTCTTAGATTGCAAATCAACAATCAGTCTTAAAATATTTTCTAAGCAGTATAGTGAGGCGGCAATTATGTTAGAGTCTCCAGTTTTCATCTGTGTGGTTCAGATGCTTTGCTTTTCTCCAAATAATCTGCTTTTCACCCCCATTCCAAAGATGGGCAGGTAAGGTTGATTGGAACTCTAATTACTATGTCACACATCTCATCCAGGGATTGTTTCTGCCAGGTGTCTATGCTTCCAAGATTTGACTTTGGCTGTCTGGGATTGAAGAATGTTCACTGCACCGATGGATGGATGGATGAAAAACACTTGTATGTAATTTTCTTCCTCTGTGACAAACCTTGTTATTTTTAGGAGTATCCATCAACATGTTTATAAATTACAGCATAAAATTATATAACTTGCTTAATCCACTTTAGGGTTGTAGGTGGTCATGAACCAAATGTAGATGGGACAGCAGTCCACTGCAGGTTTTACACACAGCCCAACACTCACTCACACAGGGTTAATTTAGAGACACCATTTAATAAGTATGCCTTTGAGGCTATAGGTGGAAAACAATAAATATTATTATTTTAAATACTTTCCTTTCTGCATAATGTAATGGGACTTACTGTATATGGAAGCAGAAGAAGTCAAAGTGAGCTTCAGCTTAATTACGCAGATCCTGTCTCTTTAAATTCTGCTCCAGGGAGGGTGGCAGCCTTGGATCAGTCCTCATTTAATAAGCAGGATTTATAAACACCAGAGAGACCCCAAACAGTAAAGGGAAAGCAGGATAAAAAGAAAGCCACTGAACACCTTGCTTTACCTGCTTGTATCAAAAGATAAAGCTTTGAATATTGGATTCTGATTGAGGTGTCAAGAAAATATTATATGGTGCAGCAGCCATAGAGGAATAGGAGGAGAGAGAGAGGGAGAGGGAGAGTGAGCAAGCAAGCGAGAGAGAGAGAGTGAGAGAGGAAAGGAAAATCAGATCAGTTGTTTGGTGTTGAGATGGGTGTGCATGTGAGTGTTTGTACATGAAGAAGAGTGTGAGCAGACGGGCACTGCATTCGCTTTTATTTTTTACAATATTTTTCCATGTAGTTTTTTTAAAGACCTTATAAGCTTGCTGGATTTTCCTCTATTAACGCTATTTTCTGCTTCAATATACTGTACCAGAGCATTGGGATTGGCATCACAGCAATTCTGCACGGCAGCCCTTGGTTTTTCAATGGGTTTTGATCATCTGATTGCTTTATTGCTATTTGGGATTTTGCTCGTCTAGGTGGAACTGATCGCCTGGCTTTCCCAGCTTGGGGGGGGGGGGGGGGTGGGGGGGTTGCTGTTATTCAGGGGGAGCTGATTGTGTATCAGCTGCAAGGCAGACGCATGGCTTATTTTATGGATTTCAGCAAAAACTGCTATGATGGAAGTCTGAGCAAGATATAATGGACAAAAAAGAGCCAGAGTATTTAATGGATTCCTTTTTGGCTGCTTACTTCTATTAGATTTTCTCTCTTCTGTTTTTCTCCCCTCTTTTCTTTTTATTTTTGGAGGGGATTTACAAAACCTATTTCATGCATGTTCAGTGGGGGCAGGTTCAATTTTGACGATGGAGGCTCGTATTGCGGAGGCTGGGAGGATGGCAAGGCTCACGGCTATGGGATCTGTACTGGCCCAAAAGGACAGGGCGAGTATTCTGGGTCCTGGAGCCACGGGTTCGAGGTGGTGGGGGTCTATACATGGCCCAGTGGAAACACTTTCCAAGGAACTTGGGCACAGGGGAAGAGGCATGGCATCGGTGTGGAGAGCAAAGGCAAGTGGGTTTACAAAGGCGAGTGGACTCATGGATTTAAGGGACGGTATGGGATCAGAGAAAGCACAGGCAACAGAGCTAAATATGAGGGAACATGGAATAATGGACTGCAGGACGGCTATGGAACAGAAACTTACTCTGATGGAGGTGAGAACTGAGGCTTTCTTTTTTCTTGTCTCAGTGTGTCAAATTAAAGTAAAAATAATTTTACACAGGGACAGAATGATGTTTGCAAAATGCTTGATTATTGTTATGTGAAATAATGATGATCCCATTAATCATTCATTGCTAAATCCAGTGAAAGTAAATCAAACATTGAGAATGATAAAGAGGAAAAAGAAGAAACTTGATTCCTACAGATATTTTGTATTGTCTATTTTCATTTTGAAAGATAGTTCCTGCATTTGTAAAACATATATAGCATAGGTGTAATTTGTTGTATGGTTATTGTATTTTTGCCCATAAATGTGTCAGATACATTATCTGACAATTTCTTCATAAGAATCTATTCTTTTTTTTTAATTTGGGCACCCGGGCAATTTTTTAAAAATGTTGCGTCACTCCACAAATTGATCATGTCTCCCTGTAGCACAGAGGCAGCTGCATTAAGACTTGAGCATAAAAAGATAATAAAAGACACAAGTAATTTGGCTATCCAAGAAGACGTGACATTCTAAAATAAAGAAGTCAGCCTGTTAGACACCTTGTCTAACTTCTTCAGAGATCTCATATACATCTTCAGATTTATTTTTGTAAGATGCTCATGCTAGCAGGCTGTCACGGGCTCAGTGATGTAGTTAGGCCTGGTTTCTACCATGTGTTAGAAGGTTCTGACACTGGGGAGAGTGAAAGGAGAGGCAGCAAACCTCTGGGAATTCTATGGAAGTCTGTGGACAAGACTTAAATATGCTCCATGCATTGATTCTTCGGTGCATAGCTGTTTACAGGCTGCTAGAAGGAGTGTACACTCGGGCACAAATGTCTTCAGTGAGCCAACACCATATTTACTTATCCACACTAAAAAATACAGCAATTTGCACATTTGCAGATAAAAACCTTCATGTGCGCGCACACACACTCACACACACACATATAAACATTCTCACGCATACATCCAGTCACCCAAGTGACTGCAAGTGAGAAGGCCATCCTTTACACAGAGAGTAGGACAAATTATCCATTCATGTTGCTGAAGTGAATATCGACACTGTGTAACAAACAACTTGATGAGATAACCCCTTTACTATTAGCAAGGAAAGAATGTAAGAAGAACCTTTAGGTTTGTTTGCATTTGTGAAATGACTTGCACTTGCAAAGGGTGTTTAGGGTGCTTGCCAGAGTCAACTCTGTTCATAAAGACAGACCAAGTAGCACAGTTTTTTGCTTAATATGCTCATATTTATACCATACCTGTAGCAGGTATAAATACATATGATTATGGATATATTTTTGGGCATACAGTATGTTATGTGACAGCGAACTTGTTCTTGCTCCAGATTTTATCTGCAGTCAAGTGTCAAAATCCAAGTATATATCAAAAATAATATACCCCTTTCCTATATGAAGTTGACTGATGACTCAAAATTGTTGCATGTGCCTAACCTGACAGCACTGGATCAAAGGCAGGAAACAGTCATGGACATGGTCTACTCCTGCAAACACCTACACTCACAGTCAGCAGAACCAATTTGGAATCAGCAGTTATGCTGACAATTCATTCTTTGTGTAATTATATTTAAACTGGAGTAGCAATACAATAATCACAGAGACACTGGTAGAATATGGATAATCCGCAGGCATGAGATGCTGGATAAGTGAGGCAGCAGCTCTAACCAATATGCCACAAAGTGACTGCACCATCTTGCCATCCATAATTAGTATTTATTTTCACTAAATCAAGAAAAGTGTTTACTCTTTCTTTATATCTTTCCACACAATCAAGGTAATTTTCAACACAGGAAAATGAATGTTTTATAACCATTACTAGTCTCCTGTTGATGGAAAGAGGGACGGGGTCTACAGGGGAAGAAATAGCAGCAAAATAAACAATATGTGGTGAATCTGCAAAACTTAAAGTGATGTCTTCATTACAAACAACGTGAGGTGTGTATTGTGTGATCAAAGAATTGTTTCCATATTTATCAGATTAAACAACAGAGCTGTGGAGAATACCTGGCAGTGTTTAAATTAAATAATGTATGCACTTTTTGTTAAACACAGACTACAAAACTACTTAAAACTTTCACACATACAGGGCCGACTCTTCCAGGCAGGGTGGCAAAAATCTTTGCGGGATAGCATTTTTTAAATATTATAGGCTATGAGTTATAAACACTCTCGACTCAATACAGCACCAAGGAGGACAAACCAGCTGTACATTTGTCAGCATGCTTGAAACTCCAAGGGTCCCCTCTGTCCTTTGATCTAGTGTATGTTTAACAATACCCACAAAACTCTTAGGCCCTATATATGTGTAAGGATATCTATAAGGTTAAGGTGCAATATTTACAACTTTGTCTAAAGTAGCAAAAATGCCAGAGCCAACCCACCCATCAGTTCTGACCTCTCTCTGTGGTAGGACATCAAAACATGTTACTAGGTTTCTCTAAGTAAATTAACATATGGAATGTAAATCCTACTGTCTTCTGAGTTTTTAGTTTTATTCAAATGATGTTTTATAATGTAAGACTATACACCAAGTGATGGACAGGTGCTCCAACCAAAGCTGATTCCTGTCGAACTCCTGTTTGATTTTGCAGGTTGGACAATTGATAAATTAATGAGTGGATGAACAGTTGATGTCTCTACTATAAAAGAAGAATGACCTCTCCTTTGAATGGCTGTCAAACTACATTAGAGAGTGTTACAGATCACAGTCCACCAAAGAGTTGGACAACGTAGACACTTTGGAATGACCCATATTATTTCCGAAGTACAGACACAGATTTCTGTTATTTAATAAATGTCAGATTATGTGTAACAAATCCTTCTAAGGTTGAAACCCCAAGGCTGTGTATTCATAATTCAACTCCAGTCTACTGAAGCTGTCAAAATTTTTGAAATGAACAGTCAAATAGTTCATAATAGTAGTCACCATGAAATGAAGCATACACTAAATATAAAGTAAAGAACATACAATAAAGACTGTCTGAAAACTCAGTAAGAATTATAAAAGTAAACTTGGGTGTAACTCAATATTTAAACAACACCAGTTGTTTTGCCAATGTATGTTTTTCAGTGCAATACATGTGTCACTATGAAACTAAAGAAGTGATCTGTCTATAGCAAAGTTATCACCTGGGCCAGTAATTCGGTTTTCTGTGAGAAGTATTTTGAATTATACTAAAGTAAAAGGGACATGCAGGTTAAAAATGCACATTGTTTCACTTTCTCCAATTGCAACAGGTCAAAATTTTGATTTTGATATTGACCATTTTTGTTTGCAGTGTTTTTATGTATGTGCATAATATGTTTTAAATGATATTTTGAAAATGATTAAGTCCACACAATTTATTTTAAGCAAGTTTCATTGTTTTTAACTTTTTCTAATCATGCTTCTACAACTAAGATTACATAGAACTGTCACTGATTGTGAAGAAAAATACACACATTATTTCTTTAAACTGTTTTTGAAATCTATAACCTATTTTTCAGAAAGAAGGGTTTTGTTTAATAAGCAACAAGGAGCTCTAAAACGCCTGTTTGCAGGGCCATCTTAACACATGGGCATGTTAGTAAGATGCCCGGGGGCCCCATGCTAAGCTATGTAGGTTGTGTCTTGCTGAATGGTTTTGTAGGTAGGGGTCCCAGTGCACTGCTTTGCGCGGGGGCCTATAATGCTGTTAAGATGGTCCTGCCTCTTTGGCCATACCACCCATGTTAATGGATGTTTATAGTGACCACTTTTTTTAGCTTGTTATGTATAAGTTTGGAATGTGGAGCATAAATCAGAGTATGGAAAAAAATGATTAACCCTCTAGGACAAATTTTAGTCATTTCTTATGAAAGTGTAATATACTATATATCTATACAGAATATACAGAGGGAGCAAGTGAATCACATACCTTAAAATAGTTTTTTCCTACCAGGAATCTTCACTAGTGGAAAATGATTAGACTTGCAGCAACCCAAGGCAATATATACCAAAAAATGAGAGGGGACTGATGAGGTGGGGTTTGGAGGGTGCTGGTCATAAAGTCTTATTTACATGTATTCATGTGGCAAGTGTTTTTAATGTTTGTCCCTCCATGGTATGCTGTAAACTGTGTTCGGTGTCTCTGCTGCTCATTTCTTGCTTTTACCATTAAACTAAAACCTCCTTTAACAGAGTCAACACCACTCTGAAAACGCTCTGTAATAACAAGCGTCTAAACTCACAGGAATATTACAGAATGAAATCCAATGATGAATTTTAAGATTTGCGATTCATTTGCTCCCTTTGTGGATTTCCAGCTACATATATGCAAACCGTATCACAAAAAAAACAGAAAGACACATGTAGCTAGATTTATTAAATTATGGTAAAAGCTGTAGTGTGGTGTTGTGCTTGGACTTTAAAACACAAGATGACTAGTTCAGTTACTGCTTATGTGACAAAGGCATGTGTTCCAGCTATACATAATAAAGTTTTATTACAAAATGCTAAGTATACATTTCAGCCAAAATTGAGGAAAATAACCTATTCTCTTGTGACGAAATGCAATGGAGAATACTTACAATTTAGTTATACAAGTTTATTAAATGTTGGAGGATTACATTTTACAAAAATTTAGAGAAAAGGTGATATTTATTTATTTATTTATTTTTGACAAAATGCAATATATCCATTATAAGATTTTATATATCCACATGAAGAATGAACACGTAATACGTTTAAAGAATAAAATTAAAATAAAACAAAACAAATTAAATGCAATCAGTTTATTGTTTTGTGTACATAGTACAATACAATTCTGAAAAAAGTAAGGTAAATAAAAAACATTTAATAATGAAAAACTAAGAAACAAGACTCTGAAACAAAAACAAAGGTAAATCAGAATATAATATAATAGCAGACAGCATTTGGCAAATAAAGTAATTTTAAGCACATTAAAAATCTCTTACAGTTCAAAAATTAAGTAAAAGTTCTCTACAGTATTAGGTGTTTGCATATGAAGTCGATGAAAGAAAATCTGGAAGCAATGAGTGAAAA
Organism: Erpetoichthys calabaricus; assembly: GCF_900747795.2. Lineage (NCBI taxonomy): Eukaryota > Metazoa > Chordata > Cladistia > Polypteriformes > Polypteridae > Erpetoichthys > Erpetoichthys calabaricus. The sequence continues at coordinate 120,161,074 of NC_041402.2, forward strand.
ATAAGAAGAGATGCGCGATGAGTGAGAAGAGAGAAGTGATGAACCACAAGTGGTAAATGATTAGTGAAACTGACAAAAGATACATGACATGGAGTAATTCTGTTGCTGGATTTCCTAAAATAGATACCCATATATGCAGAGAACACAATTTCCCCATACAGTGCAAATTAGTGTTGGTCCAAGCCTTCCCAAGGTCTTAAGCAAAATTCGCTGTTGCAATAGTATAACAGCAATGGTGTTGTGCACCTTTAATCAAATAATGCTGCAGTATTTCTTAAAACTGGCCATTTTGAAATGTTGGTGCTCACAGTGTTGCATCATGAACGTTCTCAAATATTCAAAAATTGCAGTTATGAACAAAAAATTTGGAAAAAAACGATAATTAGGCTAAGTTGCAAAATGGCGGGCTTCTTCAGTAGTGCAGCATGTTTTGCAGTCATCCAGAAACACAACCTATGTGAAGCTCTGCCATTGCCAATTTGCCATAGACAGTCCAATCAGTCACAGTAAGACTTCATATCAAACTTAGCATGCTTGACAATATATCAAGCATAGTTGTTTTATGATATATCACATTAACCTGTATCTTACTCTTTCTTTTCTCTATTTTTCTACTATTTGGATGCCATGCTGTCCTGTTCTGTGTATTGAGGTCCATGTGCTGTAGACAAGTAATTCCTAATCTTTTCTATGCCCTACACAACTAGAAAATGTTTGATTTACAGTATGTTCACACCCCTACAAAACTAAAATAACATTTGAAGATGAAGTCAAATCTCTCATTTTTGAACCACAAATTGAACCAGATATAAAAAATAAGCATTTAGCAAAGTGCATAAAATTGAAATATAAATTGAGTAATTTCCCATTATAAGTCTCAATAATCTTGTAAATGTGTCCCCCGTGAAGCCTAGACATTCAATTGACCATCTGGGAGTTGGGTTATCCCACAAAGCATCAAACATTGCAAAGAAATGACACACGATCAACGATCAAAGGGTTTGGGGGATTGAAGACCCCCATGAAGCAGTGGGTGCCGGCATGCTTCTAAGCAATGAAGCACAGTCAATGAGTTTTGTTCCCTGATAAAACCTGCACTGCAGTTCAAAAACAGATGTGTTGTACAGTTATAATCGCTGCACTACTGCCAGCAGTTGAGATGAGATGAGTGTAAGCAGCAGGTTTTGCATCCAATTCAGTCCCCCTTGTTTCCCTTCTGACAAAAATGTCAATGAAACCTTGAAATCAGTGATGTCTCACAATCAGGGCTTGCACAGAAATTAATAGTAGATCATTGCAAGGTCCAAATTCCATTCTCTTGAAAAAAGTCATTCTCCTTTATGAAGGAAAGATTTCTGCGGTTCATTCACAGGCGACAATTGTGTGTGCAATGCTTGATTCTTTTCATATCATAGAACAGGAGCACTAACTAATAAATGACCTAAAAATGGTGGCACACTGCAAGACAGCAATTGTACCATGATAAAGTCAGACAACACCTCTCACTCAATTTTGGCAAATTGTGATGCAGCCTTCCTCTTTGTCTCACCACCTGAAATTCCATCTTGCACAACCTGGAGGTGTGGGCCTCCCAGTTTAGGAACTATTGCTGTTGAAGATGGAAAAAAATACTGCTGTCATCTTTTGATGTGACTAATTTCAAATAACATTTAAGGGGTACCCCTCTCTGCCATGCCATGTCATGTAAATGTATTATGTTTATAATAACTAATAGCTAAATAAAAAATAATGGCAAACAACATCATCAAAAACGTTTGCATAAAAAGAGAACTGTCATTGATGTATGTGTTTCAGTATACAATTTAAGACAAAGTATGCAGTTGTATAAATACATCTCTGTATACAGCACATGCATTTCACTGTATAATTCATACTTTTCTACACATAGCATGTTTCAGTATGCTATGTAATATATGCATTTCAGAACAGAATTTATAGAAAGGTTAGAATAAAATAATCCTGTATGGTGCCTTATACAAAATGGTGCCTCTTGCCAATGATTAACAATAAATAACATTAAAAGTAAATGAAGCTAACACTGTCAAGAATAATTCTTCACATTCTCATGTTGGATGTTTGGAGGGCACTAACTTGCTGAATGCATTCCTAGTAGTTTGTATTAGAAGGGAAGTCACATTTTTTGCAGTCTGAAACAAAATTGTACATGTTAATATGCTGGTCAATCGTACATATCATGTTTTTCTAAAATTTGATTTAATTATGGAATGTCTTCTGATTGAATGTTTTTCAACACTAGCTTCTAAAAATGCAGACATTGCATTACATCACATTTCAGATGCAAACAGCTATACTATATCATTAAATTGTAAGTAAGTTTGAATACAGCTGTCAGCAAAAACATCAATAAAAATAATAATGGCATATTACCCTACTCATTCTCATTTTCAACCTCAGTTCAGTGCATGGGTGGATGGAGCCTATACTAGCAACAATGGGTGCACCCTACAAACCAACCTTGCCTATGCTAACAATCGATCATACGACACACACTTGCACAGACCCACACTCGCTCACATGAGGTCCAAGTTAAACTCAACAGTTACTTGACACACACACATCTTTGGGATGAAAACTACAGAATGTGGAGAAAAGTCCAGATGCTGGGACAATAAACTCCAATATCCACACAGTGAAGGGCCCAAAATTTAAACCCAGTTTTCAAGCACTTTGCAGTGGCAGTGGTAACTGCTACACCACCCTGGTTCCCATTTGAATAATTAGGATGTTTAAAATCATATATCTAATTGCCAAATGTGCAATAACAAAGCTGAAGTTGTGATTTTCAAACCAAAGAAAGTATAATTCACAATTCAACACAAAGAAGAGAAACATCAAATTCCTAGTATTAAGATAATTTAAACATACAGTGAATGTAATTGCCTTTTATTTCTATTACATACGAAACTGCCTGATAACAATCTAGCCTTGCAAATGATTTATTTTACTTTCTGTATAATGGATACAGAATGTTATATACAACAATATGGTACTGTAAGTTACCCAGCTTCTCTGGCCTAAAAAAGTACATCATGGTGACAGATTAACAGAAATAATATATTTTAGGAGAATTATTTGTATCTCTTGACATAAACCTGATAGAAGATCAAGTATTTCAGTTCCACAGCTTTGATACAGCACTGTGGCGGGAAGTCAAGTGTACCAAGTTTCAAAAGAGCACTCTATACATAAACAATATGTTTTCCAGAATATTACAGAATTCCAATGACTGGAAAAGAGGCGAGGTCTTACATATTTTAATGTGGATAGTTCCAGCTTGCCATATTGTAATAAATAGTCTCATTATTGATATCCTTTGAATGTACAGCTTAGTATACTTATTTTAGGATTTAGGTATAGCAAATTGTGCATCTATTGAAGCTGGAAAGGCATTGTAGCAGCCACAGCACAAAGACACTGAAGGTTAAATGATGACTACGTGACTGCAACCTCAGCGCCTAGAAACGTGACCTGTGGAGGTTTCACGGGAGTATTGGAAAACTGTGCATTAAGCAAATTGGCCCCAGCTGAAAGTGGCACAGAAGCACAGACACTACTCAACAATGTACTCTTCTAGCTGGGGGCTCCCAATGGACCTAATGCAGCAGAAGACTGTTAAGGAAAAACGAAATAAATTATACATTAACATATTATACTGTATATATGAGCCATCAAGCTTGTTTGTTTAGCTAATAGCTAAGCTGTCCCAATATCCCATCCAGATACTATAGTTTGTAACAGTTGTCAAGGTTTTTGCTTGAACTACATGATTTAGTAGATTGTTCCACATTCCCACAACACTTATGCTTCCTGCTTTAGTCCTAAGTGCACTTCCACTTAATTTGAACTGGTGTTCTCAAGCGTGTGAGCCACCATTTAGTTCAAAGAATTGTGCTGGATCTATTTTATCAACGCCTCTGAGAATTTTGAAGACCAGGATTAGGTCCCCACTCAGTCTTCGGTGTTCCAGACTAAACAGATTTAATTCTTTCAGAGTGCAACACCTTAAGTTCTGGAATGCACTTGGTTGCTCTCTTCTGCACAGCTTCAAGTGCTGCAATGACTTTTTTGTAGTGCGGTGACTAGAATTGCACACAGTACTCCTGATACAGTATCACTGGTGCATTACGTAGTCTGAGCAAAATGTTCCTTGATTTATTTCAGTAGTTTTTACAATATAACTTAACTTTTCATCTGCCCTTTTAATAGCTTCTGAACATTGCTTAGATGATGAAAATGTGTTGAGAGGTTGCTCCCTTTAAGACATTGTTACCTGTTAAATTTGCCCACACATATCTATCACTGTGCACTTTTAAACATTAAACTGCTTTTTCCAAGTGCTTGTACAGTTGTGAAGCTTGTCCAAGTCGTTTTGAATTGTTTTTGCTGCCTCTTCAGTGTCTGTCATCATTCCAATTTTAGTATCATATGTAAATTTCACAAGTTTACTAACTATATCAATGTTTAAGTCATCGATGTAAATCAGAAAAAGTAACAGTCCCAGGACAGACCCTGTGGGAATCCACTGATGACCTCATTCCATATGGAACATTCTCCTCTTCTTTGTAGTCTTTGTCTCCTGCCAGTTAACCAACTTGAGATCCAGTTTTGTAGGTTACCTCTGATGCCAACAGCTTCTAATTTCAGAATTAATCTCTGGTGTGGGACCAAATCAAAAGCTTTTTGACAGTCTAAGTAAATTATTGTTGAATGTCTTTCTTTTGTCAACTACTGCAGTAGACTGCTCAAAAAAATCTAAAATACTGGATTGGCAAGATCTTCCTCTCATAAACTCATGATGTCTGCTATTGAACATTTTATTTTCATATCACTACTTTTCTAATTTATTTCTTATTATAGTTTCCGTAATTCTGCATGGTACAGAAATAAGACTTACTGTTGTATAATTAACAGGGTCCATTGCATCTCGCTTCTTGAAGACTGGAGTCATATTTGCAACTTTTCAGTCATTAGATACTCCTTTCTCAAGTGTTTGCTCAAATATGAATAATGAGGGTTTGTAGTTTGTAGATGATGGATTTCATTTGTTACAGTACAACTGGTAAAATCCCATCAGGTCCAGGGGATTTATTAGTCTTCAAAGTACTGAGGGCTTAACACTAGAATTACCAAAGCCTACGAAAAAACTTGTAATCCCAGCCCACCTTAAATCCCTTTGCACCTCTCCGTCATCGTCTTTTCTGTTGTAAATGTGTCAATCAGCAAAGCACCCTGCTATCCCATTCCCCACCCACCGCCGCAGTTCAACTCACAAAGAAGGTTCTCAGTACTCAGTGTTTATCTTGGAGTGAAGGGCTGGAGTTGTAAAGGGTAAATAATATATTGTCATTTGGAATACATACATTTCATGTGCTGCTTTTGTTGATTGACACATTTACAAAACAAAAGACACTGACAGAGAGGGGTGAAGGGATTTAAAGCGGAATGGGATTGCGAGTTTTTTCGTAGGCTTTGGTAATTCTAGTGTTAAACCACATCTGACTGAACAATTTTAAAATCCATGAATTCTGAGCCTATTTTTATTACTGCATGGGGCTTTCAACATGTTTCTTCCTTTACAAATAATTAAGTGAAATACTTGCTCTGGTCATTTGCTATTTCGTTCTCATTTTCAATGATTTCTCCTTTTGTATCCCTAAGGTTTGTTAAATTATTTTTTATCATCTTTTGGCTGGAGTACTACTCAAAAAATTGCTTGTTTGTTTCAGTTACTCTAGCATTTTTTTGGTTTCTCTTCTGACCTTTCAAATGCTTTGTTTGATCTCTTGCTGTAGCTCTGCTAAGTCAGAAGTCTTTGGCTGGTCTTTAACACTAGAATCCCTGAAGCCTACGAAAAAAGTCATAATTCCAGCCCACCTTAAATTCCCTCGCACCTTGTCAGCAGCGTCTTTGTGTTGCAAATGTGTCAATCAGCACAAGGAGCAAGCAACCTGCTATCCCATCCCCCACCAATGCAGCTGAAGTTCTCCAAGCTCCAGTTTCTTTTTCTGGGTGTGAGGTACCTGGAGTAGTATAGGGTCAATAATATAACGTTATTTGGAATACATACAGTACATGAGTGTTCCGTGTGACAGGAAATGCGAGGCAAGAAATGTTGAACACATAATTAAAACAGAAACTTTTTTTCATGTTATAGTAAAAATTAATAAAATGTTGATGTGAAATGTATAATGTGTGAAGACTGAAGTTCAAATATCAAATACTTTCACAAAAGGTATAACAAAACAAGTGTACCTTTAGAAGCAGCCATTCTGACCTGTACACCAACCATGCAATTGATATTTGGGCTTTGTTTTTTTATGTATTGACAGTAACAGATAAATTGAATAATTTCTTTTTTCTTTGGTTATATTCTTGAAAAAGTGGCACACTTGTTTTGTTATACCTTTTGTGGAAGTGTTTATTTGATATTTGGACTTCAGCCTTCAAATATTAATTTTTAGTATAACATGAAATAGTTATGTGTCATCCTTTTCCTGTCATCCTACATTTACCCAGATTGTTGTAGACACGGAACACACATGAAATGTGTGTATTACAAATAATGATATATTATTTACCCTATACAACTCCAGGCACCTTATACCCAGACTTGAATGGGAGAACTTCAGCTGTGTCGGTGGGGGATTGGATAGCAGGCTGCTTGTTCTGATTGACACATTTGCAAAACAAAGACATTGCTGACTAGGTGCAAGGAAATTTAAGGTGGCCCGGAATTACGACTTTTTCATAACCTTCAGGGATTCTAGTGTTAATTTTCTGGTATTGTGAATTTTTCAGATTTATCCTCTTTAATAAAACCCCTGTGTGCGTCCATGTGTCCGTGTGTGTGTGTCTTCTGGTGAAGTGTGCATGTGCGGGACACTCTTTAATAAAGGACATCATTGCTGGGGAGAGTGCTGATTGGGTCGTCGCAGCCAAGGCAGAAGTACAGGGAAGGGCGGAATGAGTGTCAGAGTCACCGGCGTCTAGCAGATGCTTCAAAGGCTGCCTGACGCGTCACACAAGACAGAGAGAGTGGGACCTATAAAATATCGCGTGGCCGATCCAATCGGATTTCGGTAAATGAGGTAAGCAACATCTCTTGAAAGAACAGTCAGCTCAGCAAGTAAACATCAACAAAAGAAAGGCTGAAAGACAAAGAAAAATATGAGCAAATAGATCGATTTAAGAAAAAGAAAATGAGCGTCAGAAAAACGCTAAAAGAGAAAGACTCAGAAGAGCAAATAGATCTATAGAAGAACAGGAAAATGAGTGTAAAAAAATTCTCAAAGAGAAAGACAAAGACGAGCAAATAGATCTATTGAAGAAGAGGAAAATGAGCGTCAGAAAAATGACAAAACACACAGAGCTAAAGCTAAAATAAAGAGAGGCAGGATAAGAGATCTTCAAACAGACACAACACATCAATCAACAGCCACAGAGGACAGGATAAATGTAATATTAATTATACTTACTGTATTGTCATATACATTTCTATTTTATTTTTATTAATATTTTACATTTAATATAGACTGTACCTACTAATGTTTATGCACGACTATTCTAGCGCCTGTTATTGTAACGGGGCTTAATGTCTAGTTTTTTTAATAATATCCTTGTTTATCCATTTTGGCTGTTTTTTTGTCCTTTTGTTTTATTAGTTTTAGAAGTATAGTTACTTTGAGCCTGGAAAAGACAGTCACTGAAGTTACACCATCTATTCATAGCTGCAGTGTTTTAACTTTCTCATTCTGTTTTAGATACTTCCACATCCCCTTAAAGTCTGCTTTTCTGCAGTTATATCTTTGCTTTGGTATACATTTGTGTGTTTTCAAAGATATAGTCTCTTAGTCAACCTTTCATGTTGTGTTACTGCACACTGTGTCCAGATATGTATAGTAGATGTTATCTCCTCTAGTTTGCATATTATAGTAGTACCTTAATATTAATGCAGCAGCTTCATTATAATTTGTTTTGCTTTTCAGTACATACATGATTCCTGTTGATTACAGTATTTTTATGCAGCATTTTTTTAGGTGGGGTTTCAAATTATTTTGCATGTGCATTACATTTTATGGTGATATTAATTTTTATGGATTAGGTTCTTTCACTCTGCAAGTCAATGGCTTAATTTAAATCAGCATCATCAGGTTTCAGCTGAAACACAGTATTTTACTAGGGCAACAATAGAATTCAAACAATGACATTCATTTTACTTTAGTTTGTTGGTCATAATCAATATTAATTTTATGTGCCATCTTTTATAATAAGCTCTAGCATAAAATGTTTATATAGTAATTAATAAAAATAACTATACACAGTAACACTATAATTACTGCACTTCTTTAGCACATCATGATTAAACAGCATCTAATCCAATGTAAACAGATCTATAGATAACAGTTTGCAAAGATCAAAATTAATCAACATAACATCTTAAACCCACTTAATCCAGTTCATGGAGACCATCCCTGGTATTATAGGAAACAAGGCAGGAATAAACTGTGGTCAGTGTGCCCATCACAGAGCCCTCTCATACACTCTCGCACTTCCAAAGGGCCAGTTTAGATAAGCCAATGAATATAACATCCTTGCTTTTCGAATATGGGAGAAAAACTGGAATACTCAGAGAAAGACATGGGAAAAAAGTGTATGACAGTAACTGGGCAGAGAAAAATGAATCTAGATTGCTTACTGTTCTTCCCTCAGGATAAAATAGATAAGAATTATTGTAAGAGATCTCTTCATTTTTATTGCCTTGAATTATTGTAAAAAATTAAGGCTGCCTTTACACAGCAGACAGACATTGAAAGAAGTATACAAGCTGACTCCAAATGCCTCAGCTGCTGTATGAGAAAGTCAACATTGTGTCTGTGATGTAAACACCCTGTTTCCATGGTAACAAGACTATGACTACAATATGCATTATTTAATCAGAGCAACCGTGTTATCTACTATATACATGGCATCAAATGTATAAAATGAGGAAGAAACTGTCCATTACGTGGGCAGCCTAAAAGTTAATCTATTAATGTTCTGTATATTTAGATAACTTAAATAACATAGCATTCAGAAATATATTTAAAAGAATATGGTATTATTTCAGTTTTGCAACAAATTAGTCCATATCTTTTAGCAAATGTGTTTTACTTAAAAAGATGGTTAACTTGCACAGTTTTAGGTACGCACAAATCTTAAAGAAATGTCATCTGTTTTGGTGACTGTAAATTTGTTCATTATGATTGAGTGTGGAAGCATGTGTAAGCGTGCTCTGTAATGGACAGGCATCTCGTCTATGGCTGGTTTCTTCTTGCAGCAGACTCTGCCTAGATAGGCACCCTCTCCTTATGATATTTTACTTAATAAGTGAGATGCAATGTATTTCTTTTTTCACATGATAAAAAAGCAAAACATAAAAAATGTAGTCAGCAGAATTAATGTTTATTACATTACCCATGTTTGATTTCCCAGTGGTGAATTTTTTGAACGACTTTTTTTCTGGTTCCCTTATCTTTACAGTAAAAAAGTCGACTATACAAGAGTTCCAAATGTTGGCTTTATTTTTCTTTGGTGCTCGGTATTGTCCAGCATGTCCTAGCCCTTTTCCCATACTTGAAGCAGGCAGAGCGGTGTGTTAACTTTGTTGGTGCCTTCTCAAATTCTTTTAATTGTATACTGTAGAACATTCAATTTCAATATTTGCCACATTAGCTCAAAGCATAATGCATTGTCCTCAATCAAATTTATAAATATGCACATAAATTTACCAGGTAAAAAAATCAAAAAGATAAAAGGAAAGGATATTGAATTCTTGTGGAAATTAAATTTGTATCATTTTCATTTGTAAGGTGTTATCAAAATAGCAAAGATTTTCAAATTAGAAATATCTTCCATGTTTACAGCAGTTACTTTCACAGTATATTACATGAGCAGTAAATGATTCCAGGGTGCAACCACTGACTCTGTGAAAAGCAATGTTTAATAATTCAGGGGCTTTGCCATTAAACACACACTTTTGGCGTAATTGTGAATGCTGAGTGTTGGCTCTTATCATGACTGAAGAGCTATAGTGGCCGAAGAAATAGAGCCTATTTTTTTCAGGTTTAACAGCTGTGCATAACAGTAATTTTAATATTTTAGACTCTTCTTTTTCACATTTTAAAAAATAATAATAGAGGAAAAACAAAGTTTTCATTGTTCTGTAATGTTAGCAGCCAGTCATCTAACACTGTACTGTGATGAATTGCATTACACCATGCTTAGTTTAAATATTATTTTTTGTATTTCATGATTATTTTAAATCTAGACAAATTTAAAACCATTAAAGTTCAACTTCCACTGCTACTGTTAAAATCAATTAAAGGTGAGAGGTGCCTTTCAGCACCATAGACAGCAGCCATAACACATTGCCATCTCACTGGCACAATGAAGGGATTTTTATCGAGACACACACAGCTCAGGACACAGTTACAATAAGAAGAGAGCTGCTGATTTAACTTTCAGTGTTTTGGCAAGACAGTAATAGTAAGTAAACTCAGAAAAAAATGAATATGTGTATGTAATGCCCACATTTAAAAATGCAGATTTTAAAAATGGATTTTGTTTTAAATTTTAACATAAATTAAGCTGGAACAGTGTCTCATGACTGCATGATGTTAGTCATTAGCTGCTAGATTCAAAATGTGACATCTTTATTTACGTGTAGGTTGTTTTTTTGGATGGATGGGTAATATCTGTCAAGAAGGAATTACATAAATTTGCAGTAGAATATAGAAGGCAGTGTTGCTCAGTAGGTAAGTAGTTGGACACAACTCCACAAAACCCCTTAGCACTCAGATTGTAGCCCCTAATTCTCTGTGTGAGTTGGAGGAAGTTACTTACACTTTTGAACTTGCCTGTAGTATGAAATTGAAGTGTGCTTCTATAAAGTCAAATTGGGTGCAAACATATGGATAGTTTGTGCTTGAAATCAGATAGTGGTGTCATTTATAGAAGGGGCTATGAGAACATGCAGCATACATGCTCACTTTCTAAGAAAACAAGAGCAAAACGCAAAAATTATTGCATACAATTTTTCATTTACCTTTGAAACATTTCACTTTGACCAAATATTTATTATTCACTCTTTTTTGGACCTTTTTTGGCAAAGAAATTTAAACATAGCAATATTAGAACACTCTAGACGAGAACAGGCCATTCAGCCCAACAAAGCTCACTAGTCCTATCTACTTATTTCTTCCAAAAAAACATTCAAGTTGAGTTTTGAAAGTCCCTAACATCTTACTGTCTACCATACTACTTGGTAGCTTTTTCCAAGTGTCTGTCGTTCTTTGTGTAAAGAAAAACTTCCTAATGTTTGTGCAAACTTTACCCTTAACATGTTTCCAACTGTGTCCCCGTGTTCTAAATGAACTCATTTTAAAATAACTGTCTCGATCCACTGGACTGATTCCCTTCATAATTTTAAACACTTCAGTCATGTCACCTCTTAATCTTCTTTTGCTTAAACTGTAAAGGCTCAGGTCTTTTAATCTTTCCTCATAATTCAACCCCTGTAGCCCTGGAATCAGTCTAGTCACTCTTCTCTGGACCTTTTCTAGCACTGCTATGTTAAAATAAATAAAAAGTAATAGTAAAAAAAATAGGACTTTAGAAAGAAGATGCCAAATACGTTGTTTTAACAACAGAGGTTTCAAGGGCCAGTCTATAAATCTGGGGCATGCTCCAAATGTTCTCAGAACTCTGAGTGACAGACAGCAAAGGTAGGACTTGTGCAATAATTGCCTTGTAATGTAGTCTCTGTCCTGTGGTGGGTTGGCACCCTGCCCAGGATTGGTTCCTGCCTTGTGCCCTGTGTTGGCTAGGATTGGCTCCAGCAGACCCCCGTGACCCTGTGTTCGGATTCAGCGGGTTGGAAAATGGATGGATGGATGGATGTAGTCTCTTAAACACTATTAAATGCTGGTGCATAATATGAAATAAATGTGGAATAATGCATTTTCACATTGTATCTAGAGTACAGTTATGTTTAAATGCACATTTACTCAAATTTTCATATTATACTGTGTGGATAAAATATTTCAAATACAGTAAAACCTAACTAAGTAAAAAGCAGTCAAAGTAACAAAGAAATATTTGCTAGTTGTGTAATTTAAATACAGTTCCTTCTGGTTGTCAGACATTTGAATTGTAGATCCTCACATACATTTTAAATTGCACTTTTTACTATATTATTGAAATGGGGAGAGTAACGTTCAGCATAAGCGATAACACTTTACAATCTGAAGGAATGTTTATTTAGCTTAACAGGCAAATTCAGTAAAGTACATTTGAAATATAAGTTCAGCACAATGCTGATACTGCATTCCATTCTTTTGGAAGTACAATATGCACATTGAACAACTCCTATATGGACCCACAATAATATTCAGTTTTCTTTTCACCAATTTAACAAGGTGTAAAAATTAGGCCTAGGAAAGTTAGCAAATTCATTTTTGTGATTAACGTGGTGTGTTTAACACGTTAAAAAATATTATTACATCCAGGGCCAGCAACGAGGCCAACCCCTCTGTCAGTGCTTTGGTCAGGACAGCATTTTTATGTAATATGTTTTTAACTTTACAAAACAATAATACAAAAAACTTAAGTGTGTTTCTAAAGAATTACATACACATCCCATATAGTATTTATATACTATCTTTAAAATTTTATGAAATTAAATTTTCATTTAAAGGTTTAAAATTTCATATTATGCGGTTCAGAATGATACATCATATGTCAATACATAGCACTAGTGTTCATTTTCTTGATTTATACATTCTGACATAGGTGCCAGGGAGTGTGGGTTATGACAGTCCTGATGCAATGTTAAAGAAAAGTTGCAAGAGTAAAAATTAAGCTGTTTTTTTTATTTCCTGTTTCTGTAAAAAGATCGAATCAATGTCATATCACATAAGTGCTACAAAAGTTATCTTTGAGTGGCACTAAAACCTAAAAATGTTCCTAGTAACTCTGTATTTAACTCCGTGGCCTCCCAGGTGGCTGACAGTGCTGACTGCCATAATATAATGATAAAATTGTATGAAACAGAAGTTTAATGTTTATCCCTGCCCATTATTTCAGTTTTCAGTCTCTTTGCTAATTTATGCAAAGAACTCTACATAACCATCCAAGTAATGCATGGTGTCAGGTTTTAATTCCTGGTGCCAGGAGCAAAACTGTTTCCAACCTTTTTTTTTGTGGTGTCACACTTTGTACCCCAAAAAATCCCATGGCACACCATGATTTTGTCAAACAAAAAAGCATGAAATCTCTTAGACGTACTAAACTCTCCGAAAGAGCGAGACAGGGGTAACAACAAAAGCAGCTCGGAGACTGCAATTTGCTCTGCAAAAATCGCTGGCAAACACACACCCAGGCAGATCAATCCCCAACACGTCTCCTGGCTGCTAAAGTGTTCCGGGTGCTTTGTCTGGCGATCACGGAACTCTTTTTATGTCTCCTTCTCCAGGTAGTCTCAACCACCTCGACAGGTCTCGACCACCTGAGGAGCGTATCTCCCTCGGGTCAGGACTCAGGGGCACTACACTGTTATTTTCATGGAGCACCAGTTGAAAAAACACTTTTATAGAGTATACTCATCAAGTCTTTGATTATGATGAACAACTGATGATAGTATTTGTGGAGATTTAACACAAGTTTAATTGTATGCTCATTTAAGAGATGCATATTATTTCAATTAAATTAGTCTTTAGCAGTGCATTCAACGTCAACAGTGATTTTGATTATTTTTTACTTTGACATGTCTGTGTTTCATATGCTAATTTAAGAATTAATACATTGGTGTTTTCTTATTGCTTTCTTTTCGACTTGCCTTTTAGGAAGGCAAGTGCAATGCTAAAGAAAAGTTGTCAGGGTAGTATTTTGTTAAAAGTTCAGGTTTCAGGTCATTGTTTATGTTTAAACTATGCCATTAATTGTTTTGTTCGTTTGTGTTGACTCTACATTAATTTTGTGATTCTGTGTGTATTTACTTCATGATTTATGTATTCATTTTATAATTACATGTTTTAATATTAGATGTGAATAATCGTGATTAATTACATATATTTATGCAATAAATTAGTTGTTTTTTTAAATTGATTTCCAGCCCTAGTAAAAATGTTTTATATTCTTCCACAAAGTTTGGTATTTGAAATATCTGTATAGCCTAAATGTTGCATGACAGCTACTCTTTAATGGAAAAACTGTTAAGAGATTGTGAATGGATTAGGTGCATAGAATTTGGAATGCTTTTATCTGGAGTCTCAATGATATAGTTTGTTTTGTATTGGAAACTTCAGAACCTTTATCTTTATTTTTCTTTAAACTATGCTATACTATACTATACTACACTACGCTAAACTATACTATATTATACTCTACTATACTATACTATGAACATTGCCCTGGCCTTTTCTACCCTTGAAATATTCTTAAATTCTATGTAGGAGTTTTTCATTACTTTAACTTACAAATATTAGAGTATGTAAGTTCTAATTTGAACAGAATATCAAAAGCTTTGCCACGGCAACTTTTAATGAAACCAATTCTAGCATACTTAGGAACGTAGCAAATTGAAAACTGCTGAGTCCTTTATACTTCAGTAATTACCCGGCCTAATTAATATTCTGAGGGTGTGCAGCAAACCATTGGGTAATGAAGGCTATTATACAAATGCTTTCAGAATTTTCTAATGAAGTGTTCTGCATTTGAATTGAAAGGCAACATTGTGTGTGTGTACATAATGATAAATGTTGCATGAAAAAACCTGAAAAGAAATCATGTATTTTGTGCATGGCTCTGTTGTTTTACTAAGTACTGAGATGTTTTGTTAGGCTGAGGTGCCATTGTTGTTTATATGTTTTGTGTCGTATGGTACATGGAAGTGTTAAAGGTGTTAACTTCTACCAAACCAATCCAGTGCTGTGGAGGACTCGATTTTATCTTAGAAGCATCAGCCACAAGCAAGAAACCAACCTTGAATGAGGCTCCAGTCCACTGCTTTGCCCACACATCCATAATTACACACACATGGTACCAATTATGAATCACCTGTTAAAATAACACACATCTTTGGAATATGGAAGTACTCAGAGATAACACCCACAGTGACATTTCACACATACAAAGAATGAGTGTGGTATTCAAACCTGAGACATGAGATTTGTGAAGCAGCCACATCAGCCACAGAAATAAATCCAACCACACCAGCCTCGGAGACTGTGTAGTGAGCGTCTATCTGGATACCAGGAGTTCAATAGAAGTGTCCCATTTATAGTATGCCTAGCAGATTTTAGAATTTCCCAACTCTTGATAAGAAGAGCCTAAGTGTTGTCCTCTTTGAAATTTAATGGACCACATCTTTGCAAAAATGTGTTTCTCACAACCATCATTTTTTTCCAAAGTGTGTTTGTCTAGCAAAATTGTAAAAAGTATATGCAAACAGTCCTAGCTGCCCAGTATAGAGTATGAAGGCTGAAGCATGGGAGGATGGATGTTATACTTGCAGCTATGTCTGAATTAATGTACATTTACTGGCACCTAATCTATCTCTAAATCTTGTATCTATATAATAAAAATGTTATCTATATATATAAAATCCCTATGTGCGTCCAGGTGTCCGTGTGTGGGTGTCTTCTGGTGAAGTGCGCATGCGTGGGGCACGGTGCTATGCGCGATATTACTGTCAGAGAAAGTTAGAGGCATTTTACGGAAATACAAACCAGTATTACTGCGAGAGGAAATTAAAGGTACACAATACTGTGACGCATATTACAGCCACATACAAGCCAGTATTACTGTCAGAGGAGATTAAAGGCATATTACCGACACGCACGCCTGTATTACCACCAGAGAAAATTAAAGGTATATTACGGACGTATATTACAGACGTACAAGCCAGCGGACATACAAGACGGTATCCTTCAATAAGGGCGCGCACAGGCATCCTTCAATAAGGGCGCTCACAAAAAGGCGAGCCTCAAAAGGACGACCTCAATTGGGCACAGCGAATAAAGGCGCGCGTAAATAAAGATCTGCACCTGTTGCTCTTCACATATTCCAGAGCCATTTGAACTAAATTATCTACGCGCCCTTATTGAATAGAGCCGTACAAGACAGTATTACTGTCACAGAAAATTAAAGACACACAATACACGGCGGCAGCCCACGAAGAACGGTCAGCTCAGCAAGTAAACATCAACAAAAGAAAGGCTGAAAGAAAGAAAAATACGACCAACAAAAAGAATGAGGTCAAAGTCCCTTACCATTTAATATAGACTGTTCCTACTAATGTTTATGCACTACTGTTCTAGTGCCCGTTATTGTAACGGGCTAAATGACTAGTCAAGTTAATAACAAGTCAAATGTCACAAGCTAATGAAGAACTCAGTTTCCAAATCTCATCCTCTTTTTTTATTCTTTCATATCCAGTTTAGGACTGCGTTTGTGAAATCAGACTTCTTAGTTGAAAGCTCAACTTCTGATTATCACATTTACTTGGTTGTCAGACAAAGGTCATTCATTTTTTGTATATGGATCTCATTTTGTTCTGTTTGCTGAACTTGCAGTCACTTGCCACCCAAATCACTGATATTTTAATTTTTCAAACACTCTTTTATACTAATTGAGTATCACTTCCACAAACACTGGTCAAGGATAAATATAATATTATCCAATATAATATCCTATATATCCAGTATATATAACATTATAATAAAATATTATTGAGGTCAAAAGATTTTTAAGATATTGCTATGCTTATATTGTCTGCACATACTGAGATGGTTTACAAACAGTTCTTAACTGTAATAAATGTCTTCTGTCAGTGTAATCATCCTGCAAAATGCTTCTGATTCCACTCCCATTGTTTTCTTTACTGCACTTTTATGGCTTGGCTTTTTTTTTGTTGATTTTGTTTTTGTTAGCTTAGTTATGGTTTTTTTGTCTTCTGTTAACTATGTAGATAAATATTTAAATGTGTTTTATGAAGAGTGGTGAGACCCCTAATTGGATTACAACACAAACTGCTTCAATCAGCTTCACAGTGGCCTCTGGGGACTGTTTAAGTTTCTTTCTGCCACTGCAGTTTTGCTGTAGCATTCTTCTGCTTTTGTGCTGATTGTGGTCCTTTTTTTGGGATGTTTAGGCTTATGTACCTTTGCTCTAAAATTTGGTTTATGAATTTCAGACTTAAGTTTAGTAATTATTAGTTTGCTCTTATCTTTGTTTTTGTTTTGCATTTTTTTGATATTTAGTATATTTATATATATTTAGTTCCTCTTCCTTTTGAATAGCTTTTTATTTTTTTCAGTCCTTAATCTTTTTTGTACTTTTTAAATATTTTTACGAGGGGTGTTCAATAATTTATCTATCTGAGTATGAAAGAAAGTAGAAAGCATGTTGAAACAAGTTTGGGCATGTTGTGACATGTCTCAAAGTTACTCATGCATAGTTGTGGCTCAGTGCGAATCTAACATTCTAAGAGACAGGATATCCGGAGAGTCCTCGTGTGAATCAAGTAAAAAAATGCTAGATTTGGAGCAACGTTAAGTGATAAAATTTCTCACAAAAGAAGGGAAAAAGCCAATGGATATCCGTAAACATATGACTGCAGTTTATGGTGAATCTGCCCCATCATCCTACAAAGTAAAATGTTGGAGCAAGCAGGCTCCAGTGCTGTCAGGAAAACTTGGAGATGCTCCATGAAGACCAAGTGAATTTTTTTGACTGGAAATGAGACTTGGGTCTATCACAGAGATCCTGAGTCCAACATGTAGTCAGTGCAGTGGAAGCTGAAGTCATGCCCCACCCCAAAAAAGTTCAAGACAGGAAAATCTTCAGGCAAAGTCATGGCAACTATCTTCTGGGATATTGAAGGACTTTTGCTTCTGGGTTCATGCCACACAATACAACTATAACTGGGGAGAATACCAAAATAATTGCTTTGTGGGAATCAATCAAGGAGAAAAGATGAGGAAAACTCACAATAGGTGCACCTCTTCTTCACGACAATGTGCTGGTTCACATGTCTTTTCAATCACAGGCTGCCATCTGAGAATGTGGGTTCCAGCAGCTAAACCACCCTTGTAAAATCCATTTTATATTATTATTTCTTTACATTTCTGTTTTCTTTTGGCATTCATTTCCCAGCATGTTCATGTCAGATTCACAGTCATACTATTCAGATATGTTCCATATGTAATTTTGCCACGTCATCTTTAAAAAAACAATTTCCACAGCTTTAATGATACCAATTAAGTTTTGGTTATAACGCTAGCTTTTTGCACCCTTTTTAACTGTAACAGCTCAGCTCTGAAACTGAGCTACTATTACATTAAATATTGTTATGTTTTAGTCAGAGTTGTTGCACTGGCTTTTTTCCCATTTATATTGCCTTATTTATTATTCATTTTGTGTTTTTGTATTATGTTAAAGGATAAGTTTGGTATTTTTCAAGTCAAAGTTATTTCTAGAAAGCCATGGCATATATTAATTTAGCACATAAAATTACATTCTACAGTTAACCCTTTTTTTATAAATTTTAAAAATATATTTCCTGGTCTTGCAGCTTACAACAGGGCTTAAGGATACCTGAGTCCATAGGTGAAGACATAAAACTTACCGAGTAAATCCTCTTTTGAGCAGAAAAGGTTTTGATTTAAGAAAACATGCTTTCTGTATTTATGAAATATCCTTGAGATAATGAGCGGAAACTAGAAAATATTATTTTCTCATAGATTCTTGGAACTATTTTTCCTGAGGTAGCATACATTTCCTGATCGCTTATCTGCTCACGTGGGTGGAGTTATGACAATCTTACAAGCTCCCAGCCTCAAGCTCTTTTATGCTTATAATCCTGTTTTTGCTTCTGCAATTCTACTTCTGCAGCGGTTGTGTTCTGTTTGCAACAACAGACAGATGTATACTTAAATAAAATAATAGTGAATTGGAGCTTCTAATATGGCTAGTGTGTGAGTGTTTGTTTACCCTGAAATGGACTGGTGCCCTGTCCTAGGATTAATCATTAGGAAGAAGCACGTTAGGAACATAGATGGATTACATTTATCATTATTACTGAGCCTAATGCAAAGAAAAATCTATGAATAGATTAATCATCTTCTTAGCATTTGACCCATGTTAATGCAGAGTCCGCTTTTCGGCATGTTACTTTCCATTTGTTCTGGTCCAGGACATCATCCCTCAAGTCAGCATTCCTTAGTGGCACCTGCATGGCCATTTTCCCTGTGGGCTGAGGTGCAAGGTTATGTTTGCTACTGATTGCTTATCACTGAGGACCAAGTAGCTATACTATCAGAGGCTCACTGTTTTATTTTAATAGAGTAATAGACTAAAGGTATCGAGGACAACAGTTATTATTGTTGTTATTATTATTATTAATAATAGTAGTAATAATAATAATATCTTCTTATATAATAGGCTACCGTGGCTGTCCATTTGTCTGTCCAGGATTTTAAATCACCTGTAGCTCTCAAATTGTTTGAACTATTGACCTGACATTTGCTACACATATACTATGAGACGTCTACTATCTGCTTTCGGGGTGATGATTGACATCCAAGGTTATTCCTCTTTTTATTTTTATTGTATTTTATTGTAGAATCAACTCTCAGCATTGGCCAGCAGGGCGGCCGTGTGGCGCAGGCATACGGGTGCCTTTCTCATCCCTACCACCTTCACCGTCACTTCCCCTACCTCTTCATATCTTAAATCATTCTTGAGGCAGAATGAAGACTTAAGTGCCAGCTTAAGTGAAAAATGAAAGAAAACATACTAAGTAATTGCAACACAAACACTGACTTAATCAGTTTTAATGTGAAAAGATGCTGATGGAAGAAGAAAATAAACAGGCCGCTAAGGTGGAGAAAAGAAAAGCTGCTCAGGAAGCAGCAAGTGCATCAAACTCTGAGCAAATGAATGTTAAACGTACAGAGAAGGAGTATGAAAACTATGAATGCTCAAGTCAAGTGTATTCACTGCATGTTATCGTGCAGTGCGCCGTTACTGGTTGTGTTATAATTAACCTTTTTTCTTTTTGTATTTAAATATCAAAACAGCATCACATGCTAAACTAAGAATGTGATTGGCCAGTGTGAATATTTTGAAATGCTGATTTACATTTTTTATTTTAAACTTAACATATATATATATATATATATATATATATATATATATACATCAACTACTTTTTTTAATCATTAAAGACTAACAATAGGCATAGAAAGCCACATAGCATAAAATGTGTCTTGATTTTACACCCTCTATTGGTATATCCATTAAATTTAGAATGTGAATGTGTTATCATTTGTGAACTATGTACAGCGTATGGCTGTCCATCTGGCTATTATCTCTAATGCAGCATTCCAATTTGGTTTGCCAGCTTTGCTAATCAACAACAACAACAACATTTATTTATATAGCACATTTTCATACAAATGATGTAGCTCAAAGTGACAAAATAGATAAGAAAATAGAATTAGGGAACACTATTTAACATAGAATAAAAGTAAGGTCTGATGGCCAGGGAGGACAGAAAAAAAAAAAAACTCCAGACGGCTGGAGAAAAAAAATAATATCTGCAGGGGTTCCTAGGCCACAAGACCACTCAGCCCCCTCTAGGCATTCTATCTAACATAAATCAGTCCTCATTGTATTCAGGGTTCAAATGGAAGAACTTGATGATGACAGTCATGTGGACTTCTGGCCTTTAATCCATCAATGTAGGGACATCACGGTGCTTTGATCAGGTGGTGGTGGTGCAGATCACCACCACAGAAAACCGGAAAAAGAAGAGAAGAGAAAATAGGGGTTAGTACGGATTACGGAGCCATCAGGAGAGATATTGATAATTAAATGCATATACAGAGTATTAGGATTAAATTAAAATGAAGCTATGAGAAAGCCATGTTAAAATAATGAGTTTGTAGCAGTTTTTTAAAGTGCTTCACCGTATTAGCCTGGCAAATTTCTATCGGTAAGCTATTCCAGATTTTAGGTGCATAACAGCAGAAGGCTACCGCACCACTTCTTTTAAGTTTAGCTCTTGGAATAATAAGCAGACACTCATTTGAAGATCTAAGGTTATGATTTGGAGTGTAAGGTGAAAGACATTCTGAAATATAGGATGGAGCAAGATTATTTAAATCTTTGTAAACCATAAGCAGTATTTTAAAGTCAATTCTAAATGACGCAGGTAACCAATGTAGTGACATCAAAACTGGAGAGATGTGCTCAGATTTTCTTTTCCTAGTTAAGATTCTAGCAGTTGCATTCTGCACTCGATGCAATTGATTGATGTCTTTTTTGGGTAGTCCTGAGAGGAGTGCGTTACAGTAATCTAGCCAACTGAAAACAAAAGCGTGAACTAATTTCTCAGCATCTTGCAATGTTATAAGAGGTCTAATTTTTGCTATGTTTCTTAAGTGAAAAAATGCTGGCCTAGTAATATGATTAATATGTGATTTAAAATTCAGGTCAGAGTCAATAGTTACCCCTAAATTCTTTACCTCCGTCTTGACTTTTAATCCTAATGAATCAAGTTTATTTCTAATAACCTCATTATATCCATTTTTGCCAATCACTAAAATTTCTGTTTTCTCCTTATTTAGTTTGAGAAAATTACTAGTCATCCATTCAGAAACAAGTAAGACATTGTGTTAGTGAATCAAGAGTGTCTGGGTCGTCAGGCGCTATTGATAAATACAGCTGTGTGTCATCAGCATAGTTGTGGCAGCTCACTTTATGCCTTAAGATAATCTGACCTAATAGAAGCATGTAAATCGAATAGAGCAACGGACACAGGATAGAGCCTTGTGGAACACCATATAGAATATCATGTGTCTTTGAAGTATAATTACCACAACTAACAAAGAATTTTCTACCCGCCAGGTAGAACTCAAACCAATTTAAGACACAGCCAGAGAGGCCCAGCCATTGACTAAGGTGATTTCTAAGAATATTGTGATCAGTGGTATCAAATGCTGCACTCAGGTCTAGGAGGATGAAAATAGATAAACGGCCTCTGTCTGCATTTACCCGTAAGTCATTTACTACTTTAACAAGTGCAGTTTCTGTAGTGTGATTTGTTCTGAAACCGACTGAAACTTATCAAGAATAGCATGTTTATTGAGGTGATCCTTTAGCTGCATAATGACTGTCTTCTCTAAGATTTTACTTAAGAAAGGCAGGTTAGAAATACAGTAGGTCTAAAATTTTCAAAAGCAGAAGAGTCAAGATTATTTTTCTTGAGCATGGGTTTAACTACAGCAGTCTTAAGACAGTCTGGGAAGAAACCTGTATCTAATGACAAGTTTACTATGTAAAGAATACTATCAATGAGCACGCCAGATACTTCTTTGAAAAAACTTGTTGGTATTGGGACAATTCCGCAGGTGGATGCTCGAAGTTGAGAAATTATTTTATATAAATCAGGTAAATCTATCCTGGTGAAAGAATTTAATTTGTTTATAATGGAGTACCGGGGTTTAAGAAGATCAGTTTTGGGGAGATGTACTATATTATTTCTAATATCATTCATTTTTTGATTAAAGAATACAGCAAAAGCCTCACAAGTTTCACTGGAAGTTTTTTGGAGGCATTCCATTGAGTGACCTGGATTTAGCAGATGATCAATTGTAGAGAATAAGACTCTGGGATTACTATCATTGTTATTTATAATTCTAGAGAAATAACACTACCTCTCAAGATGGATTATGCTGTTGTATTCTGTTATTTTAACCTTCAATATCTCATAGTCTGCAGTGGGTTGGCACCCTGCCCGGGATTGGTTCCTGCCTTGTGCCCTGTGTTGGCTGGGATTGGCTCCAGCAGACCCCCGTGACCCTGTGTTCGGATTCAGCGGGTTGGAAAATGGTTGGATGGATATCTCATAGTGGATAATCAGTTTCGTTTTTCTCTATTTACGCTCAGCTCTCCAGCATGTTCTCTTTAGATCAGACACTCTTTGGGTCTTCCATGGCACAATAGTGCTAGAAGATTTTTTAACTGTCTTTTCAGGTGCAACTATGTCAGCAGCAGCTCTCACTTTCGTGTTAAAATTCGTTGTTTGTAGTAAGCACTAAAAAACTGACTGGTTGCTTAGAATGTTTGTAAATTTTGAAGCTGTTGATGAATCAAAGAAGCATTTTTTAACAATATGCTTCTCGTGAATTTTTTCTATCATTATTTCTATATTAAATAGTAAGAGAAAATGGTCTGATAGATCAATATGAATGATCTGCTTCACATCAACTTTTAGTCCTTTAGTAATTACTAATCTAACGTATGACCTGCTTTGTGTATAGGCTGACTAATGTACTGGGACAAATCAAAAGAGTCCAGGAGGTTCATGAATTCTTTTACTTTCGGGTCATACTGATTATAGATATGAAAGTTTAAGTCACCAAAAATTAGGAATGTGTCATAGTTCGTAATTACAATTAACACCAAGTCTGAGAATTCCTCAAAGAAAGACACATTGTAATTAGGAGGTCTATACACTGACAATACTAGGCACTGAGAAACTCCATGAATAACAACGGCAAGAAACGCGAAGGACTTGAATTTTGCCAAAGCCGACGTCTTTACACTTTAACTGGCTTGAGTAAATGTTTACTAAACTGCCACCTTTCTTGCTTTGCCAATCCACATGAGCAAAGCTGTAATTCGGAGGCGCAGATTCTATTAAAACAGCCGCACCATCAGAGCTAAGCCATGTTTCACTTAATGCAATAAAATCGATATTCCTATCATTAATAAAATCGTTGATGGAAAACGTCTTGTTGGTTAATGCTCTAAAATTTAATAAAGCCATATTTAATGTCTCGGAAGAGCAGAATTGTATTTTTATTAGAGCCACTCTGTGCATATTTTCTATTCAATCTATAGTCTGTTTTTATAGTTTTAATACATTGTTCATCTAGAGGTGTAATTGTAATTAAATTATTCATATTTATGCCGCACTGCCTAGATTTTTTACATGCATTGAGGTTAGTTATTATAGTATTAATGTCCTAGAAAAGCATTACAGAAAGGGTTAGGAGTAATTGTAAAGAGTCAAGAGAGACTAATTACCTTAGAGATGTTTTCTGAGAGGACCCTGGCACCGAATCTATTTGGATGCAGACCATCCCGCTTGAAGAAACCCGGCCTCTCCCAGAAGAGGCCCCAGTTGTCTACGAACCTGATGTTTTGTCCCTCGCAGAAGCCTTTCAGCCAGACGTTTAATCCCAGCAGACGACTGTAATACCCTTTCGATCTTCTAACGAGAGTAGGGGACCCAAGATGAAGATTCTTGCAGCCAGGGTCCTCTCCTTCGTGGCTTTAATTAATGCTGTGAAGTCCACCTTGAGAATCTCCGACTGTCGGTATCTCATGTCGTTTACTGATGACGTGTATTGCAATGGCTCCCACTGCCCTGTTCTTGTGCCTCTTGAAGACATTCGGCGCTCTTCTCATAATATCTTGAATATGAGCACCAGGAAAACAAGAGACAAAAGATTTCTGATTAGGGCATGGGATGTTTAGGTCTCGTACAATAGAATCTCCAATTAAAAATACATCACTCGGGGCTGAAGGCAAATTGGGGGAGCGGAAAGGGTCCAAATGGTTCTGGATGGAGATGCTTGCCTGTGCCGATGGAGCTGATCTAGCCTTAACACCCCGCCTCCATAGTTGAAGTAGGCCGAGCTCCTCATCGTTGATGTTGTCACTCTGACAACGAGGCGTTGGGGGTAAAACTCACTTGGTCTTGACAGTGAGTGGCACGAAGTGGAGTCAACGTTACAGAGCCACGACTTGCAGAGATGATTTCAGATGTCAGGAAGGATTTTTCCAGTAAATGAGCCTTCTAATTCCTCAGGTGCCTTCGTCTGGACAGGAGTTTCTGGATTTGGATATCGAGAGCCTGGAGTTCTTCGACAACAAGGTTCATCTCACCGTCGGCCATTGTCTGCTTCCGCTTCCGCTTTGTGCCCTAGGAAAGAATAAGAGAAAGAAGGTTAGCAGACAAATCAGCAAAGAGTAAAGTCACAGGGTTCGCAATCATGTGATGCATTCACAACTGATTGGTTATGTAAGGGCAAATCATACACAAATCATTTATTTAAATTTCTGAACTCAAACCGTAATTCAATTACAGTGGGAATGGCAATATCACTTTATTAATATTTTTGCATTTAAATTTCAGTGGAATTGTTATAATTTAATAAATTAAACCTGCAGGATTTTAAAAATAAAATTCACTAGTGACACATGCAGACCTACAGTCATAAAATGCAAGTAAAAACCAATTTAAAGATAAAAAGCTGTTGATACTTCTTATGTTTTCCAAATAATTTCTTTCAGTTCTTCTAGAAGTCATAGTGTATTTTATTACTTCTGATGGTTCATATGTATATATGTTTTCAACCTGAAAATATACAGCTTTACATTGATTACATTGCTAATGTAACTTGTCTGAGTAATGGTCGTTATAGAAAGAACAAAGTATGGATGTAGAAGCAATGCTTTCCTATGATTGGAAGATTTGACTGTTTTACAATGTTCTTGATTATTGGCATGTGTTTCTGTCTCTGGGACATTCTTGGATTCTATATCCTAGACTTTATCTTGCATGCCCATGATCCATCACGTCTATCTGCTGTTTTGTTGCTTGACGCTCAACATATGTCACTGCTCTTCTTTTTCTGTCATTATGGTGGGTAAAACATTTTTTTGCGATCACTTTGCAGTAAACACATGACCACAGACCACTTTGCTTTCCTTTACTTATGTTTAATAAAGTTTGATGTTCGATTATCTATAAACACAATATTTACACCTGATTTTGAATACTGAACCAATAGGTACACTGTCCTGTGGGAATTCTTTGTCACCTAATCACATTCTGAGATACACTTGATGCTTACCGTATGCTGCTGCTCTTCTTTTTCTCTCTGACATTATGGTAGTTATCACTTGGTTTCTCTATCACTCTGTCTCTAACACAGAACCACAGGACACTTTTCTGTCCTTCATGGCCATTAGGTTGCCACAACCTACCATTTTATATTTAGGATTACTTCTTGCTTGTCTATATGCTTCAGTCTCTTCTCTGTGTACTCTTTCTTGTTCTTCATCACTTAATCACATTGTGTGATGTGCTTCATGCTTTAGCATATGTTGCTGCTATAATACTTACAATAACACTGAAATGTAAGACCCAAAGAATTACATTTAGTGAGAAATGAAGCAGAAAAATTATTTTTTATCATACTGCTGGGATTAGCAGGTCACTTTAAATGGCACCACTGCAGACCAGGTCACTTACTTGGACATTAGAGATTAGGTTAAAAATATTAAAATGACTACCATTTCTTTAATGCATTACATGTAGGTGATGTGCTCTGTTCCACATTTTTAGCTGTAATAAAGTTCTTTGCTTTCCTCATTTCCATTTACATCAATTCTTTGCCAGTGGCCCTATTGCTTGAATTTTGTTTGCTAATTTTGTGTAATTTGTGCCTTTCTTTATTACTCTGTGGTTTCGTATTTTGTGGTTTGTGTAATGTTCTGAAATAATGCTCTCTAAAATGTCCCATAAGAAAAAAAATTTATGAAATATATTATTCCAAACTTTAGAAAGCTATAGAGATGATCCGTTGAACTATCTTAGAGCACTTATTATTATTATTATACCAGTTGTCAACTGGCCTTATCACACTGTAATGAAATTTATATTGTTGTAATTTGTTTAACATAACATGATACTTTCAAACCCACAAAAAACAATTCAGTGTTGCATGGAGTCAGAGCCCATCCTGGCATCACTGGGCACAAGGCAGGAACAGCCCTTGACAAGACTCCAGTCCATGGCAGGGCCAACTCATGCACACACTGATACTCAGAATGGGCCAGTTTAGAATCATCGATTAATTTAACCTGCATGGCTCTGGAGATGTGAGAGGAAAGTCAAAGTATCTGGAGGAAAACTGAATAGAAACATAGCAACATTCACAGAAGCTAGAGACAATAAAATTCTACCTCAAACTTTTCGTAAAGCATTAATCACCGTCTTTCCTAAACAAAATAAGAGATTACATTACAATGTGCATCATATAGATCAATTTCACCTCTGAATAATGATGTTAAAATACTCTCCAAAGTCCTAGCTAGAAGGATGGAGAAAGTGCTGCCTTCAGTAATATCACAAGATCAAACTGGATTTATTAAAGGCCGACATTTAGCGTCCAGTCTTCGATACCTGTTTAATGTAATATACTCACCCGCAAAGTCAAACATCCCAGAAATTTTATTATCCTTGGATGCAGAAAAAGCATTTGATATGATTGAATGGAACTACCTTTTCACTACATTGGAGAAATTTGGGTTTGGCCCGAACATTTGTGCATGGATTAAACTACTGTATATCATTCCAGAAGCTTCAGTTTGTATTAACAACTTTCAGACTACTTTAAACTAGAACGTGGTACCAGACAAAGATGCCCCTTGTCACCACTACTTTTTGCAATCGTTATTGAGCCACTGGCAGTTCACTTTCAAAATGCTTATGAGATAAAGGGGATTATCAGAGAAGGACCTGAACAGAAAATTTCTCTATATGCAGATGATATGGTACTGTATATATCAGACCCACAAAATACTGTGCCTACAGTCCTAACAGCACTAACAGAATTTCAAAAGATTTCTGGTCTCAGAGTTAATTTGACTAAAAGTGTGCTCTTTCCAGTGAATTCTCAAGCACACAACATTAGATTGGACACCTTCCCTTTTATCATCACAGATCAGTTCAAATATCTAGGGGTAAACACCACAAGTAAACATAAAGCTCTTTATCAACAAAATGTCGCAGTCTGTATGGAAAAAATCAAGCAAGACTTGCATAGATGGTCAACCCTTCATCTCACTTTAGCTGGAAGAATTAACATTGTTAAGATGAATATCCTCCCTAAGCTTCTCTTTTTATTTCAAAATATTCCAATATAAATCAAAAAATCGTTCTTTAAGAAATTAGATTCAACCATAACCACATTTATTTGGAATTCAAAACATCCACGTATCCAAAGAGCGACCCTACAAAGGCCAAAGGCAGAAGGTGGCATGGCTTTACCTAACTTTCAATTTTAGTACTGGGCAGCAAACATACAACAGATAAAAACCTGGACATTGACACAAATAGATGAACATATGCAGGCTTGGTCTGCAATAGAAATAGAATCCTGCAGTTCATCTTTATATTCCTTGCTTTGCGCCCCAATAAATGCAAATTATCGCCAATATACTAATAACCCAATAGTGCTTCACTCACTCAGGATATGGAACCAATGTAGGAAACATTTTAAGATAGAGAATCTTTTATCGGTGGCACCACTGCATGAGAACCACCTTTTTCAACCATCGCAAACATATGCAGTTTTTAATGTCTGGAAAACTTTTGGGATTAAATCACTTAGAGATCTGTACATAGACAACATCTTTGCATCCTATGAACAATTACATTCTAAATTTAACTTTCCAGCAACACATTTCTTTCACTACCTTCAAATTAGAAACTTTGTTAAACAGAACCTGCCCAATTTTCCTCATCTCCTACCTCCCTCTATGCTGGAAAAAATATTCATCAGTTTCAAGGACTTAGACAGAATCTCTGCAATATATAAAACCATTTTACAGTCCCTCCTTTTCAAAGATCCAAGAGGACAAAGGGAAAAGGATCTCTCCCTCAACATATCAGAAAAGGAGTGGAAGGTAGCAATGCAGAGAATTCACTCAAGCTCCATATGTGCAAAGCATACAATTATTCAACTAAAAATTATATATCGAGCACATCTGTCTCACTTAAAATTGTCCAAAATGTTTCCATGGCTGCAATCAAGTTCCAGCCTCACTGGGTCACATGTTTTGGGCCTGCACCAAATTAACATCATTCTGGACCAAGATTTTTAAATGCCTTTCAGACAGCCTTGGTGTCACAATCCCTCCTAATCCACTAATAGCTGTGTCTGGTGTACTTCCAGATGGGCTTAAAGTGGAGAAGGACAAACAAACTGTGATTGCCTTTACTACACTATTGGCACGTGGACTTATCTTGCTCAACTGGAAGAATCCTAACTCTACCCTTTTAAGTCAATGGGTAACTGATGTTATATATTATTTAAAATTGGAAAAAATAAAATTCTCACTTAGAGGATCTATGCAGAAATTTTTCCAAACCTGGCAGGATCTAATCAATAACATTTTAGAATAAATTTTAAAGCACTGAGGAAGCAGATTCTCTCCCTATTCTCTTTTTTTTTCTTTTTCTTCTCCATTTATCTATACTCACTTATTAATTTATCTATTTGCTTATTTTTACTAGGTTTAAGTTTTATTCTGCTGTCCATGCTCTCTTTCTAAGGGGTGGGGGTTAATTTGTTTTCAATCCTATTCTTGTAAAATTGATCTATTTTCAATAATAAATCAATAAAAAATTTTAAAAAAATAAGAACTGAATTTTTAGGAAAATTCATTAGTGTGTTCTTGTTATAAATTATTATATGATTATGAGCAAACATTTATTTGTGAAGGATGTCTTTGTGACTCAGTGATTAGTACAGTAGTTCAAGTGATCTGATTTGGAGTTTGGCCTTACTCTTTATATCCATGTTGGTTTCCTACTGTTGTTCAGATTTTCTCCCAAAATTAAAATGAGTGTATTGATAGGCATATAAGGCATGAATGTGTCACATGGTTGATAAGTGCTGAAGTATCCCTGTTGTCAAAGAAGTGATTCTGGAATTTGGTAGAAGCAACTGGAAGAGAAGGCCTATATTTAGCTAAAAATCCATTTTGTAAGTTTAAGAGTTTCATTTAAACATATATTAAATATGACAGAATCTGTTTCTGGAGGGTTGTTGAAGCCGCTAATATTATTTTTAATTGAGCTCACTTCCACAAAGAGACAACAAATAACCTTGGTTTTTGGCAGATGATATGAAATCTCAGCTTATCATGAAGACCTCTTTTAACAGAGTTAATGAAGATCCTTGATGTAATACTGATGACTTCACTATTTTGTGTGTAGGCCTTTAAAGAAATTTAATGCTGATCAGAAAGTTTTATCCATTGACATACAGAAATATGTAAACAGGAGGACCAATAAGGGAAGGTGAGACATGGGTTATGTGAAGAGAGTATCTGAAAGAAAATTCTGCAGGCAACAGCACTCCTGTGGGAACTTAACCCTGGTTTAGAAAGTGAATGATGTCTCAGAGGATGATAGTTAAATAAAATGAGGCTAACTGTTTCCAGGTCAGTTGCTTCACCATGTAACTGTGCAGCTCTCTAAATATTCTTTTTTTTCTAGTCACTAAGATTCAGAACTTTAGCTTTTGCTTAATGTGTTTTTGTGCCACTTTAAACACATGGCTTTAGTGACAGAGAAGCTTCTTTAACTATAAACACTAATTTTACAACACAAATGAAAACAGAAACAGCAACATTTTTTGAGCACTAGCTGACAGAAGTCACAATTCTGTAACTTAACCTATCAACAAAAAATAAACTTCAACAAAATCAAAATAAGGTGTGTATAAAGGGCTTAGCTAATATAAAGATGTACTGTGTACCAAACAATAGTCAATTTCATTTTGTCAGTCTATACTTACAATGTACATAATTTAGTAAATCGTTAGTCTGTTTTTTGTATTTGCATAGACAGTAAAGTGAAATAATATAAAACTGAATTTTATTTTTTTTTGAGGGGGGGTCATTAATGAGATCAAGTCCTAATTAAAATGTACTCATCTGCTACAGGAAGATCATGAAAGCTGTAGTAGCACGGTATCTGGCCTTATAACAAAAACAGGCACACGCCTGAAGGCACTATGGAGACTTTTCCTAATATTCTATAGCAGAGGCACTATATTTTTTAATTTCTTTCTACATGTTTGCAATATACATTCACAAAATAATAATTTTTATATTTCTGAGACCATCATACCTATATGAGCAGTAACTGCAATCATTAAACAGATCGGATCAATTCCCTGTGGAGTGAAGATATAATGAAGTGAGGCACAAGAACACAGTAGCTAGCTGGGTATCTCAGCCATGTCTGTATGCCATTAGCTGGCTGCAAAGGTTAATAGCTGAGACCAACTTTATGAAATCTTGTTTTTTTTTCCCCAAAAAGACAGTTAAATAAATTCAAAAACAAAATGACTAAACTACAAATGTGTTTAAAAATCACAGCACAATCCATCCTCCCACTGCAGCACCCTTAAAGCAGCTTCCTCTCACGTTCTTCTTGGCTCTGAAAATCTCAAGTCTCAAATTCCCTCAATTGATTACCAGCTGACAACAGTCTTCCGTTAGCTGGTGGTAAGAAATGTATCATTTACATTCCACATATGACTAGCATACTTAGTGCACCATGACATACAGGTGTCTGCAAAGTAGCAAGCAAACTAATGTAGGATTTTTTCAGATATATTATACAGTGGGATGTATAAACTGATAAAATATTTTAATTGCAAAATGCTTTGTGGACCAAGCAGGCACTGCTTGACACCTGGAAAGCTTTGTGGCTGTGCAGTTTGATGCCTCAGATTACTTTGTGCTTCTGATTGTTGTTAATTTTACATCTATATATATAAAGGAGAGTTGGGATCCGTGTGGCTGTGTTTGTGGAGGGACGGAGAGTTAAGGCAGATGTTGGAGTCACGTGATCATCTCCCCTCCCATTCACCTCATTTCATTCACTTCATTTCGCTCCGAGCTGAGCTCCGCAGCTTACGCGGTCTTGCCGTTCTTTTTCCATAGTGTTTAGTCCTTTCTCCTTTACTGATTTACTGTTTAGTAGACGCGGTGCTTACTGAATAGTATTTTTTCCTTTAGTGTTTCTACTTAGTGTTTCTTAGTGTTTAGTAGACGTGGTGTGCGAAAGGAGAGTTGGGATCCGAGAGACTATGTTTGTGGAGGGATTGAGAGTTAAGGCAGGTGGAGGAATCACGTGATCATTTCCCCTCCCATTCACCTCATTTCATTCACTTCATTTCGCTCCGAGCTGAGCTCCGCAGCTGACGCGGTTAGTCCTTTCTCCTTTACTGATTTACTGTTTAGTAGACGCGGTACTTACTGAATAGTATTTTTTCCTTTAGTGTTTCTTAGTGTTTAGTAGATGCGGTGTGCCAGTGTTCCCGGCGGTGTTGCGGTTTAGTGTTACTTTCTACTTCGTTTTTGTACTTTAGTGTTTAATAATAAATAATAATCCATCCATCCATCCATCCATTGTCTCCTGCTTATCCGAGGTCGGGTCGCGGGGGCAGCAGCTTGAGCAGAGATGCCCAGACTTCCCTCTCCCCGGCCACTTCTTCTAGCTCTTCCGGGAGAATCCCAAGGCGTTCCCAGGCCAGTCGAGAGACATAGTCCATCCAGCATGTCCTGGGTCTTCCCCGAGGCCTCCTCCCGGTTAGACGTGCCCGGAACACCTCACCAGAGAGGCGTCCAGGAGGCATCCTGATCAGATGCCCGAGCCACCTCATCTGACTCCTCTCGATGCGGAGGAGCAGCGGCTCTACTCTGAGCCCCTCCCTGATGACTGAGCTTCTCACCCTATCTTTAAGGGAAAGCCCAGACACCCTGCGGAGGAAACTCATTTCAGCCGCTTGTATTCGCGATCTCGTTCTTTCGGTCACTACCCATAATTCATGACCATAGGTGAGGGTAGGAACATAGATCGACTGGTAAATTGAGAGCTTCGCTTTGCGGCTCAGCTCCTTTTTCACCACGACAGACCGATGCAACGCCCGCATTACTGCGGACGCCGCACCGATCCGCCTGTCGATCTCACGCTCCATTCTTCCCTCACTCGTGAACAAGACCCCGAGATACTTGAACTCCTCCACTTGGGGCAGGATCTCGCTACCAACCCTGAGAGGGCACTCCACCCTTTTCCGGCTGAGGACCATGGTCTCAGATTTGGAGGTGCTGATTCTCATCCCAGCCGCTTCACACTCGGCTGCGAACCGATCCAGAGAGAGCTGAAGATCACGGCCTGATGAAGCAAACAGGACAACATCATCTGCAAAAAGCAGTGACCCAATCCTGAGTCCACCAAACCGGACCCCCTCAATGCCCTGGCTGCGCCTAGAAATTCTGTCCATAAAAGTTATGAACAGAATCGGTGACAAAGGGCAGCCCTGGCGGAGTCCACCTCTCACTGGAAACGGGTTCGACTTACTGCCGGCAATGCGGACCAAGCTCTGGCACCGATCGTACAGGGACCGAACAGCCCTTATCAGGGGGGCCGGTACCCCATACTCTCAGAGTACCCCCCACAGGATTCCCCGAGGGACACGGTCGAATGCCTTTTCCAAGTCCACAAAACACATGTAGACTGGTTGGGCAAACTCCCATGCACCCTCCAGGACCCTGCTAATGGTATAGAGCTGGTCCACTGTTCCGCGACCAGGACGAAAACCACACTATTCCTCCTGAATCCGAGGCTCGACTATCCGACGGACCCTCCTCTCCAGGACCCCTGAATAGACTTTTCCAGGCAGGCTGAGGAGTGTGATCCCTCTGTAGTTGGAACACACCCTCCGGTCCCCTTTCTTAAAGAGGGGGACCACCACCCCGGTCTGCCAATCCAGAAGCACTGTCCCTGATGTCCATGCATTGTGTGTCAACCAAGACAGTCCTACAACATCCAGAGCCTTGAGGAACTCCGGGCGTATCTCATCCACCCCCGGGGCCCTGCCACCAAGGAGTTTTTTGACCACCTCGGTGACCTCAGTCCCAGAGATGGGGGAGCCCACCTCTGAGTCCCCAGGCTCTGCTTCCTCATTAGAAGGCATGTTAGTGGGATTGAGGAGGTCTTCGAAGTACTTCCCCCACCGACCCACAACGTCCCGAGTCGAGGTCAGCAGCGCACCATCCCCACCATATACAGTGTTGACACTGCACTGCTTCCCCTTCCTGAGACGCCGGATGGTGGACCAGAATCTCCTCGAAGCCGTCCGAAAGTCGTTCTCCATGGCCTCCCCAAACTCCTCCCACGCCCGAGTTTTTGCCTCAGCAACCACCAAAGCAACATTCCGCTTGGCCTGCCGGTACCTATCAGCTGCCTCCAGGGTCCCACAGGACAAAAGGGTCCTATAGGACTCCTTCTTCAGCTTGACGGCATCCTTCACCGTCGGTGTCCACCAACGGGTTCGGGGATTGCCGCCACGACAGGCACCGACCACCTTACGGCCACAGCTCCGGTCAGCTGCCTCAACAATAGAGGCATGGAACATGGCCCATTCGGACTCAATGTCCCCCACCTCCCTCGGGATGTGGTCGAAGTTCTGCCGGAGGTGGGAGTTGAAGCTACTTCTGACAGGGGGCTCTGCCAGACGTTCCCAGCAGACCCTCACAACACGTTTGGGCCTACCACGCCTGACCGGCATCCTCCTCCACCATCAAAGCCAACTCACCACCAGGTGGTGATCAGTTGACAGTTCCGCCCCTCTCTTCACCCGAGTGTCCAAGACATGTGGCCGCAAGTCCGACGACACGACCACAAAGTCGATCATCGAACTGAGGCCCAGGGTGTCCTGGTGCCAAGTGCACATATGAACACCCCTATGCTTGAACATGGTGTTCGTTATGGACAATCCGTGACGAGCACAGAAGTCCAATAACAAAACACCACTCGGGTTCAGATCGGGGGGGCCATTACTCCCAATCACGCCCTCCAGGTCTCACTGTCATTGCCCACGTGAGCATTGAAGTCTCCCAGCAGAACGAGGGAGTCCCCAGAAGGTATGCCCTCTAGCACCCCCTCCAGGGACTCCAAAAAGGGTGGGTACTCCGAACTGCTGTTCGTTGCATACGCACAAACAACAGTTAGGACCCGTCCCCCCACCTGAAGGCGAAGGGAGGCTACCCTCTCGTCCACCGGGGTAAACCCCAATGTACAGGCTCCAAGTCGGGGGGCAATAAGTATACCCACACCCCGCTCGGCGCCTCTCACCGGGGGCAACTCCAGAGTGGTACAGAGTCCAGCCCCTCTCAAGGAGATTGGTTCCAGAGTCCAAGCTGTGCGTCGAGGTGAGTCCGACTATATCTAGCCGGAACCTCTCAACTTCGCGCACTAGCTCAGGCTCCTTCCCCTTCAGAGAGGTGACATTCCATGTCCCAAGAGCCAGCTTCTGTAGCCGAGGATCGGACCGCCAAGGTCTCCGCCTTCGGCCACCACCCAACTCACACTGCACCCGACCTCCTTGGCCCCTCCCATAGGTGGTGAGCCCATGGGAAGGGGGACCCACGTTGCCTCTTCGGGCTGTGCCCGGCCGAGCCCCATGGGTGCAGGCCCGGCCACCAGGCGCTCGCCATTGAGCCCCACCTCCAGGCCTGGCTCCAGAGTGGGGCCCCGGTGACCCGCGTCTGGGCAAGGGCAAACGCCGTCCAAAATTGTTTTTCATCATAGGAGGTTTGTTTAAATAATAATAATTCATTACATTTATATAGCGCTTTTCTCAGTACTCAAAGTGCTAAAATAGTGAGTGATACTTAGCTGATAGCAGTGTAGAAGCAGCACAGCACAACGCAGCCGGTAGGACAGGCGGGTGTGGTAGCATAGGTGAGCGGCGATAGCAAGCAGCAGGAGGAGGAAGCAGGATTTGGATGTTCCAATACACAGCCATAAACAGTAACGCTTGGTAATTTCAGGCATGATCGCCCCGGAGCCATAAGCCATAAGCCAGGTTAGTATGAACATCAGATCAGTTCCGGGTCGTAGAGTACTGTAAGATGAAATGGGAGCAGATCAGCATAGCGAATATAATCACGGAGACAGATCATCACGAGGTGCTAGATCGCCAGGTACAAAGAAATGTTCGTAGGTCTCGTCCCGTGATCCACAGACTCAGCTGTTCCCAGTAAAGTGGAGTCCATAAAATCTGTAAATATTAAGCCAAATCCATGCATTTCGAGTCAGCTGTATCCACTAACTATACGTACAATAATGGAAATAAAAAAGCATAAGAAAGTGCAGAATTAAGGCGAATTTTGCGAAAAGTTTTGTTAACAGGGAGGAACGGCAACAACAAGCGTGCGCCAGCGTCCACTCACCTGCTATAATAAAGCAGTTATAATAAAGAAGTTTAGTAGACTTTTACTTTATCTCATTTAGTGTTCTTCCTGGCGGTGTTGCCGTTTTTTAGTGTTAGTGTCTACTTAGTGTTTGTGTTTATTGTTATGGAAGGAGTGATCTTACCACTGTCAGATTTTGCAATGAATGAGTTGGTAAATAATGATTATTTATCAACAGATCACATGAGCAAATTCAACGAAATTTTAGCTGCGCATACAATTTTCCAACCTCAAGTGGTTTTGCTAATGTGGACTCCTGACATACCTATAATGCCCATTCCACAAAATGCAAAACATATTCAAATATTACCTTCTGCAGCTACTGAACGAGTGACTCACTGGGTGTGTACCTATTATGATGGTGCTGTAATTCATGTCTATGACAGTTTAAACGCTGATAAAAAATTCAACCTCACCGAAGAGCAGCTTCGTTTCCTTCATGCTTTGTTTCCTTACAAACCTCCCATAGTTTATGAAGACGCGCAGCAACAATTAAATCATACAGATTCTGGTGTATTCTCAATTGCATTTGCTGTGTGTATTTCTTTAGGTATTGACCCAAGTGATCAAGTTTTTACTATTTCTTCAATGCGAAATAACTTACAAATAATTTTTGTTACCCGACAATTGCTTCCATTCCCTGTCGAAAGTAGCCGACGGGCGACACCAGTTACAAGTATTCAGTGCGTTCAAAGACTTGTACGAAGTACGGCCACTAACACAGTCACTCATAAAAGGGGAGATGACTCGGTGCAGGAAATGGGTATTAAAACTACCTTGGACAACATGTAATCAACGAGGCGATTAAACGGATCTCAAGAGAGGTCTTCTAGGTTGGAAAAAAAGCGCTTGGCTGCCAAAACCATATATATACATATATATATATATATATATATATATACATCTATATAAATAAAAATGTAAATGTTCGATTGTTCAAAACCTTAAATCTCCGAAAGTTCTTCACCGATTGCTTTGAAATTATGACACAACATTGCATTCGAATACGCGCGTGTTTTTATATACACATTATATAGATGTCACACCTGTGACAGGTAAAAACATGCTTTTTTTGAAAACACAGCGCCATCTGTTGGACGTAAAAGCAACACACGCTATACTAAATATTTTTCGATTCTATTTCAATGTTTCGATCAAATACATTTGTAAGTACGTGAATAAAGGCAGCGACATGGCAGTTTTTGGCGTGCAACCAGAAAGAAGTGATAGGAATGCGGTCATACATATCGATGAAATCGCACAGTATTAGGCTGGAAGATACATAAGCAGCAATGAGCTGTATGGCAAATTCTTTCATTTCCCATACATGAACGAAGTCCAGATGTTGTTCACTTAGCAGTACATCTAGAAAATGGACAACGCGTTTATTTCACAGCTGCAAATGTGCAACAAATAGCCCTGAATCCACCGGCTACAACGTTAACTGCTTTCTTTACGTTATGTCAAAATGACGTGTTTGCGAAAACACTGCTGTATTCGGAACTGCCTACGTATTACACATGGAATGCGAGTAGAAAATCATTTGAACAACGCAAACGAGGAGAGCGAGTCAACGGACAACCTGGCATATTCAAAGAAACTACGATAGGCAGACTGTACACCATGCATCCCAATCAAGATGAATGCTTCTTTGTTCACATGCTGTTGGTAAATGTGCCCGGTCCAACGTCTTTCCAGCAATTGAGAATTGTCAACGGCGTTACACATGCCACTTTCCGAAATACATGTCAAGCTCTGAATTTATTGGAGAACGACAGACACTGGGATGTATACATTAATGACGCGTGAAACACGTCACATCCAAATCAAATTTGTGCATTGTTTGCAATCATATTGACCGCCTGCTCTCCTTCATCTCCAACACAGTTATGGGAGAAATATAAATCGCACATGGCTGAAGATATTTTCTGTCGAATACGCAAGTAAAATTCAAATGTAAACATTGATTTCACAGCAGAAATCTACAACTAAGCGGTAATAATGATTGAAGATTTGTGCTTAGAAATTGCGAACAAAGTTCTCAATTAATTGGGAATGCCTTCACCGAATCGATCTGCTCCTGCTTCGTTCGATGTAGAATTGCGTTGTGAACAAAATTACAACACGGGTGATCTTTTGTCGTATGTGCAATCAAATATTCCTAAGCTAATGCTTCAGCAAAAAGGCATTTACGATCAAATAATGCAAACTGTCAATAATGGGGTTGGAGAAATCTGGAAATTGGGAACGGAAAGGTGCCAGTTGATCTGACCTCAGGACAAATTTCATTGCCTCATAACTTCTGCAATTTAGTGACGTCAAAAGAAGAATTGGTTGAAAAAGTATTTCCCAATATTCAAACCAATTATAAGAATCACGATTGGCTGAGTGAACGAGCTATTCTTGCGGCCAAAAACAAAGACGTCTACGAACTTAACAATATTATTCAGTCTAACATTCTGCACAGACAAAGGAACAACAAAACATATTGTATACCCACAAGCATTGTGAAATTAAACATATTAGAAATGTACGCTTTCTTTTCCATTTTTACCAGACTGAGCCACAGCAATGCATGGCCGGGTACAGCTATATATACAGTATATATATAATATATCCATCCATCCATCCATTTTCCAACCCGCTGAATCCGAACACAGGGTCATGGAGGTCTGCTGGAGCCAATCCCAGCCAACACAGGGCACAAGGCAGGGACCAATCCCGGGCAGGGTGCCAACCCACCACAGATATATATATATATATATATATATATGTACACACACACACACATATACAGTATACATACACATATACATCTATACTAATAAAAGGCAAAGTCCTCACTGACTCACTAATCACTAACTCTCCAACTTCCGTGTAGGTAGTAGGCTGAAATTTGGCAGGCTCATTCCTTACAGCTTACTTACAAAAGTTAAGCAGGTTTCATTTCGAAATTCTACATGTAACGGTCATAATGGTCGACAATATCCGCCATGTTAAACTTTCTTATTTATGGCCCCATCTTCACGAAATTTGGTAGGCGGCTTCCCTGCGCTAACCGAAAATCGATGTACGTACTTATTTCGGTGGTATGACACCACTGTCGGCTGCCATATTGAACTTTCCAATGGTCTTTGTTACTTAATGGGCCCATCTTCAAGAAATTTGGCATGCGGGTTCCCAACACTAACTGAATCCTACTTACGTACATATATACGTCCATAGCCTGCAGCTCGGTCCACACTCTGAATCCTCCAGGCACTCCTGAGCATAATCTAATTTTGAAGGTTGGGGCACCAATAATGTTACTGAGAAACTTACAGCCACCGAAACTTTGTAATGGCACGAGACTTCAGGTCACATGCCTGCAAAAGAACCTAATTGAGGCAACTATTTTTACTGGCGGTGGCTCAGGGGAGAGAGTTTTTATTCCTCGCATCCTCGTTATACCCTCTGATTTCCCATTTCAATTCAAACGCCTCCAATTTCCAGTAAGGTTCTGCTTCGTAATGACAATTAATAAGTCTCAGGGACAGACCCTACAAAAGGTTGGCATTGATTTGAGGCAAGATTGCTTTTCACATGGCCAACTATACGTTGCATAATCAAGAGTAAGCTCAGTGCACAGCTTGGTCATATTACAACCGGAGGTTCGAAATGACAACGTGGTATACAAAGAGATCCTTAACAAATAATTATTGGTACATTTTCCCTCAGTTTATTATTTAACATTTTAAAGCAGTACTTCGCCGCTGCGAAGCGCGGGTATTTTGCTAGTCTTTGCATATTGAAATGCTTCAGATCATGAGGTACCAATCAGTAATGCCACTAATTTAGGTACAAATATTAATGAGTAATACTGGATATTCAACAAGTTCAGCTTCATATTATTTAATTATTGTTAATAGATTAATGACTATATTTGCAATTTCCTACCTTGTTAACCCTATGCCATCAATTTGCATTTACATTGTAGTTTGACTTACCACAGTTGACATTACTTTTTTATATGAAATTGTACTCTGCAAAATTTGATCTTTCTTTCTTTCTTTCTTTCTTTCTTTCTTTCTTTCTTTCTTTCTTTCTTTCTTTCTTTCTTTCTTTCTTTCTTTCTTTCTTTCTTTCTTTCTTTCTTTCTTTCTTTTTGGACTTGTAGCCAGTAACACCAC
Organism: Erpetoichthys calabaricus; assembly: GCF_900747795.2. Taxonomy (NCBI): domain Eukaryota; kingdom Metazoa; phylum Chordata; class Cladistia; order Polypteriformes; family Polypteridae; genus Erpetoichthys; species Erpetoichthys calabaricus. The sequence goes on from NC_041402.2 coordinate 120,201,462, forward strand.
AAGTGTTAATCTATATTTTACAAAAAATCTATGTATTTTATACATACATTAATATATTTTACTATATATATATATATATATATATATATATATATATATATATATATATATATATATATATATATATATATATATTTATTTAATTTATATATTTAATTATATATATGTATCTTCTTATATACAGTGATCCCTCGCTATATCGCGCTTCGCCTTTCACGGCTTCACTCTATCGCGGATTTTATATGTAAGCATATTTAAATATATATCGCGGATTTTTTGCTGGTTCGCGGATTTCTGAGGACAATGGGTCTTTTAATTTCTGGTACATGCTTCCTCAGTTGGTTTGCCCAGTTGATTTCATACAAGGAACGCTATTGGCAGATGGCTGAGAAGCTACCCAACTTACTTTTCTTTCTCTCTCTCTTGCGCTGACTATCTGTGATCCTGACGTAGGGGGTGTGAGCAGGGGGGCTGTTCGCACACCTAGACGATACGGACGCTCGTCTAAAAATGCTGAAAGATTATCTTCACGTTGCTACCTTCTGTGTGCAGCTTTTAAGTATGCTGCACGGTGCTTCGCATACTTAAAAGCTCAAAGGGCACGTATTGATTTTTGACTTTGTTTTTCTCTCTCTCTCTCTCCCTGCTCCTGACGGAGGGGGTGTGAGCTGCCGCCTTCAACAGCTTTTTACCGCAAGCCAAACAGCCCTATTGATTTGTTTGCTTTCCTCTCTGTTTCCTTTGAAGAGGAAGATATGTCTGCATTCTTTTAATTGTGAGACAGAACTGTCATCTCTGTCTTGTCATGGAGCACAGTTTAAACTTTTGAAAAAGAGACAAATGTTTGTTTGCAGTGTTTGAATAACGTTCCTGTCTCTCTACAACCTCCTGTGTTTCTGCGCAAATCTGTGACCCAAGCATGACAATATAAAAATAACCACATAAACATATGGTTTGTACTTCGCGGATTTTCTTATTTCGCGGGTGGCTCTGGAACGCAACCCCCGCGATGGAGGAGGGATTACTGTAATACGCTACCGTGGCTGTTCGTTTGTCTGTCCAGGATTTTAAATCACCTGTAGCTCGCAAACCGTTTCACCTATTGACTTGAAATTTGGTACACATACACTACGTGATGTCTACTATATGCTTTCGGGGTGATGATTTGTCTTACTCTTTTTATTTTTATTTTATTTTATTGTTGAATCAACTCTCGGCACCGCACAACAGGGCGGCTGTGCGGCGCATGCGTATGGGCGCCGTTCTCATTCCCCACCACCTTCGATAATCATTCTTGAGGCAGATTGGCACTTAAGTGAAAAATTAAAGAAAACGTACTAAGTAATTGCAACACAAAAACTAACTTAATCAGTTTTAATGCGAAAAGATGCCAACGAAAAAAGAGAAGCAGCGGGCCGCTAGGGTGGAGAAAAGAGGAGCTGCTCAGGAAGCAGCAAGCGCATCAACCTTTGAGCAAGCGAATGCTAAACAGAGACTGAGAAAGAGTATGAAAACTAGGAATGCTCAAGTCAAGTGTATTCACTGCACGTTATCGTGCAGTACGCCGTTACTGATATATATATATATTTAATATATTATATATATATTAATATATATCTACTGACATGGCTCTGTGCTCTCCCCTTCGGAGTTTTGCATTGTGTGTGTGTTGATTTTAGTTCGTTCTACATCCTGTTGGGTGAACATATACTACAACCGAGACGATCTTCTTAAGATCGGAGTCTGCTGTGAGGAGAGTGTTGCAGCGGAATTCATTCACTCGCACAGCGTTCCGTTGGATATAGCCAGGACACCCGGCTCCCCGTGGAGAGGCCGATGACGAAGGCGGTGCAGAGAGAGGAAGCAGAAGCGAGGATGCAGGGTCGGTGCGCTAGCTAGACTACGGAGACAGCCTCACAAACCTCCGCTTCCAAGCCTTTTCCTCGCTAACGCCAGATCTATTGTCAAGAAGATGGATGAACTGAGCTTTCAGGTTGCATCAGACCGCATGATCAATGACAGTAGCTTCATTCATGCATACCTAACGTGACCATTAATTTTTTTCCTCAAAATGGGACATCTACTAATTTTTAGGTAATAGTATGTGTATTCAAGAAAACACATATTTCTTCATAGTTTTTATTTATTAATAAAAAGAACAGGAATGAAAACGGGAAAATAAATAATTTATGTGGTCTTATATTTTTCTGAAGAACAAATTTGCTTAAGTATATTTGGTGTTGATTTCAAATAAGAATGAAATTCTTGGCAGGATTTTTAAAAATTTACTTTGATAATTAACATTGCTTTAAGAACTGCGACTTGCAACTGTGTTTTTTCGTTCGTCCACAATTTATTCATAAAAGAAATGACCCTTTCTACGAGTGCATTAGTGCCAGAGCAGACATAAAATATATTCAATAATTATGTGAAAGTTTGTATGATTCAAATTATTGGTGTGAAAGTGTTTGAACAATTCCACCCAATGACTTTCGGTTGAGACATTCCCAGTGTTCCATTCTGTCACTTTTTGCGGTGTAATGTGAATACTCATCAAATACCTCTGTATCTTGGTTACAATTAATAAATCCATTTTCAATCAATACATCCATTACACTTTGAATTTCTTCCCACATAACTATTTTGGTTAAATTCGCCCATTCAGATATTTCTAAGTCTTCACAGAACAAAGTCCACTGCTCCAAATATTCTTTGCTTATTTTATAGAATTCAGCAGCTGTAGTTTTCATATATTCTTTGTCAACACCACTGCAGCCATTTTCTTGCAATTTTGCCATTAAATTACGAATGGAATAACAATAACACACATCGATAAAAAAACAATAATCAATCATCAAGAAAGATGTGCAAGCTGTCTATGCGTACTCACAACTGAGGAGCGAGCGAACTGGCAGGCTTCTGACCGACTTGCATGTGTGTGAATTGTGTGTATTGCGCATGCCGTCATCACCGCACTACTAGGCGCTACCGTCTGATTTTTTGATTTTTTGAGCCTTTTTTAAAATTGTTACAGTGGGTTGCTCTATTTCTGAAAACGGGACATTCCGGTGTCCTGAAGCGGTGCCTGGGGACAACGGGATAGGCTACCTAAAAACGGGATGGTCCCGTTCAAAACGGGACGTATGGTCACGTTATGCATACCGGACTCGGATATTCAGCTAAAAGGCTATACATCGCGGCGCTACGATAGGACTAGAGACTCCGGTAAAAGCAGAGGAGGGAGTGTGAGTGTGTACATCAATAATAACTGGTGCACAGATGCAGTGATAGTAGATATACATTGCTTCCCTGTCTTGGAGTACATAATAATAAATCTTTGCATTTCTATATCGCTTTTCTCACTACTCAAAGCGCTCAGCAATTACAGGTTAAGGGCCTTGTTTAAGGACCCAACAGAGCAGAATCCCTTTTTGGCCTTTACGGGATTCGAACCGGCAACCTTCCAATTGCCAGTGCAGATCCCTAGCCTCAGAGCCACCACTCCGCCTACATGACTGTGAAATGTAGACCTATCTATTTACCGCGGAAGTTCAATGTGGTGATGATCACTGTTGTTTACATACCACCAGCTGCTAATGCTAACTTGGCTCTGAGACATTTATACAGCAGCATTAGCAGCCAACAGAGCCATTACCCTGATGCAGTGTTCATTATCGCAGGGAACTTTAATCAGGTGGATTTAAAAGCAGTGCTCCCCAAACTCCACCAGCATGTAAAGTGTATTACTAGCTGGAGCCAACACACTAGACAAGGTCTAATCAATACATCAAGCTGGGCTACAGAGCTAAACAGCTTCCACACCTGGCCCAGTCTGACCACATGTCACTGCTGACGATTCCTGCATACACCCCTCTCCGCAATCTGCTCTTACCATCACAAGATCCATCACAACCTGGCCTGATGATGCCTCTCTGCAACTGCAGGACTGCTTCAACAGGACTAACTGGGACATTTTTGAAAGTCCAGACCTGGAACTCTACATCAAAAGTGTATTATTGTGTTACATCAAAACCTGCATTGACACTGTTACAGTGGAGAAATGTATCCGTGTCTATCCAAACCAGAAGCCCTGGATGACAAGAGAGGTTCAGAGGCTGCTAAAGGAAAGGAACACTGCCTTTAGGTGCGGTGACAAAGCTCTCTACAGCATGATATGGTCCAACCTGAAGAGAGGCATCAGTTTTGAGTGACTGGACCTGAGTCATATCATGTCCTTCATCCCTCCCACCTTTGATGCACACCAATTTGCTTACAGGGCTAACAGGTCTACTGAGGACGCTGTTGCTGCTGCTCTCCATGCTACCCTGTCCAATCTGGAGCACCAGGGGAGCTACACATGTCTCCTCTTTATTGATTTTAGCTCTGCTTTTAACACCATCCTCCCTCACAGATTGGTGTGCAAGCTGCTAACCCTGGGACTCCCGTATTCCACCTGTCTATGGATTAAAGACTTCTTGACAGACCGCACACAAAGGGTTAGGGTGGGCCCTCACATCTCCTTGGCCATCAGCACCGGCTCTCCTCAGGGCTGTGTGCTGAGGCCCCTGCTCTTCACACTGTACACACATGACTGCGCCCCTGCCCACAACAGCAACACCATCGTCAAATTTGCAGACAACGCCTCTGTGGTGGGGCTCATCTCTGGGGAGGATGAGTCCGCCTACAGGGACAAAGTGTAGCAGCTGGCAGCATGGTGCACTGACAACAACCTGGTCCTGAACACAGTTAAGACCAAGGAGCTTGTTGTGGACTTCAGGAAAAATAAAATGGACATCAAACCACTCTACATCAGAGGGGCCTGTGTGGAGAGGGTGTCAGACTTTGCTTCCTGGGAGTCCACATCATGGAAGACCTGTCCTGGGGTGTGAACACAGCTGAGCTGACGAAGAAGGCTTAGCATAGAGCAGAGACTTTATTTCCTGAGAGTCCTCAGGAAAAATAACATCGCCCAAAAACTGCTAGTGTCCTTTTATAGCTGCTCTATTGAGAGTATCCTGTGCTACTGCCTCTGCATGTGGTTTTCCAGCTGCACAACAGTGCAGAGGAAAACACTTCAGCAGATCGTAAAGACTGACCAGCAGATCATCAGCTGCTCTTTACCCTCTCTGCCTCAGGAAAGCAGAAAATATCTTAAATGAGTCCTCACACCCTGCTCATGACATGTTCCAACTGTTGCCATCAAGCAAAAGATATACTGTAGGAGCATCAAAACAAAGACTAATAGACTGAATAACAGTTTCTACGCTGTTGCTATTAGGGCACTGAATGCCACCTAATCACTGCCAATGCAGCAGTGCAAAAGATGACATCTTGTGCAATAGTGTTCACGTGCAATTAAGGTCTTATATTGAATGTTTGTGTTCTACCTTATTTCTTCTTATCCTTTCTTATCCTTTTGTAATTATATTTATTTATATTTTGACACTGCAGGGACTGGACCTAATTTCATTGTATTTGTTACAATGACAATAAAGATATTCTGATTCTGATATTGCATTAAAAGCATCATGTTCCAGTATTTTGTTAATCACATTCTGTGAAATTTTTGAAAATAAAGTATAAAGTGAACTTTAATGCATAAGTGAATTTTATGATTTCTGTATAACACATATTGTGATGCCGTTAAAGGCTTTATTGCTTTTATACATAAACTAAAACAATTATCCTATCCAAAGGATCGTGCTTAATTATATCATTACTTCTATTAACTTTTTGGATATTGTGGTTTTCTTTTCAATAATAGTTCATTTTAATTTCCCATGTTTCTGAAAACCACTGAACCCAATGCTTTTACTAGGGCGGGTTTCCAGTTTTCATTCAAGGTCATTCATTTTAACCTTTTAATTTCTCAGTCTGTTCACTTTCTTTTTGCGTGTTCCATTCCTTAGGATATTAGGGGAGTAGCAAAGGATACAAAAACAGAGTTACATCTCCAAATTCATCAAATGCATTTAGAAGTATGCTCGATATTCAATCAGGGAGCTCTTGTTACACTACATGAAAATAAAAGATTATAAATTAAAATAGACTGAAATGCAGGGATGTCTTAATGCATGGGCACGCTGGGAAGTTCCCAGGGGGCTCCACGACCATAGGGACCCCATGCTAATCTATGTATATTGTGACTTACTGAGTGGTTGTATAGATGCACTGCTTTGCTCAGGGGCCTATAATGCTGTTAAGATGGCCCTGCTGAAATGTTCTGTCTATTTCACATATACAAATAGTTCACTGTGCACCATTCTTTGACATTTTCTGAATCTCAGCCCACTTTTTAGAACTTCCACCATTGTTTGCCTATACTAGGAGCTCTGATATTAGACATAAAATATTTATGTAAATCTGTGACAGGATTCTGGTCCATACTCAAGTAGGCCCTCAAATGTGAAATGTGAATGTTATACATGTTTATTGTATGTTGCAACTGTTGCAGTAAAAAAACAAACTGCTGCACTCGGGTCCCAGTCCAGGTGGTTCATTGTGTGGTGGGTGCAGCAACACGCTGTCAGTGCAGGCTGCCAACCTCTCTCTCTTTGTATCAGAGATTGTTAATATTTAAGTTTGTTCCTGCCCTTTTCATGTGAGGACATTTTATAAGGCTTTCACAGAACAGTGGAAGAGGGCAGTTGTAAATGTTTGGGTACATTAAAGCAATCTGCTTCTTGTCATTGTGTTGAACTACCCATGCAGTCTGTGACTACACATCACATTTTCCTATATATTCTCAGAGTACTTGAGAGGAGTGAAACATGATAATCAGCATTTCTTAGGCTTTCTTGATTTTAAATGTAATATGTATAACCCTTTAAGCATGAATGAGTTAAATGATCAAGTATATTTACTAGATACTTTCCTTTGCCATTGGAAATTCTGTTTTTGTGGTTCTTCATAACTTCCTGTGGTTTTGGATTTGGAAAAAATGTTTTTAGCGCTATTGGGAAATTTTACAAAATGTGCTCACTATATTAGATTCTGTGTCATTAATATAAATTAGAATAGCAGTCCTAACAGAGATCACTAAAGAAGTCCGCTGATGACCTCAAAGTATGTAGAGAATTCTCCATTTCCCACTATTCTTTTTCCTGTTATTTCAGTAAGGAAACACTGTACAGTTAATTATTTGAATTATTTTAGAACCATAGCAAAGCTTTTTTTGAGTAAACTATGTTGTAGGATGTGATTTCTGTCTATTATTCCTGGGAGGAGAATATTTAATCGGATCCATTTTTCTCTCTCTTCCTTTGAACTGCAGTACCATTTACAATTCCAGTCATCAGTTACTCCTTCCATCACAAATGAGTATTAGTTTAATAATGACAGCTTTGTTTTTTTCCATAATTTTGGTAAAATCCAGTGGAAACCAATAATGTTGTTAGTGTTGAATGCACAGAGTAGGTGAAGCAAATGTGTTTCACTTTAAACATCCTAGAAATTTGCTTTATTTTGAATTGCAATTATTTTCTAGGTTCTTGGTATTTCTCTGACTCTGTACTTTTTCCTCTTTATTCATTTTTCCTTTTATATATTTATATATCTTTTTAGCCATATGATTTTATCTATAAATGTAATGAATTATTATTATTATTATTATTATTGTTATTATTATTGTCTTTATTTGTCCCTATGTAAGTATACCTTATTTTTTGTATAGTGTTTATTCATTATTATTCCTACCTTATTTTAATTTGTTTTTCTTTGCATGTCTCTACTTCTCTAACATCTTGCAAAGTGCTTTAAACTACACCATTTGAATGAAAATGTGCTGTATAAATAAGTGTTGTTTTTGTTGTCTAGTGAAACAAGTAATATTATCAGTTGCCCTTATACCTCAGTATCATACAGTGAGTCAGAAAAGAAGAGCTGAATGGGTAACCATGCGATTTAAATTAACACCGTAACCATTATGCCTTTGTTTTTCAAGGCCAACATTGTAGGGATACATCAGAATCAGAATATCTTTATTGTCATTGTAACAAATACAACGAAATTAGGTGCAGTCCCTGCAGTGTCAAAATATAAATAAATATAATTACAAAAGGATAAGAAAGGATAAGAAGAAATAAGTTAGAACACAAACATTCAACATAAGACCTTAATTGCACATGAACACTATTGCACAAGATGTCATCTTTTGTACTGCTGCATTGGAAGTGATTAGGTGGCATTCAGTGCCCTAATAGCAACAGGGTAGAAACTGTTATTCAGTCTATTAGTCTTTGTTTTGATGCTCCTATATCTTTTGCCTGATGGCAACAGTTGGAACATGTCATGAGCAGGGTGTGAGGTGTCTTTTAAGATATTTTCTGCTTTCCTTGTTGAGGCTGCGAGAGCTGTGCAGTTCATCCAGAGAAGGTAAAGAGCAGCTTATGATCTGCTGGGCAGTCTTTACGATCCACTGAAGTATTTTCCTCTGCGCTGCTGTGCAGCTGGAAAACCACACACAGAGGCAGTAGCACAGGATACTCTCAATAGAGCAGCGACAGAAGGACAACAGCAGTTTTTGGGGGATGTTATTTTTCCTGAGGACTCTCAGGAAATAAAGTCTCTGCTGAGCCTTCTTCGCCAGCTCAGCTGTGTTCACACCCCAGGACAGGTCTTCCATGATGTGGACTCCCAGGAAGCAGAAGTCTGACACCCTCTCCACACAGTCCCCTCTGATGTAGAGTGGTTTGATGTCCGTTTTCTTTTTCCTGAAGTCCACAACAAACACCTTGGTCTTAATTGTCAGTGCACCATCCTTTCCACTTTGTCCCTGTAGGCGGACTCATCCTCCCCAGAGATGAGCCCCACCACAGCGGTGTCGTCTGCAGATTTGACAATCGTGTTGCTAGTGGTGGGCGGGGGCACAGTCATGTGTGTACAGCGTGAGGAGCAGGGGGCTTAGCACACAGCCCTGAGGAGAGCCAGCGCTGATGCTGATGGCCAAGGAGATGTGAGGGCCCACCCTAACCCTTTGTGTGCGGTCTGTCAAGAAGTCTTTAATCCATAGACAGGTGGAATACGGGAGTCCCAGGGTTAGCAGCTTGCACACCAATCTGTGAGGGAGGATGGTGTTAAAAGCAGAGCCAAAATCAATAAAGATGCTCCAGATGGGACAGGATAGCATGGAGAACACCAGCAACAGCGTCCTCAGTAGACCTGTTAGCCCTGTAAGCAAATTGGTGTGCATCAAAGGTGGGAGGGATGAAGGACATGATATGACTCAGGTCCAGTCTCTCAAAACACTTCATCACCACCGGGGTGAGCACTACTGGCCGATAGTCATTCAGGCAGGTTATGGGTGATTTTTTTGGTAAAGGGAGTAAGATGGAGGATTTCAGACAGGGGGGAACTGAGGCCTGGGGCAGTGACAGGTTAAAGATCTTTGTAAAGACCCCAGCCAGCTGCTCTGTACAGCTCCTCAACACACGTCCAGAGACACTGTCGGGACCTGCTGCCTTCCTAGTATTGACAGCCTGGAACAAGCGTCTCATCTCATGTTCCTCTGCCCTAAGGGAGGGGGTGATGTTATTGTGAATTGCTGCTGCGTGTGTAACAGCTGCCTCTGGCAGATCCATCTCTAAGCGAGCAAAGAAGTGGTTCATCTCCTCTGCCATGAGGTGTCACCTTCAGCAGCTCCATGGCTGGTCCTGTAGTTGGTAAAGTGCTGGACTCCCTGCCAAACCTGCCTGGTGTTATTACTGTCCAGATGCTCCTCAATCCTTCTTCTGTAGTCCCTCTTAGCCTTTCTGATGTCTCTCTTCAGGTTGGACCCTGTCATGCTGTAGAGAGCCTTGTCACCGCACCTAAAGACAGTGTTCCTTTCCTGTAGCAGCCGCTGAACCTCTCTTGTCATCCAGGGCTTCTGGTTTGGATAGACACGGATACGTTTCTCCACTATAACAGTGTCAATGCAGGTTTTGATGTAACACAATAATACACTATCGGTGTAGAGTTCCAGGCCTGGACTTTCAAAAATGTCCCAGTTAGTCCTGTTGAAGCAGTCCTGCAGTTGCAGAGAGGCATCATCAGGCCAGGTTGTGATGGATCTTGCGGAGAGTGGTGTATCGTCAGCAGTGACATGTGGTCAGACTGGGCCAGGTGTGGAAGCTGTTTAGCTCCGTATCCCAGCTTGATGTATTGAGTAGACCTTGTCTAGTGTGTTGGCTCCTCTAGTAGCACACTTTATGTGCTGGTGGAGTTTGGGGAGCACTGCTTTTAAATCCGCATGATTAAAGTCCCCTGCGATAATGAACACTGCATCAGGGTAGCAGCTCTGTTGGCTGCTAATGCTGCTGTATAAATGTCTCAGAGCCAAGTTAGCATTAGCAGCTGGTGGTATGTAAACAACGGTGATCATTACCACATTGAACTCCCGCGTTAAATAGATAGGTCTGCATTTCACAGTCATGTACTCCAAGTCAGGGGAGCAATGACTATCCACTATCACTGCGTCCGTACACCAGTTATTATTGATGTACACACTCACACTCCCCCCTCGACAACTTCGTCATTGGCCTCTAGGAATGGTAATCCATGGGGAACCAGGTGTCCTGGCTATATCCACCAGAACGCTGTGCGAGTGAATGAATTCCGCCGTAACACTCCCCTCACAGCAGACTCCAATCTTAAGAAGATCATCACGGTTGTAGTATATGTTCACCCAACAGGATGTAGAACGAACTAAAATCTGCACACACACACACACAAAACAAAACTCTGAAAGGGAGAGCTCCGAGCCGCAACAACTTTGCAACTTTCACTGAAATATAGATCCCATTCTAGACACTAATATTACTGAAAAAAAATAAAATACGGTGGAAGTTGCTGTTGATGTGCTGCAGTCATACAGGCTACCTGAGGAATAAACTTTTTATCAAAGGAGGTCTTATGAACCTCCATCCATCCATCCATTCTCTTCCGCTTATCCGAGGTCGGGTTGCGGGGGCAGCAGCTTGAGCAGAGATGCGCAGACTTCCCTCTCCCCGGCCACTTCTTCTAGCTCTTCCGGGGGAATCCCAAGGCGTTTCCAGGCCAGCCGAGAGACATAGTCCCTCCAGCGTGTCCTGGGTCTTCCCCTGGGCCTCCTCCCGGTTAGACGTGCCCGGAACACTTCACCAGAGAGGCGTCCAGGAGGCATCCTGATCAGATGCCCGAGCCACCTCATCTGACTCCTTTCGATGCGGAGGAGCAGCGGCTCTACTCTGAGCCCCTCCCGGATGACTGAGCTTCTCACCCTATCTTTAAGGGAAAGCCCAGACACCCTACGGAGGAAACTCATTTCAGCTGCTTGTATTCGCAATCTCGTTCTTTCGGTCACTACCCATTGCTCATGACCATAGGTGAGGGTAGGAACATTGATTGACTGGTAAATTGAGATACTTGAACTCCTCCACTTGGGGCAGGATCTCGCTACCAACCCTGAGAGAGCACTCCACCCTTTTCCGGCTGAGGACCATGGTCTCGGATTTGGAGGTGCTGATTCCCATCCCAGCCGCTTCACACTAAGCTGCGAACCGATCCAGAGAGAGCTGAAGATCATGGCCTGATGAAGCAATGAGTCTTATGAACCTTTGGATCAGAAATGCTCTAATACACCAGTCAGTTATTCCATAAGATTTTTATAAGCAAATGAGTGTACTGCTAAGGTAGAATAATTATGTGCTATAAAAGAAAGAGATTGAGCACAGTAAATTAAAACTTTTCATTCTTTAACCAAAGTATAATTAATTTGTAATTTTAATGCACAGTCACAAAGAGAAATGACAAACTTGATACTATTGCTAAATTAATTGAGATTAAAATTAAAGAGATTTTTGTTTCTTAATTGGAAACCATTTCTTGCTGGGACTTGTTTTTATTCTGCTCAGGCAGGAATTCCTATTGGCATGGATTTACATTCATTCCATTCAAAAGATTGGAGCGGATTACCATCCATCAATCGTCATTCATTTTGCTTCTCTTATTTCTCTAAATATTTGATGAATAGAGCTCACAGGTGCAAAAGACAAAAAACTGTTGGCTAACATTTTCAGTGTTATCTTATAAATTGGCTTCCAGATTAGAAAAAAATAACCAATTAAAGACTCTGAACCCTAACAAGTTAGTGGCTGAAAATGAAGCAAAAGCATGTAGAGAATGAAGCGACTGATATGAGCAAAAAATCATAATTGCAGAAGGTAGCATTCTGAATTTTAGTATTAGTGATGGTCTTAGGTTATGAATAAAGAGAAAGACAAGCAATTAGTTTAATAAAAGGAGTCAAACCCAATGCCATTTTCAGGCATAAGCAAATTAAGCAACTGTTTGGAATCCTGCAGCCACCAGGGTCTCTCAGACAGTTTTCTTTGAATATTTATAATGTGATGTTGCTGGTGAGTATTGGCTGGAGATGGGATCCTAAAATAGTTGCAATGGATCAGGGCCCCAAAAACCATCCTGGATTCAGTGCAGATTTAGAACAGATTCGAAGTAGACCTGTAGCCACTGGAAATCTCTGGAAACCTGCTCAGTCTCATGTTCCTTATAATTATCAAAGGGCCCATTTAACCTACTTTAAGTAAGCACATGCAGCTTGCTGTTAAACATATTGTAGCTATACTCCAGTTATATCACTACATATTTTTAAAGGAGCATTTAGTGTCATCTTTACATATTACTATTCTGATTTTCACACGTTCTTTCATGTCTCATCTTAGCTTCTCTAATGGTGAAAGGATTAATTTCTTCCAAACTTTCCAAGTCTTGTTTCACATTTTGTAGAAGTTTAATCACTTTTTTTGTCGCTATTTTTGAAGCTGTTGCACCTGTTCTGGTAACTTGAAAAATGAGCTTGCACATAGCCTTTTTAAATGTGGCTTCAGAACACACCTAGTAATGTAATCTGCAAAACATGTATGTAAAGCAATAACCCAGATCCTGCCTGGTGTCAGCGATGATGAGTCCACTAGATACAATTTGTTATTTGTTTCATTTCAGCACAAAGTCATATTATATTTATTTAATTTTAGCTTGTAAAATTTCAACCCAAAATCTGAATTCTGTTCCTATCTGTTCATTTAATTATCTGCTAATCCATCTACAGTAATTTAGCATCATTTGTTACCTGGTTCTTACAAGTTTATCAATACCATTTTTTGTATATGTATTTTGAATCATGGAGATTCAGCTATAGCCGAGTTTGCTTTGAATCTCAGCTTGGCCATTGCATGGGTTATCCCTGGTATTTTTAGTTTACTATCTCACCCCACAGCTGTTAAAGTTAGGTTGATGGGTGACTCTAAAACGTCCCCTGTTGTAACTTGTGTGCTTGTGTGTAAGGTGTATGAAAATATACTGCATACAGTATATGGTCTACAAAATGTGACCATGTTAGTGCATTCAACCAAAGAGCCTACAAACTTCAGAAGTTTTCCATTTCTTTAAATTACAGGTACCTTTATTTAGCAAGTAAATCCAAATGTGATAGAAAATAAATAAGTAAATATCTCTTTAGGAATTATTTAGAATATTTGTCTCTTTTTCTTACCCAATAATTCTCAGAAGTCCTTCCAAAGAGAATGCATTCCTTAAGGGGAGACTTCAAATCTTGACTACTCCGTAGTCTTGCCTTTGTCCTCCGTGGTTTGAAAGGATAAGGGTCCCCTGTGTGCAGTTTAGGGTCTTTTCCTTTTACTGTTGGTGCTAAAAGTGAACTGCAGACCCTTTTATATGGCATAGCAGAAGGCAGCTGATCAAGTTGGCAGTCTATAGTCTTGTAGAGACCTTTGGTTGGTTAACCTTCTGGGCAGACCCTATATTCTGTATATGTGCATTTGTGTATAAATCTATAACTTCCCTGTTTTCTAAGAAGAAATGCTTAATGAATAACAGTCTGAATTCCATCTCATCCATAAAGAATAGTTCAATATACTGTAGAAACTGAATGAAGAATGACTTTTGAATGTTTTCTAGCATGTTGCATCATTTCTGCTCCATGTTTCCAAGTCAGAGACCATAGAGGTATCTGCTCAAGGGCTTCTAAAACAAATGAAGGACTAGGAAAGTGAGATTGTTTTTAGGAAAAAAAAAGACATCTGTAGTGTACTTACTTGCCTTTCATGATATTTAAGTACTACCATCTCTTCTGTGATATGAGTATTTTACCTGGCACTGATAAACAATTTAGTTTGATGGAGCAATTCAGAACAATGACGCTCATATACAATATTCAACATTAACATATAAGGGAACACAAAGGGTGCAGAAGGAACTGACTTGTTATTATTAGTTACTCCATTTTTTAAACAAATGATTTATTTATGCACATTTAGGAGATTGTTTCAACCAAAACAATATAAAAATCATAGGTACATGTAAAAAATATCTGCGGTGGGTTGGAACCCTGCCCGGGATTTGTTCCTGCCTTGCGCCCTGTGTTGGTTGGGATTGGCTCCAGCAGACCCCCGTGACCCTGTGTTTGGATTCAGTGGGTTGGAGAATGGATGGATGAATGTAAACAATATGATACAGTCCTGAATTATCTGTAATCATACAAAAGAAAAAGAGAGGAACTTGAAGAAGGTTTGTTACATCAAAAGGATAACCCTTTTATTTGACATCCTGCAGCTAATGAGTGGAATATTCCACAAAACTTGCTGATTTAGTAGCAGATGTCTAGAGAGTTTCTCCCTTGGCAGCCAGTCTTACAAATGACCTGCTTCCTGGTTCAATGAGATTTTCAGGCTGAGACTGAAAGGAGTGGTTGAGGAGGTCAGGTCACAGATTTTCTTTTGCTTTTTTTCTGGTTTGAGGAATGAAAAGAAACATAGTCTTGCAGCTGTGTCACTTCAAAACCCCTTTGTTAGTGTACCCTTGAAATTCTTAATAGTGGGGTACCTGACATTGCAAAGTGTTGTTATTTAAAAAGGTGCAAACAAGTTGAGTATAACCACAGATAACACAAAACAGTATTAGTTTTAATTCAGTCATCTATCAATTTCTTAAATCTGCATGGTCCTAATCAGGTTTGCATTTTCCTCTCTAGTGATAAAAGGAGCAATGCAGAAAACATGGTTTAAAGGTAAGCATGATGAATATTGCATGACTAATTTTAATAATTATTTGTAATCAACTGCATTATCAGAAATATTCTTCAAAAGGGGTTGTCCAGAGCAAGTGCTAAGAAAAAATACAGTATCTCCTGATTTTTTCAGCATCATTGCATGTTTTTCACAGTGAATACTATCAGATCTTTAGCCAAATTTAAAATTTAAAGTAAAGGATTCTCAGTGAGCTAGTGCTGCTTCTGAGGTTAGATCCTATCTTGCACTAGATGTTGCTACTTAATATTTTGCTAAGCAGCAACAATTATTCAATTTGGAAAGTAATTGCTCCACTGGATGCAAATGGTTATGCCTACTTTTAGCAGGAAAAGCTACAGGCAGATGCTTCCTTCAGGTATTGATGATTCTCTTGTGCTTTGGCCCACTCCTCATTGTAGAACTGTTGAGTGCTTCAGCAGGACCTATCTGTTTTATGCCACATCACTGTATGTAAGTTAGCTTTAGATTTGACTAGGTACATTCTAAATCTTATTTTTTTCAGTAATGTCATGAAGATATATTTATACTTAAACATAATATTTTGAACAAGTTTCTTGATACAAGACTCAGCTATCTTCAGCTTCCCAGTTCAGTACTGAACAGAATTCATGGGTCCTTCAGTTTCCACAAAATGTACAGGTCCTTAAAAAACAAAGGATTTTGATTCCATGACACAGCCAACCACATGCTTGAACATTTGTGGTTAGTTTTACTTCAAATGCAGTAGGGTCAATATCCATGTCAAAATTGTAGTTTTTACTTATTTGTCCATGTTGTTTCAAAACTCTTTAAAGTCATGATGTATTTTGGCAGAGTACTGGATGTATTTTGCTACACTACTGTTACTCAATTCTGTGTTCAGTGTTTTCTGCTTGTGGAGACATGAACACTGCCATTAGCTTTAATGATTTCTAGTTGTTATATGGACGTTAATTTTGTAATCACTCTTAGCAAGATTTTTCCAGAATGCCCATTCCTAAGATGACTTCCACCTGCAGCCAGCTAAAGTTAATTCACTACACATGTACTTTGTCAGCATGCCCGTGTTGATCAAACAGAGGAACCTCTGCAGGCTACTTGTGACATTACGCTGTAGAAAGATAAGTAAATGAATCAAGGTAAATAATATTCGATCTGGCTTTTATAAGTAATATATAAATGTTTCTTATGTAAAGACCATCACAAAACATAATCTCAAACAGGACTTTGCACAATACCTTGGTGAGCTCTGCAAACCGTGCTGTTTCGTTGAAGGACAGGTGTGGGGCAGACTGACTGGCAGGATGACACCCGACCTGTTGCTGCATCCAAACAGTGCCGTCTTTTGCCTTTACGCCTGGTGCAGCTGCATTGTTCTTATATGTAAGTGGACGTTTCTTGCGGGGAAGGCTTCTGTTCTCTTTATCTGATGTAGAACCCTCATTCTCATCTGAGTTCACCTCTGTTATAGCATATCTTTATTTGAAAACAGCAGTGTCAGATCGAGGCAAGCATGAATGCGACAGAGAGAATAAAACTGAATTAAAAAAAAAAATGCTAATCTTTTTAAGTACCATACATTTACACCAGCTGTTACAGACTTAAATCAAATGTATGTTTTTATTGTATAATAGTAACAATAAGAGCATCTCACTACTCAAAATGTTCATTTTGGGACACAGAAAGGCTTGAACCCGCAGCCTCTTGATTATGAGTCAGCAGTTCTTACCTCTGTACTACCAAAGCAGTCATGGTAATGAAGTATACTAACCCGTTTTCTTTTTCTTCGGTTATAGTCTTGAATAAAAGCGCACTTGTTTTGTTATACTTGTACTTTTTGTGAAAGTGCTTATTTGATATTTGGACATCAGTCTTAACACATTATATACAGTACTTCATGTCAAAATTTTGTTGTTAGTACTAAAACATGAAAAAAGTTTGTCTTTTAGGTATGTGTTCAACATTTCTTGCATTTCCTTTCATCCTACACTTACATAGATCTTTGTAGACACGGAACACACATGACATGCATGTGTTCCAAATAATGATTATTTGTAGCCTATGCAGCTCCAGGTACCTCATTCCCAGATAAACAAGGCTTGAACTGAGAGAGCTTTTTGCCCTTTTGCATTGGTGGGGGGATGGCAGCAAGCTGCTTGTCTTCATCGACACATTTACAAAACAAAAGACGCTGACGGAGAGGTGCGAAGGGATTTAAGGTGGGCCGGGATTACACGTTTTTCCGTAGGCTTTGGTAATTCTAGTGTTAAAGAACCATTATTTTTAAGAGTGTGGCTTGTTCCAGATTTCCATAACTCTTCTGAGTAAATAAATGCTTCCTGCGTTCTGTCATATAATGTGAATTTCCCATTGGGATTAATAAAGTATCTATCTATCTATCTATCTATCTATCTATCTATCTATCTATCTATCTATCTATCTATCTATCTATCTATCTATCTATCTATCTATCTATCTATCTATCTATCTATCTATCTATCTATCTATCTATCTATCTATCTATCTACTGTATATGCACTTCCCCTTAAATTCCACTGGTGTCCTCCATCCATCCATCCATTGTCTCCCGCTTATCCGAGGTCGGGTCGCGGGGGCAGCAGCTTGAGCAGAGATGCCCAGACTTCCCTCTCCCCGGCCACTTCTTCTAGCTCTTCCGGGAGAATCCCAAGGCGTTCCCAGGCCAGTCGAGAGACATAGTCCCTCCAGCGTGTCCTGGGTCTTCCCCGGGGCCTCCTCCCGGTTGGACGTGCCCGGAACACCTCACCAGGGAGGCGTCCAGGAGGCATCCTGATCAGATGCCCGAGCCACCTCATCTGACTCCTCTCGATGCGGAGGAGCAGCGGCTCTACTCTGAGCCCCTCCCGGATGACTGAGCTTCTCACCCTATCTTTAAGGGAAAGCCCAGACACCCTGCGGAGGAAACTCATTTCAGCCGCTTGTATTCGCGATCTCGTTCTTTCGGTCACTACCCATAGCTCATGACCATAGGTGAGGGTAGGAACATAGATCGACTGGTAAATTGAGAGCTTCGCCTTGCGGCTCAGCTCCTTTTTCACCACGACAGACCGATGCAATGCCCGCACAAATGCGGATGCCGCACCGATCCGCCTGTCGATCTCACGCTCCATTCTTCCCTCACTCGTGAACAAGACCCCGAGATACTTGAACTCCTCCACTTGGGGCAGGATCTCGCTACCTACCCTGAGAGGGCACTCCACCCTTTTCCGGCTGAGGACCATGGTCTCGGATTTGGAGGTGCTGATTCTCATCCCAGCCGCTTCACACTCGGCTGCGAACCGGTCCAGAGAGAGCTGAAGATCACGGCCTGATGAAGCAAACAGGACAACATCATCTGCAAAAAGCAGTGACCCAATCCTGAGCCCACCAAACCGGACCCCCTCAACACCCTGGCTGCGCCTAGAAATTCTGTCCATAAAAGTTATGAACAGAATCGGTGACAAAGGGCAGCCCTGGCGGAGTCCAACTCTCACTGGAAACGGGTTCGACTTACTGCCGGCAATGCGGACCAAGCTCTGGCACCGATCGTACAGGGACTGAACAGCCCTTATCAGGGGGGCCGGTACCCCATACTCTCGGAGTACCCCCCACAGGATTCCCCGAGGGACACGGTCGAATGCCTTTTCTAAGTCCACAAAACACATGTAGACTGGTTGGGCAAACTCCCATGCACCCTCCAGGACCCTGCTAAGGGTATAGAGCTGGTCCACTGTTCCGCGACCAGGACGAAAACCACACTGTTCCTCCTGAATCCGAGGCTCGACTATCCGACGGACCCTCCTCTCCAGGACCCCCGAATAGACTTTTCCAGGGAGGCTGAGGAGTGTGATCCCTCTGTAGTTGGAACACACCCTCCGATCCCCCTTCTTAAAGAGGGGGACCACCACCCCGGTCTGCCAATCCAGAGGCACTGTCCCTGATGTCCATGCGATGTTGCAGAGGCGTGTCAGCCAAGACAGTCCTACAACATCCAGAGCCTTGAGGAACTCCGGGCGTATCTCATCCACCCCCGGGGCCCTGCCACCAAGGAGTTTTTTGACCACCTCGGTGACCTCAGTCCCAGAGATGGGGGAGCCCACCTCTGAGTCCCCAGGCTCTGCTTCCTCATTGGAAGGCATGTTAATGGGATTGAGGAGGTCTTCGAAGTATTCCCCCCACCGACCCACAACGTCCCGAGTCGAGGTCAGCAGCGCACCATCCCCACCATATACAGTGTTGACACTGCACTGCTTCCCCTTCCTGAGACGCCGGATGGTGGACCAGAATCTCCTCGAAGCCGTCCGAAAGTCATTATCCATGGCCTCCCCAAACTCCTCCCACGCCCGAGTTTTTGCCTCAGCAACCACCAAAGCCGCATTCCGCTTGGCCTGCCGGTACCTATCAGCTGCCTCCGGGGTCCCACAGGACAAAAGGGTCCTGTAGGACTCCTTCTTCAGCTTGACGGCATCCTTCACCGCCGGTGTCCACCAGCGGGTTCGGGGATTGCCGCCACGACAGGCACCGACCACCTTACGGCCACAGCTCCGGTCAGCTGCCTCAACAATAGAGGCACGGAACATGGCCCATTCGGACTCAATGTCCCCCACCTCCCTCGGGATGTGGTCGAAGTTCTGCCGGAGGTGGGAGTTGAAGCTACTTCTGACAGGGGGCTCTGCCAGACGTTCCCAGCAGACCCTCACAACACGTTTGGGCCTACCACGCCTGACCGGCATCCTCCCCCACCATCGAAGCCAACTCACCACCAGGTGGTGATCAGTTGACAGCTCCGCCCCTCTCTTCACCCGAGTGTCCAAGACATGTGGCCGCAAGTCCGACGACACGACCACAAAGTCGATCATCGAACTGAGGCCTAGGGTGTCCTGGTGCCAAGTGCACATATGAACACCCCTATGCTTGAACATGGTGTTCGTTATGGACAATCCGTGACGAGCACAGAAGTCCAATAACAAAACACCGCTCGGGTTCAGATCAGGGGGGCCATTCCTCCCAATCACGCCCTTCCAGGTCTCACTGTCATTGCCCACGTGAGCATTGAAGTCTCCCAGCAGAACGAGGGAGTCCCCAGAAGGTATGCCCTCTAGCACCCCCTCCAGGGACTCCAAAAAGAGTGGGTACTCCGAACTGCTGTTCGGTGCATACGCACAAACAACAGTTAGGACCCGTCCCCCCACCCGAAGGCGAAGGGAGGCTACCCTCTCGTCCACCGGGGTAAACCCCAATGTACAGGCTCCAAGTTGGGGGGCAATAAGTATACCCACACCTGCTCGGCGCCTCTCACCGGGGGCAACTCCAGAGTGGTAGAGAGTCCAGCCCCTCTCAAGGAGATTGGTTCCAGAGTCCAAGCTGTGCGTCGAGGTGAGTCCGACTATATCTAGCCGGAACCTCTCAACTTCGCGCACTAGCTCAGGCTCCTTCCCCTTCAGAGAGGTGACATTCCACGTCCCAAGAGCCAGTTTCTGTAGCCGAGGATCGGACCGCCAAGGTCCCCGCCTTCGGCCACCACCCAACTCACACTGCACCCGACCTCCTTGGCCCCTCCCATAGGTGGTGAGCCCATGGGAAGGGGGACCCACGTTGACTCTTCGGGCTTTGCCCGGCCGAGCCCCATGGGTGCAGGCCCGGCCACCAGGCGCTCGCCATCGAGCCCCACCTCCAGGCCTGGCTCCAGAGTGGGGCCCCGGTGACCCGCGTCCGGGCAAGGGAAAACGCCGTCCAAAATTGTTTTTCTTCATAGGAGGTTTGTTTAACCGCTCTTTGTCTCATCCCTCACCTAGGACCAGTTTGCCTTGGGTGGCCCTACCAGGGGCATAAAGCCCCGGACAACAGAGCTCCTAGGATCATTGGGACACGCAAACCCCTCCACCACGATAAGGTGACGGTTAAAGGAGGGGCACTGGTGTCCTTGAGTATGCTATTCACCCTTAAGCAGAAATAATTGATGCCTTTGAGGCTTTTTAAGGCCTGGATTAGGTCCTCACGTAGTCTCCTCTTCTCACAACTAAACAGGTTTATTTCTCAGAGTCTTTCAGAGTACATGTCCTTATGACGTCATAAAGGCATTACTTAGGTCATTTTTATTGGATATTACGAGGTTATGAGTAACTGACATTTTCAAAATATGCATCCGACATGTTGGTTCAGCTCCAATTCCATTTCCTAAATACCTTTTTCTTCTATTGTTTTTTATTTTTGCATTTCTCAAACCCTTGAAGAGGGATCAAAATCCCCTTACTTGTCTCCATTTTTCTATTCCTTTGTAGTTTTTTTTTCTTTCAGTCTTTCCTTCTGTATTTGTGTGCATATTTTTTTTATGCATTCAAGATCCATTACACTATCACTAGTCTGGCTTTAAACTTTAAAACATCTGCAGACTGACGAAATGAGTATTGAGTTTCATGGCTGGCAGCAATGTCATCAGTATAAATGATATGACCATGACCATAGTCATGTCTACACAATGACAGAAGAAATATTAAAAATGAAAACAATTTTAAGTACAGAAAAAATACACAAAGAAAATCAGAGCAGGCAAAAGAAGCACCAGAAAATCAGTAAAATGTAGATGATAGAGCAAAGCACTGTAACCCAATTAAATAATAAAATGTCTCCTTGACCTTTACCTTTGATACTTCTTTTATTCAAAGATGTGTGGGATGGGTATATCTCCATTTGATATTCAATTTCAAATAAGTAAATAAAAAGAGTTTAACTCTCAAAGAAAGCTGATGTACAGTAAATTTTCTAAATTTTATTCCTCCATCATTACCAAACTTCTCTAAATGAACCTTTCGTCTACTTTCCTGCCCAATTACCAAATTCAGGGAGGTGTAGACTTAGAGCTCACTGTGAAAGAACAGGCAGCTGCCAAGTTATATGTGAAATGTAAGATTAATAATGTACCAGACACATCTCAAGCAAAGATCTGCTTTCATTTCAAGTTTGCGCTTAAGAAAACATTTCTTGACTTGTCCAATTATTTTATAGACTGCTTCTGATGCTTATGAATTTAAGGACAGTGGTCCATTTGTACTGTATTGTAAACAAGAATTGTCAAAGCCAGTCATTTGAACCCAAGCAGAGTTGTATATTCAATTAGTGACTGTAATGCTTAGCCACTGCCTATGCCCAATACCTCTGACTTACTTTTGCTTACTTTGCTTTTGCCACCTTGTTTATTTTGTTAGGCCCCAGACTCTCTGTGAGTGCTCTGTAATCAAGTTTTTTTTATATTCTCAAACCCTACTTTGTTTATTCTCTTTTGTGTCGGTGATTTTTTTTAGGCAATAGCCTTTTATGCTTTGCCCTTTTGCCCATTCAGTGTTTTAAATGATTCCTCATTTTCCTCATTTTCCCAATATTTTCTCCTGCTCTATAACTCTTGTTTCTTTAATCTAATGCTATATTGAATTTTTCCCATCTCACCTTGCTTTTTTGTGGTTGTAACTTCCATGTTTTTGATTTACATTTAATTAACATAACTAAAGACTTCTCATGATCACAGTGGCTCAAAGCCTCCTTACCCACTCAACTCTAGAAGTTATTGTAAAACTATAAACATGTTTTTGCTTATAGTTATTAAACTGCAAATGATATGTTTCTTAACTGAAAATCCATCTAACCAATGTATTTTAAAGTTGTTAACTCAGAGCTGGTAACACAGTCATAAAATTATTGCATGATGGCTAAGTTTGAATGAGGGGATTTCTTTTGTAGAGTAGTTTAATACAGTAGTTTAATACTATTACAAGTTCCATTATACTGATAAAGGAGATAGTCAATATCAGTAGTGCACCAGTGCCTCACCATATTTTCATTTTTCTTTGTATTTGTGATTCTAACCCTGCTCATTTACTGTTGTCATCTTATGGTTTTTTTGAGTTTCTAATCACACTCCAGTCCTCTATGTGTTTTGTTCTCATTTTGCAGTGGATATGCCAACTTTAGAGTTAATCTTCTCTGTAGGTTTTATCACCATAGAGAACTATAAAAGACAGCTGCCACCACCACTTTGTTGTTGCGGCATTAGCAAGATTAGCTTTTTCATTCTTTCTTGGTTATGCTAGAGATTTTATTTAGTTATAGAATCATTTGCTATTATTGTTTAGAAATAATCATGCTCTCCTATGATACTTTTTGTGATTGTGTTTTGGCTTAATGAATTTTAGTGTTAGCATTTTGGGTTTTGAATTTTGTATTTTATTGGCACAAGTGATTTTCTCACAACCAGTCGAACCAATTTCATTTTTTTAACTTCTGACATTTTTTTCTGCTGCTTTATTGTGGCCATTTGGAGGGCTTTAACCTCAGGGAATATTATTACACAAGTGCTTTTTTATTTATACACCAATGAAAATTCTTGTTTTGATTATTTTTGTGTACATTACCTGACAATTTTTTTGTTGTTAGGACGTGCTGAACTGTTGCTAGAGGCTGCCTCCCAGATGGCATAATGCACCAAATCACAGATGATTGACTTTATTCAGCAGTCAAACAACTTCAGCATGAGACCTTAGGGGTGAACACATTGAGATTTTTGATTCACAGCAATTCTCACTTTGACATCAGTATCAGTCTTGTATCTAGATTTCGGTGACCATTCGCTTCAGGCTATTGTGCAGTTTCGACTCTGGACTTTGGTGACTGCTCACTTTTAGGTTATAGTACGATGAAGTTAACATTTTAGCAACAGTTCGACTTCAGATGATAGTGTGGTTCTGTGCATAGATTCTTGTTGTAGCTCATCTTCTGGCTATCAGCTTCTGATAATTCGTATTCTGACATTAATCACAATTTTACACTTTGGTTTTAGCTATTGTTATGCTGTTTAACATTTTCATCTCTCAAACAATCTGAGTCTTTACACTTTTGGAATTTTATGTTTATTGGTTCACAACTCCTAGTATTCAACCTCTTGACTTAGTTTATGATTATAGTATCTCAGTTTTGGTGCCAACACATTTTCTTGTTAATAATTCCTGGCAATCCTTGTTTTGACTTTGCTCACGGTTTAGCTCTTCGGTTTTTAGCAGCGGCCTGTCTGAATTTTTTTTTTGACTCTCAATACAGTGTCTTGAACCCACGCACATCTCCTAATCCAGTTTGCACCATTCTCAAGGTTGCTCATGTTCCCTTTTGCTAGCAATAAATTCAAGAAAGTTGTCTGAAACTTTGTCTATGTAGTGATCCAGTGGATTTTATGTGGATACTTGCATCTACTTATTTGTATTTTGAATAAAAATGATTTTTGTTTAGTAGTTTATATCGACCTGGGGACCTGGGTTCGCTTCCTAGGTCATCCATGCGTGGAGTTTGCATGTTCTCCCCATGTCTGCATGGGTTTCCTTCGGGCGCTCCGATTTACTCCCACAGTCCAAAGACATGCAGGTTAGGTGGACTGGCGATTCTAAATTGGCCCTAGTGTGTGCTTGGTGTGTGGGTGTGTTTGTGTGTGTCCTGTGGTGGGTTGGCACCCTGCCCGGGATTGGTTCCTGCCTTGTGCCCTGTGTTGGCTGGGATTGGCTCCAGCAGACCCCCGTGACCCTGTGTCTGGATTCAGCGGGTTGGAAAATGGATGGATGGATAGTTTATATCTTCTTTTTTCTGTTTTTAAAATATTACAGTTTAATTCGTACAACTCCTCCTAATTGTTCATTGATAAATTTAATTAATTAACAAACTTATTAAGGTTAATGTTATTAGTAGTGATGAGCCAGTGAGTCACAGGAATTTGAATTTGCAGACAAACCTTGAGTTTGGCTTCACAAACAATAAAACAAAAATTCACACCATTAACACATAAAAAAACAGTAAAGAGTGTTTGGTTCCTGTTTGGCAGTATTTTCATGCAAAAATGTGTCTGCCTATCATTTAGTGTTTAAATAAAGAATTCTAGTGGAAAAAAAACATACCATTTGTCAGCCACAGACATTTTGTTCAGTTATGAGACGTGTGCTGTAATTGTTCTGGTGGTATGTTGCCAGCTTTGCTAATTATGATGACAGTCTTGGTAATTGCATTTTTAAAGATGCATTGTAGAGAAAAGCCAAGCAAAATGACAGGCAGGAGATAGTAAAGGAGCTCCATTTAGTCATTTTGCTTGGCTTTTCTCTACATTCATAATGGCTAACACGGTACAACACCCTAGTACTATAAAGATGCATTGGAAACAGAAGCAATACTTGGTACATTCCTCCATGGCGCCTGGAATCAGTAAACAGGACAGGGCAGTTGCTAGGTAATGTCAAGTGGTCTCCCTATTGTGAGAAGCAGCCCGGACACAGACAGACTGACATCGTTATGTCACCCAACACACGTTTATTATGTACAACTAGCCAACCCGCGGCATAGCATACGCCGCATAATTATGTATTGATGGGTGAACACTTCCTGAATGACACAGTTGTCCAAATCGGGTGGGATGAGGATACGACTGTGAGTGGATGAAAAGATAGACCTCTGGAGAGAGCAACATACAATTGTCCGTGACTGAAAGCGGGATCGTCTGTGAAGATGGAGGCCACTCTGGTGAAAGTTACTTCGTCAGTAGGGATAAGTGTCAGTACTTGTTCATTAAGGTGTAGCGAGTCTTCGTTGTTGACGCTTAATATAGCTTGCGTACTGAGTTGTTCCGGAGTCACAGTTGAGAAACACTTTTTAAATGTCTTTTAAGTACAGGGAAAAAAATGAACATGTGAAACATCAGTAATGTAATAAGCCACCAAGAAAAGTAACATTGCAACAATGCACGCTACGACCCGATCACTGTAAACAGAAGTGAAAACAAAATCGAGTCCGGTGCATTCTTTAACTGCCTTCTCTGCCTTGTGGCACAGTGGTAGTGCTGCTGGTTTGCAATAAGGAGACTGTGGAAGATTGTGGGTTTGCTTCCGGGTTCCACCCTGTGTGGATAGCGTTTTGAATACTGAGAACACCACTATATCAATGTAATGAAGTATTATTATTCTTATGCGTCCAGCCCTCTCTCGCTCGCGTGCCTGTATGTGTGTGTGTCGCTCTCTTTCTCTCTCTGGCTCGCTCGCTCGCTCACTGCACGTGTTCCTGCAGGCATACGCTGCATAATTATTTATTGATGGCTGAACACTTCCGGAAAGACACAGTTGTCTAAAAGGGGTGGGTTTGAGGATACAACAGTAAGTGAATGAAAAGATGGAACTCTGGAGAGAGCAACATACAATTATTGTCCGTGACTGAAAACTGGTTTTGGCAGATACATGCATATCTTTTTGAAAGTTTGGCCCTGTGCCTTATTAATTGTCATCGCAAAGGCCAATCGAACAGGAAATTGTCTTCGTGTAATAGTAAAAGGCAAATTATCCATGACAAACAAACTGTTTTACACGCTGCATACCAACCCGCGGCGTAGCATACGCCGCTTTTTTTAATGTTTATTAAGCAGAGGGAAAAAAATGAACATTTGCAAAATCCGTAATTTAATAAACCACCAAGAAAAGTAACATTGCAACAATGCACGCTACGAACCAACATACAATCATCGTTCAGTACGCACTGCCTGCTCATGTGCCCGTCCCCAACTCCTTACCTGAGTCGCTGTTGTCTGTGCACCTCTGAGCCACGTTGTCTTTTCATTGTTCTTTGCGGTTCCAGCTGCTTTTCTATATATAATCCACCAAGTCACCCGACCCAGGTAGTAGTGGGGGGTTGGTTTGCGTAAAAATGGCAGGGACGTAATCAGTGCGAGCGTATGACCCGCACTTACTGGGAATTCCTCATTCGTGGGGAACAATTGGAAGCCCCGGTCCTCATTATGAATGGGGTTCAACGGCTTACCCACACCTGTCGCCGCCATGTAGACACACATTGATCCATTCAGTGTAGCGCGCGTGCAGTACTGGACATCCAAGGGCATCACATACCTGTTAATGCTCAATCTCACGTGGCTGAAAGCCACTTGTCCCTCTAAGAAGTTGGACGCCGACCTCTTGGCAATCGCGTAACTATTTAGCAGTAGGGAGTCTCATTCGTTTTCGGAATTAACCAGACTAATCGCTCCACCAACTAAGTACGGCCATGCAACACCACGCACAGAATCGAGAAGGAGCTATCAATCTGTCCGGGCAGGGTGAGGTTTCCCGTGTTGAGTCAAATTAAGCAAAATTTGTGTGTGGTGAGTTGTTGCATCTGGGCGCATGAGCAGGCACTGTGAATGCCTTGAGAACGTGGGTGGATGCGTGCCGGGGAATAATGAGAATCTATATATCTTCTTAGATATAAAAAGCGTCTGATGCGGTGTTTGATGAATTGTTGCAGTTTGTGAGTTAGCAATTGTGATGGTTTTACACTCCAGTACATTGCGGTGAACGCTGGTAACAGTCAGGCGGGCGGGTGGGCAGGCGTTCTCGTCCCATGCTCTTAGAGTTGGTGGGTGTTTCTCTGTATCGGTTCGAGTTGTTGGGCGGTGCTCTGACATTTGTATCCCATGGTCGGACGACTTGGTGGATTATATATAGAAATTCAGCCGAAACCGAAAAGAATAATGAAAAGTCAACGTGGCTCAGTGGTGCATGGTTACTGTAGCAGAGACGAAAGCGAGTTGGTGAGTTGTTGCGTCCGGGCACATGAGCAGACACTGTGAATGCCTTGAGAGCGTGGGTGGATGCGTGCTCAAGTTGGTGGGCATGAGTTGGTGGGCTGGGCTTTGTGAGTTGACTGACATGGCTATTTTTTGCGTATCCCATGGTTGTCTTCCAGCAGTGTGAATGCCTCGAGAGACAGAGCGTCCTTGTTTGGTGAGTTGTTGCAGTGTGTGAGTTAAAAGCTGCGATGGTTTTACATGCTGGTAACAGTCAGGTAGGCAAGCAGGCGTTCTCGTCCCATGGTCTTAGAATTGGTGGGCGTGGCTCTATGAGTTGTCTGTGTATCCCATCGTCTTAGCATTGGCGGGCGTGGCTATATCGTGCGTATCCCATGTTTTTCACGCTGCATACAGCGATTCACATCCACGACAAACATGCCTCTTCTTAGATGGTCCTGCCGCGTCCACCCTCGTTCTCGAAGCATACACACCACCTGGTCATGCACCCACTCGCAAGAGCAACTCACAGAGACCCGCCCACCAACTCTAAGACCATGGCGTGTAAAACAGTTTACGATGGTGTACGCGGTCGTGCGTCGTAACCGAAAAGAATAATGAAAAGTCAATGTGGCTTAGAGGTGCATGTGGACTGTAGCAGAGACAAACGCGAATGACGTCATGTTTTGTGAGTTGCTGCGTCCGAGTTGGTGGGCGTGGCTCTGCGAGTTTTCGTCGTATCCAATGGTCTTAGAGTTGGTGGGCGTGGCTCCGTCCTGCGTGCTCCATGGGTGTCTTGCTCGCTGGTGGCTTAGTGAATTACATATATAGATATTTACAGATTAATGCACAAACCCAGTGCCTCCAGCACCAATCCCCCAAAGTCCAGGCCTCTACTTCCAGTGCCTGCTTCCTTCAGGCCGCCTCCACTCCTCTCGAACATGACTCTCGTCCACGTCCACCCGACTCCAATCATCGTTTGCAGGGAGGCGGCCCCTTTTATACACGCCCGGATGGGCTCCAAGTGCTTCCCGACACTCCTCCACGGACACTCCCCTGTGTGGCGGAAGTGCCGGCTGTGCTCCCGGAAGCCCTCCGGGTGTCCCCAGTCTTCTTCCCCCCAGCACTTCCAGGTGTGGCGGAAGTGCTGAGGTCCAGGGCGGTCACCTCCTCGTGTTCCGGTGGAGACATGAGCCCTCCTCCTGTCCTCCTGGGCGTCCCGGCTGGGTACCACCCCCAGCCGCATGCCACACCATATACAACAGTTCCCTGTGCAGAATGCAGTAATGTGTCTTCATGTAGGAATTTGCATGTCACATTAAAAAAAAAAAAAAACACTGTTCACCTCCATTATACCACTGTGTAAAAAAATCAGATAAATAAAAAACTGACATTGGGAGCAATTTTGTTTACTTTTTAACACAACAAATGTTCAAAATTTTTATTCTATTTTGTATTGTATGAGTGTGAAATCGCATGCCAAATCAATGTTAGTGTCAGTTTTGCGAAATTGAATGCCAAACGAAACTCAGTTTTTTCACTCATTTCTAGTTATTGGCTTCTTTTTTTAGGGGAGATTTCTCTTATAGTGTTGGCTTTTCTGTTTGGTATTGAACTTACAATGGTCAACTGGACAAAAATGCCCAATTAGTTAATGAATATTAATCCCAGATTCTGAATAAGTTTCCAATCCAAACTACCTTCATTGTAGGTGAATCTCGAAGCAGCAAGGAATTAAAACACTTAGTTGGTAAGAAAATTCTTTTTCTGTCTCCATATCCTTTTTAAAAATGTTCTAATCTGCTCCATTGGTTTTGTAAATAAATAAAATATTGTAAATTGCTGTTCACGCTAGCGATAAAGACAAGGGAAATAAAGTTTGAAGGTATAGCCATTAATCTTGATTGTAAGTGATGCCTTCCATAATATAAACCTATCGATATCTTAAATGTTTTCTTAATTTGACTAAGATGTATGAAGATTTTGCTTTCCTGAGCTGATTGCCAGTTTATAGTCTCATACTGTGGTGTTGAAATTCACGTTTTTCTGCAAAACCTAAAAACAGAAAACTTTTATTTGAGGACTATTGGTTGTATGTTACGCATTCCTGTAAACAGTGTCCATACATATCTGCTTTTTTTCTGTACCTGCTTGATACACTTTAAAGCACCACTAATTACACATCAGGAATGTGCACATATACATGTAGTAATTTTCTCAGCAAGTGGAAAAAGCACATTAAAAAATGTAAACATTAGAATTTTGGTGCAAAAAAACAATACTGCATCAAATAAAACTCAGTAGCAAATGTGTCAGTAGCAGTTTGAATTATAAATGAATATGCACTGAAATTATGTTGTAATGTATTAGAGTAGGAAGATATTTTATCTTAGTTTCATAGCTGCTATATCAATGTTAAGAATGTGTTAGTCTATCATTTTTAAATCAATAATAAATAAAAGCGGATTTGCCATCAGTAAGTAAGAAGTTTATCGGATGGCAGGTTTTACTCCAGCAGTTCAGAGTTTGAGATCAGTGCGGCATGCAGTGGCTACTGTACTCTCTGATGCAGGATATTCGCATTAGCTTCAATAGCAGTTCTGTGTACGGTCCTAATTATTTGATTTCTTTATTTATGGCTTATACACACTAATACAGCTGGTATCTACAATGATGATTCAGTTCCTTAAGGGCAAACTAATGAACGCTGAAATGCAATTCTATTCAGCAACTTTCTGAAATGTTTGTATGGTGTAGTAATCCAAATGGAATGTTAGAGTTAGTTTTAATAGCAGAATCCCATTTATACATACATGCATACCTGTACTGTATGTTGTAAAATTACAGGTCACAAAATGTATAATTTTATTGCACCTGAGGCCCCTGGTGTTTATTGTGGAAAATGAAAGCCACATGACATGGAGCATGTCCATTTTACAGATTATAATTTACAAGTAACTACATTGGATGTGTGCTACAGGTGTGTGTTTTTACCATTTAAAATGCTGGCTAAAACATTGTTTTTCCTTACCGAGGTGATATTCCATTAATCTGCTTAAAAATAGTAGTTCCACATCAGGGAAGCCATTCTCTACTGTTCTAGAAGCTTTGACAATATATTAACAAAAATCTGCCTGGTCTTTTCACTCATAGATAGTTTTCAGTGAAGGAAAATTATTCTGAAATTTTAGCAGTTGAGTGAAAAAGTCTCCTACTGTTTTCAAAGACTTTTTAGATGCTTTTCAGTGTCAATCTTTATATTACTAGAGTAGTTACATTAGTCCATAAGAGTCATTCCTACTTTTGATTAAGACACAAGATCCACCCTCCCAAAATAGACTGAAACACAAATATTTTCACCAGCAGAGACAAAAGAGAGTTTGGACCTCCCTAGTGACTATTTGGACTTATGACCATCACAGCTCCAATTCTCTTCAGTCTGGTTATACCAGCTGGTAGTTAAACTGTAAACCAATGAACCCCAGCAGCTGCAAACAAAACAGCGATCGTTTTCTCTGGTTCACAAGAAGAGGCTCTGATTATGAGTGCAGCGGATAATTGTCTGCCTACTGAGCTAGCTAAGTCAGCTTCTGCTAACACAGCCTTGCAGTTCCCCTCCTCACAGTAGAGAGAAGCTGCCAGAAACCATGCTAAAATTCACTAAGAAAAGCAAGAAAAAATCAGGAAGAACTAGCCATTCCTGGTTGCTTCAGCTTCGTGTAAGGAAGAAAACCTTTTAAAGAACATTTACATGTGTACTGTGTTCTCAGAATTTGAACACATTGACCACTGAGTCAGAATCAGATTGCTGCAGTTTGGCACATGCATGACACAATGAGCTCTGAAGGAGAGAAATTTCTTCTTTTTGAGCAGAACAGTAAAATAATGTTATTTTCTCACTATATTTATCAATGTTAGGAATCTATTAGAACCATTTTTGTTTTATTTAATTTAATTTGTTATTTTGTTTGTAGTATGTTTTATCATTATTGCTGTGATAACTCTTCCCATGGGCTCACCACCTATGGGAGGGGCCAAGGAGGTCGGGTGCAGTGTGAGCTGGGTGGTGGCCGAAGGCGGGGACCTTGGCGGTCCGATCCTCGGCTACAGAAACTGGCTCTTGGGACGTGGAATGTCACCTCTCTGAAGGGGAAGGAGCCTGAGCTAGTGCGCGAAGTTGAGAGGTTCCGGCTAGATATAGTCGGACTCACCTCGACGCACAGCTTGGACTCTGGAACCAATCTCCTTGAGAGGGGCTGGACTCTCTACCACTCTGGAGTTGCCCCCGGTGAGAGGCGCCGAGCAGGTGTGGGTATACTTATTGCCCCCCAACTTGGAGCCTGTACATTGGGGTTTACCCCGGTGGACGAGAGGGTAGCCTCCCTTCGCCTTCGGGTGGGGGGACGGGTCCTAACTGTTGTTTGTGCGTATGCACCGAACAGTAGTTCGGAGTACCCACCCTTTTTGGAGTCCCTGGAGGGGGTGCTAGAGGGCATACCTTCTGGGGACTCCCTCGTTCTGCTGGGAGACTTCAATGCTCACGTGGGCAATGACAGTGAGACCTGGAAGGGCGTGATTGGGAGGAATGGCCCCCCTGATCTGAACCCGAGCGGTGTTTTGTTATTGGACTTCTGTGCTCGTCACGGATTGTCCATAACGAACACCATGTTCAAGCATAGGGGTGTTCATATGTGCACTTGGCACCAGGACACCCTAGGCCTCAGTTCGATGATCGACTTTGTGGTCATGTCGTCGGACTTGCGGCCACATGTGTTGGACACTCGGGTGAAGAGAGGGGCGGAGCTGTCAACTGATCACCACCTGGTGGTGAGTTGGCTTCGATGGTGGGGGAGGATGCCGGTCAGGCGTGGTAGGCCCAAACGTGTTGTGAGGGTCTGCTGGGAACGTCTGGCAGAGCCCCCTGTCAGAAGTAGCTTCAACTCCCACCTCCGGCAGAACTTCGACCACATCCCGAGGGAGGTGGGGGACATTGAGTCCGAATGGGCCATGTTCCGTGCCTCTATTGTTGAGGCAGCTGACCGGAGCTGTGGCCGTAAGGTGGTCGGTGCCTGTCGTGGCGGCAATCCCCGAACCCGCTGGTGGACACCGGCGGTGAAGGATGCCGTCAAGCTGAAGAAGGAGTCCTACAGGACCCTTTTGTCCTGTGGGACCCCGGAGGCAGCTGATAGGTACCGGCAGGCCAAGCGGAATGCGGCTTTGGTGGTTGCTGAGGCAAAAACTCGGGCGTGGGAGGAGTTTGGGGAGGCCATGGAGAATGACTTTCGGACGGCTTCGAGGAGATTCTGGTCCACCATCCGGCGTCTCAGGAAGGGGAAGCAGTGCAGTGTCAACACTGTATATGGTGGGGATGGTGCGCTGCTGACCTCGACTCGGGACGTTGTGGGTCGGTGGGGGGAATACTTCGAAGACCTCCTCAATCCCATTAACATGCCTTCCAATGAGGAAGCAGAGCCTGGGGACTCAGAGGTGGGCTCCCCCATCTCTGGGACTGAGGTCACCGAGGTGGTCAAAAAACTCCTTGGTGGCAGGGCCCCGGGGGTGGATGAGATACGCCCGGAGTTCCTCAAGGCTCTGGATGTTGTAGGACTGTCTTGGCTGACACGCCTCTGCAACATCGCATGGACATCAGGGACAGTGCCTCTGGATTGGCAGACCAGGGTGGTGGTCCCCCTCTTTAAGAAGGGGGATCGGAGGGTGTGTTCCAACTACAGAGGGATCACACTCCTCAGCCTCCCTGGAAAAGTCTATTCAGGGGTCCTGGAGAGGAGGGTCCGTCGGATAGTCGAGCCTCGGATTCAGGAGGAACAGTGTGGTTTTCGTCCTGGTCGCGGAACAGTGGACCAGCTCTATACCCTTAGCAGGGTCCTGGAGGGTGCATGGGAGTTTGCCCAACCAGTCTACATGTGTTTTGTGGACTTAGAAAAGGCATTCGACCGTGTCCCTCGGGGAATCCTGTGGGGGTACTCCGAGAGTATGGGGTACCGGCCCCCCTGATAAGGGCTGTTCAGTCCCTGTACGATCGGTGCCAGAGCTTGGTCCGCATTGCCGGCAGTAAGTCGAACCCGTTTCCAGTGAGAGTTGGACTCCGCCAGGGCTGCCCTTTGTCACCGATTCTGTTCATAACTTTTATGGACAGAATTTCTAGGCGCAGCCAGGGTGTTGAGGGGGTCCGGTTTGGTGGGCTCAGGATTGGGTCACTGCTTTTTGCAGATGATGTTGTCCTGTTTGCTTCATCAGGCCGTGATCTTCAGCTCTCTCTGGATCGGTTCGCAGCCGAGTGTGAAGCGGCTGGGATGAGAATCAGCACCTCCAAATCCGAGACCATGGTCCTCAACCGGAAAAGGGTGGAGTGCCCTCTCAGGGTTGGTAGCGAGATCCTGCCCCAAGTGGAGGAGTTCAAGTATCTCGGGGTCTTGTTCACGAGTGAGGGAAGAATGGAGCGTGAGATCGACAGGCGGATCGGTGCGGCATCCGCAGTAATGCGGGCGTTGCATCGGTCTGTCGTGGTAAAAAAGGAGCTGAGCCGCAAGGCGAAGCTCTCAATTTACCAGTCGATCTATGTTCCTACCCTCACCTATGGTCATGAGCTATGGGTAGTGACCGAAAGAACGAGATCGCGAATACAAGCGGCTGAAATGAGTTTCCTCCACAGGGTGTCTGGGCTTTCCCTTAAAGATAGGGTGAGAAGCTCAGTCATCCGGGAGGGGCTCAGAGTAGAGCCTCTGCTCCTCCACATTGAGAGGAGTCAGATGAGGTGGCTCGGGCATCTGATCAGGATGCCTCCTGGACGCCTCCCTGGTGAGGTGTTCCAGGCACGTCCAACTGGGAGGAGGCCCCGGGGAAGACCCAGGACACGCTGGAGGGACTATGTCTCTCGACTGGCCTGGGAACGCCTTGGGATTCTCCCAGAAGAGCTAGAAGAA
This sequence comes from Erpetoichthys calabaricus, assembly GCF_900747795.2. Lineage (NCBI taxonomy): Eukaryota > Metazoa > Chordata > Cladistia > Polypteriformes > Polypteridae > Erpetoichthys > Erpetoichthys calabaricus. The sequence goes on from NC_041402.2 coordinate 120,236,057, forward strand.
GTGGCCGGGGAGAGGGAAGTCTGGGCATCTCTGCTCAAGCTGCTGCCCCCGCGACCCGACCTCGGATAAGCGGGAGACAATGGATGGATGGATGGCTGTGATAACTGTTCTTTGTATCTGGTCTTTGTATCATGATGCTGGAGGACATGCTATATAAGAGAGCCTCTCTCATTGAACAAGTATCAGAACCTTGGTAAAACTTGAAGACAGGATTCTTGACCAGTGAATGATGGGGAGAGGCATACCTTTAATTCAAAAGCACAGCATAACAGGAAAGCATTTTTATTGTTTTAACTTGTATACTGAGTTTTGTAGAAGAAAGTTTCACTAATATGTTAGTAAAAAAATCCATGCATTTTGCAAGTTTTGTACAAATGGATAATGAAAATGTGGTTTATGTGACATGAGTTGCATGAAAATGTTTTTTCTTTTTTTCCATGGGCATTTTCGTTTGCTGCTGTCCAGTGCTGATCACTATTAGATCCCATTCAATCAGAATCTTTGTCATATACTTTCTTCATTGAAACATGAGATCTTGGCCACAACTTCAAACTACATGGGGAATATGAAGTATAAATAAAAATATAATTTTTGGGTGGAGTATTCCATTAAAATACATTAGAGCCAGGCAGAATTTTGAGTAGTCTCAGACTGACAGACACTTTTCCCTGCAAGAGAAGTGCAGAAACTATATTCTGAGCCAGCAGTTTCTGTCTCTGCAAACACTACTGCTGTGAAACATTTACCTTTGACACAAGAGAACCCACCAGTTCTAAAGTACCAGTCAACGTTTCCTCCACTTTCCCTTCATTCAATCATTTCCAGAAAGGAGAAATCTTTTATTTTGCACTGTTCTCACTAATGAAGAATACTAAAAAAGAATAGGTTGGAGAAAATGAATCCATACATTTTCTAAAATATCTTGTACACTTGGCTCAAGTATTATGCTGATTCCCAGGTTTGGAACTTCACTTCACTCTTCACTCATGCATGTATTTGGTAGACATTTGAGGATGGGCAAAAAAGAGAATGCATTCTTAAGTGCTGCTTTCTTTGTAAATGTTGCTTAACATATTAACTGGTTTTGTAAAGATTGTCCATATTGCTAAGTAGTTCTATACAATGCTATCCTTGTGCTCCACTTATCTCAATACCAATTAGTTAGGACCCCTTTAATAGCTTAGGAATGGACGTTGCTGACCAGATCCCAAAGGATAAGAATGGTTACCAGCATATAATGGTGATAACAGGTTATGAATTTCTAAAGTCAGTCTCCTTTAAAAAGTGAACTTTGCAGTGTAGCAAAAGCATTAACTAACATATTCTGCCATTTAAATGAGAAGGGTACTCCTTTCACTTCCAGATTAATAAAAGAATTATGCAAAGTGCTTTCCATATTAAATTAACTATGAGTATCTACCAACCTCAAATTAATGGACAGTTGAACTGATGCATTATGGCAGTGAAATAGATGATAAATTGCATTGCACGTGACAAACTAAAAATGGTGGAAACAATATAGCCACTCCTAATGTACATTTATGGTGAGATAGTCCTTACTGGCCTCATCCCCTGTAAGTTTCTGGTTATTTAAAGGTATTCCTGTTTCCTCAAAAACTCCAAATGTGATCTTAATCATTAAATGCTTAATCATTAAATGCCAGTTACACTGCAATGGAGTGGTGGTCTGTCCAGGGTTGTTTTTATTCTTGCATCCAGTGTAGCTGGAAATGTTTTCAGCACCCCACAAGATTGTATTAGAAAATAAGCAGGGTGGGACAATCAATGGTTGTGCCAAATATGTAGCTGCTTAAAGCCATCCATCCATCAATCGATTGTCTCCCGCTTATCCGAGGTTGGGTCGCGGGGGCAGCAGCTTGAGCAGAGATGCCCAGACTTCCCTCTCCCCGGCCACTTCTTCTAGCTCTTCCGGGAGAATCCCAAGGCGTTCCCAGGCCAGTCGAGAGACATAGTCCCTCCAACGTGTCCTGGGTCTTCCCCGGGGCCTCCTCCCGGTTAGACGTGCCCGGAATATGCCCGGATGCCTCCTGGACGCCTCCCTGGTGAGGTGTTCCGGGCTTAAAGCCATCATAATGTCATTTTATTTGGTGCTATTTATACTGGAAAGCACTTTCAAATTTAATATTAACTTAGTCCAAAACACATGCTTCTTATGCATTACCATTATGTCATGTAGAGAATAAGAAAGATAGTAGCCTTATAGTAACCTGACTGCCAGGAGTAGCTGGGAAGAGGCAGATTTGAGTGTGACACCAGTTGTCTAGTCAGAGTATGATTACGTTTGCAGCATTTTCAAATTCAGGGTCATGTGGAGGGTGAGAGGATGGGGGGGTTAGTCTAGCCTGTCCCAGCCACACTGGTCTCAAGGCAGGAAATAATCCCTTAAAGGGCTTGGTCCATTGCAAATCCTACTCACACACCCAAATCCATCTGAAATCATTTTGCTCTCCCGAGAGTACTTGTCATTCCACTTAGTATAGTATCATTTGCAAACTTAAAAGGTAACAAACAAGACCAATATCTTGGTTATTTGTATCAACGTTAAGGGCTACAGCCCCATATTGATTCTAATCAATCCCATTTTGAACTGATTTATGAATTAGGTAGTTTTACTTGAACCATAACCTGTTGCTTTTTGTGTTTAAACTATTTTTACATCTAAGCTGAGCTTTGAACTCTCACTTCTTGTATATTGATTATAAGCCAAAATAGCTCTAAAGCACTTTAGAATAGATCATCCAAAGTTGCCAGTACCACTGGGATAATAAGTTGGAAGGTGAGGTAAGTTATGTAGATTGCTTTTGACATGATTTCTAATTTATTTATACTATGAAAGGACAAGTGCACCTCTAGAATATTAAATTGAAAGAACAGTAATTCAAAGGATACAAACACATTATCAGTTTTGAGATTTCTAGCAGTCATGATAGCTTCTGACTTCAACAAATTGAAAATGGCTTAGGTTAAAGAAATCTGAAAAAAGTGATTGGAGGATCACACTGCACCCCCAACTTTCTGCAGTCCTTGCAACTCGCGCATGCATTGTGTTAATTTCTGAGGACGTGCTCAGAGGAAGCATCAAATGAACGCTGGGAACGCGTGGCAGTCATGTGGCGTGTGCGTACGTGTTCTGAGCGTGAAGTATAAACCGGCCCTATGACATAATTTCTGCTTTCAGTCCTGCCTCTTCCTGTCAGTCAGCTATGTATCAGCCATCTTTGTCATTGTTCCTCAGTTCAGTTTTGGACTCAATTCTGTAAAGACATAATATCACTTTTTTTGCTTTTTTCCAACCTTCCCTTTTCAAATGTATGGGGTGGCTACCCCAATCCTTCTTCTGTCTCATTCTGTTTATTTTAGTATATACTGTATGTTATGAAAAATATGTTCTTTTTTTGACAAATATTAATGCTCCAAGTTAAAGTGAGATGGAGGGAGGACAATCTACCATATATACAGTAATCCCTCGCTGTATCGCGCTTCACCTATCGCGGCTTCACTCTATCGCGGATTTTATATGTAAGCATATTTAAATATATATCGCAGATTTTTTGCCGGTTCACGGATTTCTGCGGACAATGGGTCTTTTAATTTCTTGTACATGCTTCCTCAGTTGGTTTGCCCAGTTGATTTCATACAAAGGACGCTATTGGCAGATGGCTGAGAAGCTACCCAACTTACTTTTCTCTCTCTCTCTCTTGCGTTGACTTTCTCTGATCCTGACGTAGGGGGACTGAGCAGGGGGGCTGTTCGCAAACCTAGACGATACGGACGCTCGTCTAAAAATGCTGAAAGATTATCTTCACGTTGCTACCTTCTGTGCAGCTGCTTCGTGCATACTTAAAAGCATGAAGGGCACGTATTGATTTTCGATTGTTTGTTTTCCTGTCTCTCTCTATCTCTCTCTCTCTCTTTCTCTACTCCTGACGGAGGGGGTGTGAGCTGCCGCCTTCAACAGCTTTGTGCCATGGTGCTTCACATACTTAAAAGCCAAACAGCCCTATTGATTTGTTTGCTTTTCTCTATCTCTCTGACATTATCTGCTCCTGACGCGCACTCCTTTGAAGAGGAAGATATGTTTGCATTCTTTTAATTGTGAGACGGAACTGTCATCTCTGTCTTGTCATGGATTTAAACTTTTGAAAAAGAGACAAATGTTTGTTTGCAGTGTTGGAATAACGTTCCTGTCTCTCTACAACCTCCTGTGTTTCTGCGCAAATCTGTGACCCAAGCATGACAATATAAAAATAACCATATAAACATATGGTTTCTACTTCGCGGATTTTCTTATTTCACGGGTGGCTCTGGAATGCAACCCCCGCGATAGAGGAGGGATTACTGTACTCACGTTTAAGTTCTCCCGTGGGTAAGTCAGGGCTTGATTTTAATTTCCGGTATTTTATAATGTCGGTCCTATAAGTCAAATGCAGAAAACACACACTATTGGTCCAAAATATTATGATATGCTAATACCCCCCTGAGAGAGTAACCACGGAGCACACTGCCTTTTTTTCCTATGTATTGTGCCTACGTGAACACATGGTAATACCCAAACTATTCCGAATCAACATTTGCAGTGTTTTGTGTTTTTTGTATCTCACACCTTAATACACCTTTATCATAAGAGCATCCTTTATCTACGATGGAGCGTTCACAACAAAATTTGATGTGTCTGAGAAACTCATGGGAGACTGGAGAAAGCAAAAAGATGTAAAAAAAAAAATAATTTAGTGTCGCATTTCTGAATGGGCATATAAATCAGGGTCTGATTTTATGATTGATTTTTTGGGTTTCAAGACCTGACTTATACATGAGTATATATGGTATTAATATTTTGTTTAATGTCATTATTTTTGTGTGTGTGTGTTTTCTTTTTAACTGTTCTGATATAATCAACAACAACTGATCTACTTGACCTGCTGTGTGAGACAATTCCCACTCTTACTGAAATTAATTGTAAATCCAGAGATCTTGAGTCAAAGATGGTATAAAGCACCACATCATCATCTTAAAGTGACATTTTATGTTTAACTCCTTCCCTTATGATCTCTTTCATCACTAACTGCTTCCAAAGACACAGGTAGTTCAATAGCAGTTGCAAAAAGTATCAGTAACAAGTGACACCCTTGTTTGGTTCAAAGGTCCAATGAAAAATAGCCTGAATTTACATTATTTATCTTTTTAAAAGAACTCTCCTGTGAAAAAGCACAAATTTTTCATAAAAGTTTTAACTTTCCCTTATATTGTTTTCTACCTGTATCTTAAATATTATTTTTTATTTAACAAACAGTGAAATGAAAATAAAACAAAACATACTTTATTTGTACATTCATGAAAGTCTTTATTCATATGGTAGCAGAAAGTCACTGAAATAAGCCTAATAATATTTTTCTCTTTGGGACAGAATTGGCTCCAGCAGACCCCCGTGACCCTGTAGTTAGGATATAGCAGGTTGGATAATGGATGGATGGGACTGAAGTTACTGTGACAAGGAAGTTATTCTTTCAATATCAAGTCATTCTCTCCCTGGTCATGTGACTCTGTCATCAACTCTTTTACTGATTCAAGAACAAAGTGTCTCCTTGCGTTTAAGTTTGTATGTTTTCCACCTTTTCCTTCTCTACATTATTGCAATATTACTACTTTCACATATATAACATGCTGATGACGAGACACTGCAATAAGTTTAGTAATAAAGAAGTTGCCAGAAGAAAGGTTGATCCTGCCCTTCTGTTTATTGATTTTATGCTCTTTTGCATGAATATATGAACACATTAAAAAAATTAAATTACAAGGGAAATGCAATACTCAGGCAGCCTTGGCTGTGGTACTGTATAGTGTAAACTATTTAAGCTATTAGGCAAAACTAAAATCTGCATCAAATACTTCTTTTTGACAAGACCAAAGGTTTTGGGTAAAGTCATGACCAGTTATGACATGGGGAGCTGACAGAAGACTCTGAGTGAATGGGGCATCACCAAGACAGTGCAGGGCCCAAAGAAGAACTAGCAGATAGAAAAGAGGTGAAGGATTCTTCACAAGGGCTGTGGAGTCGGAGTCGAAGAGTCAGAGTTGGAGACAATTTTGGGTACCTGCAGTTGGGGTCGGAGTCAACAAAAACGTACCGATTCCAACTCCTAATGAATTTAAATTGTAATGAAAGAAAAATACAGCAAGTTCAAATGTCCCATTTCACAAACAATAGTCATAATTAAGTACTTCTCTGATGCAAGAATAAAGCCAAGTGCATAGTTGTGTTACTACTAGTGTGAAGTTCAGCTGAGCTATTGTACAACCTGACATTCAAATATTGTAATCTGGATTATGGTACATTACAAAAAGTGTTTTCATTTTATTTCAGGTATGATGTGTTTAACAAGTTATTTTGAGTGTAAACAAGTGTAATGATGTAGGTGGAGGTGTGTGCTATGGCCTGATGTGAGTTCAGGGGTTCTTGTCTTTTGTTTAAACTGGCCAATACGTTAGAGAGTCAGCTTCCTAGCCAGTAGTTCTGTGGTTAAATGACGTGTATGTTGCCTTCCTTCAATCAACATGGAAAATACATTATAATGCATATTAAATACAGAGGAGTCGGAGTTGGGGAGTCGGAGTCAGAAGTACTGGAAACTAAGGAGTCGGAGTCGAAGGATTTATCTTCCGACCCCACAGCTGTGCTCTTCACATCCCATTCTGAAAATGTAGGGGCTTTTAAGGTACAGTATGTCCCTTGTGTGCCAGATGCCCTAGAAAAGGCAACAGCCACGGACACAAGTACAGAAAACAATAAGAAGCAGTCTTGGTAGGAATATGCAATGTTTACTCAGGATGCTTGATAATCTAGTAGCTGCCAGAAATGCCTTACCGTCTGTTTAGAGAAAAAGAATGATGCCAGAAAGTGCTGGAGAGAGGTTGCAAGATCTCCTCGATAACAGGTGGCACTTTATGGCCACTAGCTGGGGAAAATGAGTCCAGGATTGTGAGTGGGGGAGGCTTGGGGATTGTCAGGAGGCCAGTACTTTCTCATTTAACAGACAGGGGATAGTATACAGTCCCTGACATGGAGGAGAGACACTAAAATAAAGATTGTGCTGCTTCTGCTAGGAATGGGCCTCAACTCAACTAAAAGGTCTAGGATGCAAGTGCTCAGAGGTCCACTTACCTAAAACCTATCAGGAGTCATCCCAAGCAGAAGGTTTAAAACTGCCTCATGGCAGACTAATTGAATCTACAGTCAGTAGGGAAGATGAAGTGAGTTGCAAAGGTTCAAGTGGCAGGAAGGAGGGCCAGAGTTGTACTAAGCAAAAGAAGACATCCAAAACCCCCAGCTTATTAATCCTCCCCCCCACTTACAACCTCCCCACTGCTACACTTGGGTGGCTATATATTGCCTTTGATTCCTGTCTGTCTAATCATATTCCTCTGATAGTGACACCTGGTAGGCTGTTGAAAACTATTTTAAGATATGTGACTCATTCCTCATTATATATATACCAGTAACGGCACACTTGACTTGAGCATTCATAGTTTTCATACTGTTTCTCTGTAAGTTTAGCATTCGTTTGCTCAGAGGTTGATGCGCTTGCTGCTTCCTGAGCAGCTCTTCTTTTCTCCACCATAGCGGCCCGCTTCTTCTCTTCTTTCATCGGCATCCTTTCTCGTTAAAATTGGTTAAGTCAGTTTTTGTGTTGCAATTATTTAGTACATTTTTCTTAATTTTTCACTTAACCTGACACTTAAGTTTTAAATCTGCCTCAAGAATGATTTAAGATATGAAGAGGTAGGGGAAGTGACGGTGAAAGTGGGAGGGATGAGAATGGCTACCCTGCTGCCCGCTGCCGAGAGTTGGTTCTACAATAAAATAAAATAAAAATAAAAAGATTAATAATTCCAAAACTCTTCACTTTTAATATAAAGTTTTTGACCTTGACCTTCCTGGGTTGACCTTTGACCTTGGAGGTCAATCATCACCCCGAAAGTGGATAGTAGACTTCACGTAGTATATGTGTACCAAATTTCAGGTCAATAGGTCAAACGGTTTGCGAGCAACAGGTGATTTAAAATCCTAGACAGACAAACGGACAGCCACGGTAGCGTATTATATAAGAAGAAAGTGACGGATGGCCCCCGCCGTATAATAATATTGCACAACCTGAGCTACTTTATAAAGCGCGTATTTACATATTATGAGGATATCACTTTTAAGATGAAATGCAGCAAAATATGTTGATTATATTATACAGATAAAACTTTAACTTTAACTACACGGTGCCGCAGTGCTAGCGAGCTTGAGCTTCGTTCATGGTTTGTTCTTTCCTTGCACTGTTTTCATGCTGTGGCTGGCGCGACACTGGAAGGATAGATGGATAGAATAATTAAACATTACGAACATATTTTGATGGTCCTTAAAAGTTTTGAAGATTCTGCGTTCTAAGCTTACAGATGGCTTAACGTCTATTACAGAGCTGATTGTGTGGCGATTGGGTATTTGGAGAAAGAAAAGTAAGGACAGGAATTGGGGGTTAGTACGTTTGTAAAAGACAGTACTTCTGTAATAAAGCATTTCATTGAAGGTCGTGCATGGCGCAGCAAGCATCTTGCTGTAAGACATGAACAATCACTGCGCCACCATGTTCCCATGTTTTATTACATGCTTTAACTCATATCATCATGAAAATGATATCACGTATACTTCTCAGTATTTTAATTATTAAGAGAGCTGTAATATTACGAATGTAATGGATTCTGTGTCCTGTCGAAGGAAGAGCACATAGTGACTCAGGCACATAGAGCACATATAAGATCAAATACACAACAAAGCATTTAACGTGCTACTTTAGTTACAACGGGATTTGAGAAACTAGTAAATTAAACGATTTTAAGTTGAAGTTTATGATGTTCTATTTAAATGACAAAATAAACTATGTGATTAAAGTGGAAATTTCGAGATTAAAGTTGACATTTCGTGCTTTTTTCACACTGTGTGCCTTAATAAGCTTTCATATGACACTCAGACGGTGGGCTACGAGTCGCCTTTTCACACTGACTTTGATATGTGAGAACTTTTTTATTTCGGGCACTGTGTGACTTTGTGAACTTGAGCTTTCGAGTTTCTCCGACAAGCTATGTCACTCGATCAACTTCCTTTTGTTGCTTATATAACTGTTTAAACCAACAAATAGTTTTTCTTTGGTATTTGCTGAAATTATTCTATTTTTCCTTGTACCTTTGCCATTGCCTTTTCACAGAATGCTGGACTTAAGGGCTATTTATATTGATTTGCATATTCAAAGAGGCATAATTCTGGGAGGAGTTGGGGCAGGACAGCAAGCGCGTGCACGTGAGTTTATTTCCACGCTGAGTGGGATTAATGTAGCGGAAGAACGCGGAAGTTGGAGAACGCACAGATTCCTGCATCTGGATTTTTCTGTGCGTAAGCACATTTCAGCTTTTGTGCTTACGTCATGTTATAGTGCGAATTCTACGCACGGCGTTATGCATGAGGCTCCAGGGCACACAAGACAACCATGGGATACGCATGACATAGCCACGCCTGCCAACTCACAGAGCCCCGCCCACCAACTCTAAGACCATGGGTCAAGAACGCCTGCCCGTTCACCCGCCTGACTGTTACCAGCATTCACCGCAATGTACTGGAGTGTAAAACTATCGCAGCTGCTAACTCACAAACTGTTGTTATTCCCCGGCCCGCGTCCACCCTCGCATGGCAGGCAAGACGCAAGACAGAGCCATGGCCATAATTCACTAAGGCAGCTGACCATGGCAGGCAAGACACGAGAGAGCCACGCCCGCCAACTCACAGAGTCCCGTCCACCAACAATTCATTAAGCAGCCGTGTGCACCGATGATTTCCGCACATGTTTAGTCTCTCCCTGTGCAGGGAACGAGTGAGCCAGAGAAAGAGAGAGAGAGTGACACACACAGGCGCGCGAGACACACACACACACACAGGCGCGCGAGAGAGAGACACACACACACAGGCGCGCAAGAGAGAGACACACACACACACAGGTGCGCAAGAGAGAGACACACACATACACAGGTGCGAGAGAGAGAGACACACACACACACACAGGTGCGCAAGAGAGACACACACACACCTGAGACAGAGGGGGATGGACGCATAAGGCAGAGAAGGCAGTTAAAGAATGCACTGGGCTTGATTTTGTTTTCACTTCTGATTACAGCGATTGGTTCGTGGCGTGCATTGTTGCAATGTTACTTTTCTTGGTGGTTTATTAAATTACGGATTTTTCAAATGTTCATTTTTTCCCTGTGCTTAAAACTCAAGGTTTTCTCAGTGTTATTGCAGCTGCTACCTCACAAACTGTCCATATTCTCCGGATTTCCCTGACCCCATCAGATTCAAATTTGCCTTTTACTTTTACATGCAGACAATTTCCTGTTAGATTGGCCTTTGCAATGACAATTAATAAGGCACATGGACAAACTTTCAAACAGATATGCCTGTATCTGCCAAAACCAGTTTTCAGTCACGGACAATTGTATGTTGCTCTCTCCAGAGTTCCATCTTTTCATTTACTCACAGTCGTATCCTCAAACCCACCCCATTTGGACAACTGTGTCTTTCAGAACGTGTTCACCCATCAATAAATAATTATGCGGCGTATGCTACGCCGCGGGTTGGCTAGTGTACAATGTTTCTGTTTGGGGATCATTGTACACAACTGAGCTGCAACCACAGAACTATCTGCTCTGTGGATGATTCATTCAGGCATTTCAAGGTCTTTTGGGCACTTCGTTGTAATGAAAATTTTGTTGTAAAGATATTCGTTGTAACAGAATTTGACCTGTATATATGTGTGTGTGTGTGTATATATATATATATATATATATATATATATATATATATATATATATATATACTGTATATATATAAACACTAGGGGGGCTCTGCTCCCTGCTCACCTTGCTCGCCAACCCTCGGGTTTGGTCCTGTGGAAATACAATTTAAAGTGTTTTTTTTTTTCATTGGAATTACAGTTTATTTTTGTATAGCCCAAAATCACACAGGAAGTGCCGTAATGGGCTTTAACAGGCCCTGCCTCTTGACAGCCCCCCAGCCTTGACTCTCTAAGAAGACAAGGAAAAACTCCCAAAAAAACCTTGTAGGGAAAAAATGGAAGAAACCTTGGGAAAGGCAGTTCAAAGAGAGACCCCTTTCCAGGTAGGTTGGGCGTGCAGTGGGTGTCAAAAGAAGGGGGTCAATACAATACAATGCAGCACACAGAACAGAACAATTTCTCAATATAGTAAGAAATAAAAAATATAAATTTTAGAAGTACAGAGCAGAATTTAACAGAAGATGATATATCCCATAATAAGATTTGGATTTGTGTAGAGTCCTGGAGACCTCATCCTTCAAGCTGCCTCCCCCATTTGGCCATTCCACGGCTCAAACAGTGCTGGGCCAGCCAATCCGATGAAAGGACCCCTCTTTCCCACGATTCCTGCGATCCTCCATCTGGGATGACTTTTCCTTAGGCAGGCAAAACAACTTGGCAGGTGGGCCATGGCACCAAGTGCACCAAGGAATTGTTACATATGTATTATGTTCACTTTTTATTTAGAAACTTCAGTAAAAACAATATTTGGAATGAACTTCTCTTCAAGATTTTGATTCCTTGTTTGGTCTTACAGCGTGATAATGCAATGTAACTGGCTGTGAGCGAATATCGTTTCTTTGTCTCTTATAAATAAACAAAATTTTTCAAATGTTTGTCCTTGTGATTTGTTAATTGTCATTGCAAAAGCTATTCTCATGGGAAACTGCAAATGTTTTAACACAAATGGCATTACCCGAACACCGTTTCAAGTTCACTCAATAAAAATAAGATTTTCTGATAAAGCAATCTACTTACGAAAGTGGGAATATCCAGAGCTGATGTAGCCGGTGGCATTATTCTCAAGAAGCTGCGGATTTCAGGCCATTGTGAATTGCTCTTCATTGTAATAAATAAATCTGGCCGACTGATAGTTCTGGATATTGCCATTGCATCATGATATAACTGTTGCATTGCTCTTGGACTACCTTGATATGATGATGATAATATTACTGCTTTACCTATTTTGAATTTGTCTGAAGTATTGATATTTGAATTTTGAATGTGATCAATAAAACCTTGCATATGTTCCATTGTAAGTTCAGGTTGATTCGATTTAATAAAGAAGAGACGATTAGCTGCGGCTTTTACTTGGGTTAAATACATGGGAATGTATCGCTAATTTTGACCCGAAATATTGTGTGGGTGTTATTCGTTTTTCTGAATGCGTTTGTTTCATATTGTACCACCATAATGTTTCGCCATCTGGGAAAATCAAAGGAAAAAGTAAGGGGTCGGCCTGTGGCGATGTATTTGACATAAATTATGAATCCTGCTTTGCCTTTGGATATACACGAATTTGTCTTTGATATCTCCATCTTTTGAAATTATTATCGCTGACAATTCGTCACATGTGGGTTTATTATAAATGCGACTGTGATCTTTCAGATTCATATAGTAATCCAAGAAAATTTTTTGTCCGTGTTTTGCTGATAAATTTCGTGTAAAGTGCGATACTTTTGGATGTATGGATTTGTATCCATTATTGGCTGTAGAATTTCTATTACGTCGGATCATTTAACTCTTTCGATTCTATGTTGCATCGCTTCTTCGTGAGCATAAATATACACCTGACCAAATTGTGTTTTTTTTTTTCGAAATTAAACTTGTCCTAGCTGTAATTGTTGCGAGAACACAGATTTGCATAGCGTATGGTCCATTATTGTGTATATCAACATTTTGTGCATTGAATGATGCTAACGCGAAAAGATTATTGCAGACACGTATATTTTGCCTGTAGTGTTTGTGGATTTCACTTTCACCAAACAACAAATCTTTTAATTACGCCTCTTCATTGGGAAGCAGCAGTACTTTTCCTTGATGGCAACACGAATTAGACGATCTACAAGTCTCCGATTTAAACTTTAAAGCCTTACAATATCTATATACTTCCAACATATCACCTATGTCCATATATTCGATCTCTTTTTGCTGTTCTGTTATTTCGCCTAGTAATAATTTCCATTTGTTTGTGCGAATGCGGTCTGTACTGTCTTTTTTTTTTGACACTTTTGAATTTTAGTACTGTCGTATTTTTTAACCTGCTCTGCATGTGTGTGGCGCCAACATTTTTGAAGTTCTACTGTGTCTTTTACTCTTTGTCTTTTATTTCTGACCCCGTTTGGACCTGCGTTTGTCTTTTATTTCTGACCCCGTTTGGGCCTGCAAGATTTTCCAATTCCACTTGTTCCAGGCTGATTATTACTTTCCTTGCCTAGGACACCGTCTCACGGGAACATGCTTCTAATGGAATTCAGTATGACGTGACTTGACCGTGACTTGACTGTGTTGCGGGAAGTGAAAGTGTCTCTGCCTCTCTGAAGTGTCTCTCTGTCTCTCTTCAGAAGATCACATCTGAAGTTTTTTATAATAGAGAGATATGCAGCATTTTTGAAGGTACACTTCAACTGGCATTAGCCACAGGGTATGGTGATGTTCACATAGCTGGTAGGTCTTGTTTCTTCTGATCTATCTGTGCAGATCCTTTGCACTGTTTTTCTTCAATAAATATGCCTTGTAAACAGTAATAAATCTTGCATTATTATTATTTTTTCACAGGGTCTTGTGTGTTTTCTTACTCGGGGAGTATGAGAGGAAGGGTTTTGCTGACAGAATAATTAATTGTGTATGAATTCATCTGGCATATTAAATTAGCCACATGGCATAGTGGATCTGTACTACATATTTGGTAGTGCTTCTGCTTTGCAGTAAGGAGACTGTGGAAGATTGTGGGTTCGCTTCCCGGTTCCTCCCTGTGTAGTGCTTTGAGTACTGAGAAAAGCGCTATATAAATGTAATGAATTATTATATCTGGCAGCAGTAGTCATAATATTATTATGGTCGGTTATTGTCAAATGAGAATGCTGTGCGTTTTATTTTTTTTTTTTAAAGGCATGCAATTTGACTAGAATAGCATGCAGGTAGTGACATCATGCATACACAAAGCCATAATGACATAAAAATATGCAGAGGTGGAGTACAGCTACAGTGCATACGTGTGAAAGTTCTGGGCATGGTTACTGCCGTTCTATGATGTCACACTTGCCTTGCAAAGCATCATGGGTGCAGTGGGAAAAACATGTACATATAAGCTGTCCGCACAGCAAATTTCCAAGACAATTATCAGTGAACAATGTCACCAGCAAAAAAAACCACTGTGACCAATTTTGCTAATCCACACTACTGAAGAAACAAAGTTTGGTCTTATACAGTACTTAGTAAAATCTTTTTTGTTTTGTGGGAGTCACATAGTGTAAACAGACAATCCTGGACTATAGTACTTCAGTATATTGCACTGTTCAAACATTTATAGTCACAAAGCACTAACATCTGCCAAGGTTGCCATCAGGTGAAGCTTTTATTCCAATAAAGTTGGAAAATCTGTCACATTTAATTGGAATGGTTTTTAACTTTAGTATTTTAGTATGACTTCATTGTTTCACAGTAGACTGCTTAAGAACCATTTTTGTTCAAAGATAAGAGGACTTCCTTGCAATAATCTACATGATAAACTACAGCTGAAAGGACAGAGAGGATATGACTAGTGCTGCTTCGCATACTTTGTTTCATTTTCATTCTTTTAAAGATTTTTTAAGCATAGATGCAATTAAATAGAAAAATGGCAGAAATTGCTAAAAATCGCTTTTTGTACATATGGCTATGTCTTACCAAATGACTGCCTTACCTTTTGTCAATATTACGGGCTGCCTCTACTCATTTTAAAACAGCAAAGTATATCGGCTCAGCCACATAACTGTACATGTTCTCTAACTGTACATCAACATAGCTGAAATACTTTGTAACTCTCTGAATCAATAAGATGTGTTCAGGGCTTGTGAGAAGCTGAGATGGACCTCATTTTAGTTAAATATGCCCTCAAATGCTCATTTAGAATTTAGAAGCTTTATTATTTAATGAAAGTGTTTATCTCAGGGTAAGGTCTGTTTCAAAATGCTGATTATAAGAGAAGAGAAAACAATGAAATTTGAATAAAGACGTTCCATAGTTGTGCCTTTCATAGGATAACTTTTTTAACTGAATGAATGCTTAAGTATATGAAGTGACAACTGAAAATAACATTAATAATGTACTAACTCAAGAGTGTTTGAATCTTACGCCTGAAATTATCACTTTATGCATATGGATTTTTGTCTGGATGGTTTGGTTTCCCCCGATATAGCCAAATACGTATGTGTGTTAGTTTAATTGTAGATTTCAAATTTTCACACCATGTCACCACACCACAAATTAAAACAACACACGGGCATTTCAAAGCTACAGGTTGGTGCATAATAAAGGTGTTCATGGTTTTCACATATCACATTGCATATATATTGATTTGTCATTTTGTAACATTTGGTTACTTTCTGGAATCAGCCGTCAGTCACAATGTCTGTTAAGTATCTCTTAAATTTTTACCACACATGTGTATTTAAAAAGGGCAGGGGCCTTTTAGCTGGCAGGGCAGAGTTTGAAATTGCCATGGCATTTATTTAGAGAAGTGTGTGAGATGAGTGAAAAATAAAAGTTTTATTTTATATTCAATTTTGCAATCACAAACCTAAAAAAAAATACTTTTTCTTTGGGGGGGGGGAAGGTATAAAAAAAGCGCTGAATAATGTATACATTTTTATTGTGTTAAATACAGATTTTGTGAGGTTGTTTTAAGCTGATATTTTTCATATTTTACATTTTTTCCCAATGTTACACTCTTCTCACTAATGAGAATAGGTTATTTATTATTTTGTCCATTTTTATATTTGTTTGACTATATTATTGCCTAAATCACAATAAGTATTGTATGCAGATTAAGTGTATCTTCTCATGCCTAATAAGGATTAATTGAAGGGGGGAGGGGGTACAAAAAAATGTGTCATGCCTTAGGTGACATTATTTAAAGTGCTTCAGCAGATATGTAGTAGAAGAAATTTTATGTAGATAAGCTGAAGTTATGTAGACAGGAAGTAAAAATATTAAATACAATTACAAAATGGTAGTCAGAAACTTGAAAATACATCATAATTCATTTCAATCAATTCAAGTTTAATGACCCAAGAGGGAAAACTGCTTTGTCAGCAAGTGTGCACAGAAAGACCAAGATACCATGTTAAAATACAGCAAACAAGATCTCAGTCATCAAACATAAAATCTGTGCAAATAAATAAAATATTTTAATAAAAAGAATAATTATATTGTAACATATCATGAAGCATCTATATATACAAAAAGATAATGTCTGTCTTTAGTGGCATCCTGGTGGGCAGAAACATTTAGTGAAATTAAAGTACAGTTCGCACGGGACCAATACATATGTGTTCAGAATTCATAATCAAGTGTAAGTTCTTACATTTTTAAACAATGGATACAGAGATTACTGTTTTTATATTTAGCTTTTTGTAGCATTTTATTTTAGGTCTGTAGGTCCACATGTTTCACTAGGATTTCATAGAAAAATACACCAAAATTAAGACTTGACTAGTGATTGACAAGAATGATAACTGTTTAATAAAGCTAAATTTATTTAGAGGATTAATAACATTTGGGGTAAAGGAGAGTTTGGAATATTTGCATTTTATCCTCTGATTCCAGAATCTGTGACTTGATGACAACAACTGGAATTGTGAATGTAATGAGCAAGAGGATGAACTATGCTCTCTGCAGTACATGCTTGTTAAATAGCTCTGTCAGATTTTACTGTTGGACATTGTCATTTTGCCTCTCCATTTTACAGTTTGGCTTATTCTACTTTCATTGCTAACATTTAGATTCATAAACCAAGGCAGCAAAACAGTTTAAGGCAGTACAATGTAAAATGTATTAAAAATGATATGAAACTTACTTAGAAACCATTGTAGACCTGTGACTATACACATTCAGACAGTGCACAGAAGTGATTAAGAGGGATGTCAGGTATCACAGCACGACAGGTCAAGCAGCTTGTGCTCAAGATGAACATCAGACTTGCAGTTTGATGTCTCATAAGATATTACATGCAGATGAGGTGTTCAGATTGCAAAAAGAACACAACAGCATTAGAGAAAGTCCACAGATGAGCTACTTGATTGATTACAGAATAGGCTGTGAGCTATGAGAAAATTAATGAATGAAATCTTTTAATTTTAACAAAACAGATTAGGAAGTGACAGTATAGAAGTGTTTACAATTATGAGTGGAATTAGTACAGGAGCTCCTAGCTGCAACTTTAAAAGATGTTTTTCAAGAAGAACACATTGCCACCAATGAAAAACAGTTGAGGGTAATTTACATTACATTAGTTTAGGAAGTATTTTTTCCAGCTTTCCAGTTTACTATTTCAGTTTTATCTTGACAACAATTATACCAACTTGCATGTTTCGTAGATTTTCCTGTTTGTCATTTCTGATAGACGCCACTGATGGCATACAGTTCCTCAATATAAGTTAATCAATTGCCTTGTGCAGACACCTATTCATGCATCATCCTACTCCTGATAGTCATAAAAAGTAAGTTAAATAATCTTACCACCCATTAAAGAATAAAATGCAAGTAAAGAGAACAAATAGTTATCTACATATGAATGATACACAGTGGCGTGAAAGCCTTCTGTACACTGAGCAAATAAACATTTAGCTATTTTTAAGTATTAGCTGTTTACCTTACACTAAACCAAGCTCACAGCTCCACTATTATCTGCAGATTATAATAATTTACTATTTCACTGTCAGTATATTTTACTAAGGTGGTCAGTCATCCAAGAGACAGGGACAGTCCTGATTTCAGGCTGTGTACCAATAAATAAGTGAAGATATTAAAATGTCCCAGTTTTAACAGGCTGTCCATCTAATAAAACATTGCTCCATTGAAACAAACATCCTCACAATATATTTAGAGCATCACATATGAAACTCCAATGGTGACTTCCTCATATCCCAGGTCCCATTACAAAGCAAGATATGTATAATAGTGCGGCCAAAACTCTAACAGGGAAAGCTTGATTAAGAACTTGTGTTAAATGAAAATTACAGTTATTGTCTGTCTATATACCTGCATTGTTATCATCTCTTTAATTTAATATTGTTCTTTATCAATATGCTGCTGCTGGAGTATGTGAATTTCCCCTTGGGATTAATAAAGTATCTATCTATCTATCTATCTATCTATCTATCTATCTATCTATCTATCTATCTATCTATCTATCTATCTATCTATCTATCTATCTATCTATCTATCTATCTATCTATCTATCTATCTAAATGTGAACAGCATCGCAAGGAAAATTAAGAATTAAACAAAAACAGGCATTTCTGCCATTTATTTGTTTCTACTTCAAGCACTGTGTGGGACCAACCATATTTGTTCATTTGTGAACGTTTTTTTCACCCATGCCCTTATCCCTGGATGATGAGATAAAGAAAACATTAAGCAATGACAATCAGCTTTATGTGTGGGCATACAAGTGCTACACAAGTGTACAAATTTTGAAACTTTGAAAATCTTGTTACCATATAGTTTACAATCAGAGTGCCACATTCACCAGATATCCATAATGGTCACTTGCTGTAATAAAGTTTGCCTTTTACTTTTGTTACTTCCTAAAATTTGTCATAACTGAATAGCTTTGCAAGTTTCATTCTATTAAATATTCTTCAGCCAAAAATGCACAAGCAAAGTAATTAGTTACAAAAGTTTTTCTTTACTTTTTTTCATCTAGGTTATGTTAATTGGTAATTGCAAATTGTCACTGTGTGTGAATATGGGGTGTGTGCGTGTCTATGTGTGTATGTGTGTGTTCATGTATGTCAGTGACAGTGGTCTGTGTGATGGACTAGAGTCCTGTCCAGGCCTGTTTTCAGCCTTTTGTCCAATCCTCATGAGGAAGTCCGCAACCTTGAAATGGATTGAGAAGATTCTAGAATCTACCTATTGAACTTGGTCAATTTATGGCTACAGTGCTTGCACAACCCTTGAATGTACCTGAATGTTATGCCATGTGTACATTTTCTAACTTGTCTGAACTGCTTTTTCCAGAATAGTGTTGAAAGTGGTGAAAAGGCTGCCCAGGCAGGATCAGGTGCAGTGCTAGAAGGGATACCACATCATCAGAGGCTTCATATTGAGCTGCCAATCTAGGTTAAAAGACATGAGGGAAAAAATATGTGTAGAATATAAATATAATCCCCAAGTGTGTTTAGTTTACTCTGGATTCTCTAAACTTGGTTCCCATCTAAAGCTGGTTACTTCCATGCACCAGATATTTCCAGGATTAGTTCTTGTGTCCTGTAACTGATGAATCAGGAAGTCAAGTTCTTAATTGTCTAACATGTTTATATGAGATAAACTTTAATGTAATGGGAATAGAATGTTTTAAATGATGTAAAAAAAGTGTATGGTTACTGGGTACCCAATACACTAACTGTTGCTATGTGTGTTGTCTTCATATAGATTATGCACTAGTTGAGAAACATATAGGCAATGCTGCAAATTTAGCATTGATTTGTTTAAATTACTTTTCTACCATGCATTCATTTAAACACATGATTTAATAAACTGAATACTTTTGACAAGAACAATTATATCTGCATTGAAATTCATATAGGAGTTTCTCAGTACTGTTTGTCTTTTCAGCTAAAGCTTATTGCTGCCTTTGCACTGCAGTTATAAGCACAATAGATTTCAGTTATCCTTTTTGTTTAGAAAAAATCAGAGTGCAGAACATCAAATAATTTATTTCCTAGTCTTTTCAGTTTCCTTTGTGCCTGTTAATAAGCACAACAGATGTGCAGATAAACTAATTTAAACAAGCCATCTGGACCAGGGGTCTTCAGTGGGAAAGCAGAAGAAATTACATTAGATAAAGGTTGCTGTTGAAGAGGTTGGATCAATGTGAAGAGAGCCATTCTCATTTTTGTACTAGTACATAATCCAGAATATCTTGAATGTAACTTGTGGTAAATACTGGTTTTAAGCAGAGGCTGCAAATTATACAGATTTCATGTGTACCTAAAGGGACAGCTCATTGTTTATTACCTCAGGTAGTAACAGGGGTCCATGTTGATACCCATATCATTTTTAAATTTGCTTCCATACATTTAATCCATTTCAGTATTGCAAGAAACAGAACTCATCCTATATAATTTAATAAGCTCAAGCTACCACTATTTGTTTCACACAGAATCTCAACCTTAAAAAAAACTTTTGTTTAAATACAAATGATATACATTACAAAGGCAGGGGCAAAGAGTAGATCCCTAGCCAATCCTGGACATGAAGGCAGAGCTGTGAGCAAGGCTTCAGCCTGTTCCTGATACTGTATGCTATTTTGAATAGTAGGAATAGAACACATGATGCTTGAGTGCACACGTCTGTATATATATATATATACTGTGTATATATATATATATATATATATATATATATATATATATATATATATATATATATATATATATATATACACACTTACTTTTATATATTATATATACACTTACTTTTAAGGTATGGAAAGTGATTATCATTGGATCTGCCGTGTACCAGGGGACAAGTTTGACAATCATCAGAAAAGCAGTGAAATAACAGATTATGAGCTACTTACCTGGAGAGAGAAACGTTAGTCAGCTTCGATCAAAGTTTGCGCTGTCACCTGAATGACTAATTCTTTTTTATAATAAATTGTCCTCATGCAGCTAACCTCCTGCCAACCATTTAGTGATTTATACTTCCCCACCTGCTATTTATATCTCTTTGGCCTCCTTACCATTCATGAAAAATTCTATTTTAAAAAAGGAAATGTCAAGCAATATATGGCATATAATTATACAAGTTGGAAAGCCCACAGAATAGGAGTGTTCCAGTTTTGTAAAAAAATAAATCCATAATCAACATTAAAAGCCTAAAATATTTTTTATGTAAAACAAACAGGGAGATTCTATGCAATAATTCTAATCTGGACCCTTGAGCTCCTTTGCACTGCTACTCCTACTTAAGCCAGCCCTGGTCACTGATGCTTCACTCTGTCCTTTGAGTGAACAAGGGCAAGCGACCTTAAATGTAAAGACAAGTCCTTCATTTGGTCCCACACTACATTTGCAGACATAGGTCTAGGCTTTTTAGACAAATGTGCTATATTCAGTTTTCATTGTAAAAGAAGTATTCATACATAAATGCATATCTCCTTTTTGACAATATTATTCTTGTGCCATTCCACCTACAGGTTCTGCTGGGTTTTTGCAATATATGGTTTTGCTTAGTTTTTACAAAAGAATACAAATTAGCTCTGCCAACTCACAACTGCATTGGCTTGGTTTTTGAGTATTGGTCCATTTAGGGAGACTCTGTGGAGACAGCATGTTCCCTGTGTAGCTTCCTTCATACTCTTTGTTGAGCTCATCCTTCATTTTGAATGGAATGTTGATGTATATAGTGATAACCGAATGGCCATGACTTTGCCAATACTGGCAGACAAGCCATCATCACCACTGATCAGTGTCAGTGTAGCATGAAGACTTTACTGTGAATTTTATGAGCTGGGTGGCTGTTGTCCAATTGGCCAATTTATACAAATTGCGAAGGTCGTCAATTAGCACACTGCTGTTAATGAATGCAAGCTGTGTTTATGTTGTATCCTCACAGGTTACCGATTGTCAGACCACTTAATCGGAGGCAGCAGACAATGGTGTCCCAAGTTGAAGGTGACTGTGCATTTTAAGACCAGTATAAATATGGTCCACATTTCTCAATTGTTTATCAGAGAGTAAAATACAGGACCCTTACAGGCAGATTATAATAGGAGTAAAAAAGATTCAAGCTTACACCACTTATTTGAATGGACTTCCTTTGAAGAATAGCAGTCTTGTCAAGTTTTAGAACCTACCTTTTGTTCTGTGCTTATGAGAATAGTTCTGTTTCTCTGCAATCCTGTAATGTGAGTTCAGAATTTAGTCTCTCCTAAACCCAGATTAACACTGAGGAAGCCAGGGTAAATGAAAAAAGGGTGATTTATTTACAAAAATAAGCACAAAGTGGTCAGAGAACAGAGAAAGGGTAAAGATGATATGAACTAATAAGAAAGAAATCCCAAAGTCCCTCTGGGCCCACCTAGGCAAGCCAAAAGGACCCCATTTAACCCATATAGTGTGACAGATTCACTGATCAACAAAAAAACACAAATACACTCTTTCATTACCTACCTCACCTTTTGCTTGAACTGCTCTGGCCTCTCTTTGACCCACCACTTCAACACTTGCCTCCCACTACACAACTGACCCCAAGCTCATCCAGGTAGTGGCCAGAGGAGCCTTTTAACCCTTCTTCTGATCTTCTGAGTGAACTGCATGGACTACTTCAGGGACAATGTATGTCCTTGGGAATTCTTGGGGATTTTCTCCTAGATCTTTCTCCGGCAGGACCTAATATTCTGAATCCCTACATATTTTAAGAGTACCTGGCAACTGTGCAGAGGTAGAATGAACAATATGTATAACATGGGACTTTGGATAACCTTGCCATCAGTCAGTATGAGAGACAAGTATGTAGCCCCCCCTTTAACATTCCTCACAGTTCTTTTTCATATTCAATCATCCCCTAAACTGTTACTTCCAGGTTTTCTTTCATTATTTAGAGACTTACCATCCATATTACTAATCGAGAATGGTAAACCGGAAGGCACGGACGCAGGTACACAGCGATGGACCCAGGAGACATAGTGCGCAGGCGCTTACAGCGCGCGTCTCATAAACCGCAAGCGAAGTCTGATCCACCGCGAACGAAGGAGTCACGGCTCAAAAACGAAAGAGCTCAACTAACGTAAATAAGACATGAAGCAAAAACGCGGCCATAGCTAACGACTAACGACACAGCCACACAGAAAAGAGGATTCTGCACTGCACCCCAGAGTCAAACGGAATACACTACGGAGTCCGCAAAGGTCCACAAAGATAGTATGGAAGGCGCGAGAAAGTACGAAAGGCACAGGCGCCTACAACGCGCTTCTGAACTAAACGTCCACACTACACAGCATGGTCCGGGTAATGAGAATAAACAAACTCTCCGTATTAAACGTACGGCATCCTCACACGTCCAAACCATATAGCATATGTGAATCACATTACAGTGATGCATTATTAACAGTACAACCACAGAAAACACTCCGTATTAACAGTAAGTGCAATTATCCATATTACTAACGGTAGACAACGGAGAACTAATGGAGTCACGGTCACGGCTCCAAAACGATCCAGCTCACCTAACGGAGTTACAAAAACGAGCCCGCATGGATAAACAAAATAAACGTAGGCGCCTACAGCGCGCGTCTGAAACCGTGGAAGCAAAACTGTCTCGGCTCCAAAACCAAACAGCTCGACTAACGGAGCTACAAAAACGAGCCCACATGGACAAATACATTGAACGTAGGCGCCTACAACGCGCGTCTGAATCTGCGGAAGCAAAGCAGGCATGGGTTCAAAACGAAAGACCACAACTGACGGAGATACAAAAACAAGCCCGCCTGGATAAAATCAATGAACGCAGGCACCTACAACGCGCGTCTGAAATGCCCCAAGCAAAGCAGGCACGGCTTCAAAAAGAAAGAGCTTGACTGACGGGGCTACAAAAATGAGCCCACCTGGATAAAAACAATGTACACAGGCGCCTACAACGCGCTTCTCAAACAACGCAACCAAAGGAGTCACGGCTCCAAAACGAAACATCTCAACTAACGGACATACAGAAACGAGCCCGCCTGAATACTGTTAATGAACGCAGGCACCTACAACGCGCCTCTCAAACAGCAGAGGCAATAGATAAAAGGCAAAGAAAGGAACGACAAACAGCCGCTAAACAATTCCTCCAATTAGCTGACAACGCATTCTGTAATGAGTCCACTATTAATGAACATTCATTAGGATTAATGAATATCATTTGCTGTCATTGTCATTCACTTAACTTCCCTGAAGAAACAACTGGCAATACAACTAATGAGTTTACACGTTGTTGTCAAAAGGGTCAGGTTAGACTGCCTCCTTTAGATGAATATCCTGAACATCTACGGAAGCTTCTAACTAACAATGTACCCGAAAGTAAAAACTTTATGGACTGCATTAGATCCTACAATAGTTCATTTGCTTTTGCATCTACCGGGGTAAATATCAGGCCACCAGCTGGCAATGGCCCATACTGCTTTCATGTATGTGGACAAATATTACATCGGATTGGAACAGTGCACCCTGAGCCAAATCACGAACATGAATATGCACAGATCTACGTGTTAGATCCAGATGACACAATCTATCAACGAATGAACCTTCCTGAAAACAAGCAATGCACAGAGCTGATAATGACAAACGTCGCTGAAGTCATATAGTTCGTCGTTCATCTGACATTAAAGTTATAGATACTCCATACCAAGAAAAACTCATTCAAGGACAACACACCATCTTTACTACAAATGTTCTGTATAAAGAAATATTCCAATAAAACTTTCTAATGTGCCTTGCTATGGGTTCTTTACTTCCTTTGTTCATCATCTACACCTTTACACTCCAATATATCTCATACATACATCAATGTATTTCGGGTTACCCAACACCAGGGGTTGGCGAGCGAAGCGAGCAGGGGGCGGAGCCCCCTAGTTTCTCCTGTTTGGTAGTTATACTGTACCATAATGAATACACTTGGTGCCAGCTCTGATTTCCATTTGAGGTGGCTACAGATAAGTTGTAATTCCATCCTTTATCATATCTAACTTTGTAGCGTGGTTTTGTTTTTTTTGTTAAATGATCTGTAGCCTGGTTTTGTTTTTTTTTTTGTTAAATGATCTGAAAAATAAATATAAATTTGAATACACATATAGCCAAAAGGGCCCTGATAATCTGAAATAAGCAAATGCAAGGATTGCATTTTCTCCAAACTATAATAATTTCCTCAAGTATTCAGCCTCTAGTCCTCATCATCACCTACTCTCAGAAGCCCATTCCCCCACAGCTTCCTAAACTGTGTCATCTTTTCTTGTTGCTCTCCTTAACCCTTCCAAACACTTTTCTTTCTCTTCACACTTCTATTCTGTACAAATTAATCCCTCTCTCAAGCTACACTCTCTGGGATGTGTTCTCCCACTTACGTGAACTCTAGCACGCCCCCACACCCTCTTAGTAAGTGCCATGCCAACCACCTCCCACACACAATTACTGTAAAGAGACAGGGCAGATGTATGCCATGGAGGTATGAAACACACATACAGTATGTTACAGTACAGTAGTTGCATACAGTAGTTGCTGGTGTAGCGGCAAATATGCAATGGAAAAGAACATTCATACACATCTGTATATGGCATTTATCTCAGTTTGGGATTAACAAAAGTATTTTTGTTAGAAAGATTCAAGATATTGAAGAGTAGCAACTGAAACCAAACATCAGAAATCATCAAGACAGCAGGAGTCCTCACTTGTGTGGAGGAGACGGTATTCACTCGAATCAAAATGAGCCAGTATTTCTGGTGAGTTCAGCTGTGTATCAGCTTCTGAAGCTAAAAGCTTCTTTTTTAAGCCAATTTTTTGGATGTAGGCTGCAAGAGAACATAAGGATTTTAAGGAAATCACTCAGCTCGTTTGGATTGCTGTATTAGAAAACAAGGCTGTACGTGGGAGATGGTGTGTGGGTCTTGAGAACAGTAAGAAAAACAATAAAATTAAGAGGAGAGATACACATTTTTTACATTCAGCATGTATGGAAATAAATTATGTTGCCAGGTCTATTTCTGTAAATGAGTGAAGAATTTGAATTTGTATTACTCTAAAAATTCAGAATTGCACTAATACTTGCAGGCCATTTCATTAAGTTTCTTTATTTCTTTAAATTTGAAAGATGGCTTTTTTAGGTTTAAAAAATTTGAGAGCCTTCTGAATTTGCCTTAATTTTTGTCATGAATCTGTTTGCTCATTTTTGTGGATTGTACTAAAAATTTCAGAAAGGGTGAAAACACACTTATTTGAAAAAAAAAACCAATGATGAATCTGTTGCTGAGTTAGGCTGTTAATATTCCTAACAATCCCTCAAAAAGCAAATCCCAATTCATTTGCAATTTCAGAATGTTATGATAACAGGTAAACAAAAGTAGACATTTGCAGGACTCACATATTAGATCACCTTTGTATCTTCATTATGTTCTATAGCCATTGGGCACATTAGGCAGAAAGTAGACTACTCTTTTATGAGAAAAATTCCTATTGAGCTACTGGTGACATGCAGAAGGTCATTCTTGACCATATAAAATACTCATTGTAAGCATCAGTTAATAAAATAGAACATTCTCTTAAATGTAATCCCCATTGGCAGGGTCTTTGAGTATGATGAAGTTAGAGTGTGTTCTGTGGTCACCTAGATACTAATTCATAGAAAATGGAAAACGTCAGATGGTCACTACTGAAGGACCTCTATGAGGGTTTATTAGTTAATTCTGTAAAGTCAATTTCCTGATTACGTGCTGCTTTTCATGACAAATTCTTGCCACTTATCTGATTGGCTTGGACACTCTTCCCAAGAACACTCCCTGTTACGGTCCCTAGTACAATTACGTGCTTTCACACTTCCTGAATTTTTCATCAGAAGTGGCCACCAACACTTAAAGCATGTTCTAGTTATACAGCAACACTGCCAGGGATGTGCAACACAGCACTGAAAACTGAGAAATAAAAATATAAAAAGGGCTATCCATGTTCTCAATCACTAGCTGGAAAAAAGGCACTGCAATCACTGTGTTTAAAGAGATGAAGGGTCATTCATCCATTCATTCATGTATGTATGTATATATGTATGTATGTATCCCCCTTATTTATTGCCTTCAGAATACCCTACAATGCACAATACTAAGTTTATATCGTAACAAGTAGAGACCATCACAGTAACTCCTTTTAATGCAACGAAAACAAAAGGTCAAAAAAGAAAAATTTAGAAATTTGAAAACCTGTCTTCAAAATTCCCAGTTTGGGAGGCCCTTCAGATGTCAAGATCCATCTCCTGCTGATGCAGGTTTTCTATTGAATGCTGATGTCCATTCTGATGATTCTTTAAATAATTTGTGGGGCTGAACCTTGAGGCCAGAACCAGGAGTAACATGAGTATTTCTCCTGGGAGTCATTTTCTGTGTTGAGGACAGAAGTGGAGAAGGAGTTAACAACTGAGCCACCCTTCACTCTGATTTTGAAAATTTGTACTTTGGCAAAGCCTTGAGGACACTCCTTAGCCACGTTTGTCTGACACTATTTAACAGTTATGTTCAGTTGTCCTTACTGCGATCAAGCAACACAGAGCAGAAGTGGAACAGAGTTAATCTGAGGTAACTGTTTACAGCACTGATATAACCAGTGTTAGCACCAGTTCGGTGTGTTCAGCTTCTTTCAAAACAAAATCGACCTTTTTGCTTTCTCATATACGGAGTATAGGCGAAATATTGTAATCGTCCAAAAATTCAACCTAAGATTTTGATGAATCTTGACGTTTTAGATCTCCCTGAGTCCTATTTACTTTCTTGTAAGGAAAGTATTGTACTCGTCCAAAAATTCAATTTTGAAATTTTGATGAAATATCGACATTTTAGACATCCCTGAGTCTGAAAATACCATTTTTGGAATTATGTCTGTGTGTCTGTGTGTGTGTGTGTGTTACACTTTCACTTATGTCAACCAAATTTTGCATACGATTATTAGTTACAAAACATAGATTTCTATCAACTTTTGAGCTACTTCCGCTAACTGAAAATTGACCTTTTTTATTCATGAACCTGCAGAGTCTGATTTATTCAACTTTACCTTTACAATAATTGTTCAATATATTATTAATTTGATTTGAAAATATAATCATTGTCTTGCAGTTTACTCCTCAAATATCCATCCCCATATCTGAGTATACGAGAAAGTCTAGGGGAGACCACTCCCGATTTTTTCATGAGGTGATATTATTTTTTTCTAATTTTAATTTAAATGTCATTTTCATCATTGTATAACAGGCGGATTATAATTCTTGTACCGGAGCAAGATGTATCAGCTGTCAGATTTAGGAAATATTGTTGTTCCACATTTTTTACTTTATTAGTTTATTATTGCTATTATTTTTGTAGGGACATTTACTTTTACTTTGTATATTTTTCATTTATTGTGTCTGTTTGCTACACGATAACTTAATTATAATTTTTTCAAATTATGACTTTTTTTCACTTCAGCTTCAGTTTTATCCCATGAACATAACTGCTGAATTTACCTTTTTTTAGTTCTTCTGTTAAGTGTATGTTCAAGCACCCAAATAATGTGAGAACAAGGATGACCACGAGATAGTTTCAGGATATCATGAAAGCCAAAACATCTTGAATTCAGAGGGCAAATCAAAATGTAGAGTTGTAGACAAAACCTGATTCAGAAACATGAAATGCCACCTCAACAGGTCTCTTGTAGTTCACTAATCTATTTAAGATCTTTGTCTTCTTTGACAAAGTTTTTTCCACCAAGAGATATCAAATTGTGCGATCCACACATTCATAGCAGAAGGGTTTGTATTGTCATCTGCAGCTGTGACCAAGTTACATGACAGTAAATAAAGTGGCATTGTAAAAATATAGAAAACAAGATGGCAAAACAAATCAATATGATCAAAATGAAACTTAAAACTAATAGAACAGAATTCTCCAAAATAAAAGACCCTTGAAAGGTGCAAAAAGTCCCACCTCTAGGGATTTCACCCACAAAGCACAAAGATCATTAGGGAATACTAAATAATAAATAAACACAATAAAATGTGTAGAGGCAGGTGAGTAAGACACTATATAGTAAAATATATAGAATAAACATAAAAATCTTGCTTTATAATAAACAAAGAAAGCACAGAAAAGGAACATAAACATGAGCTGGGAAACAAACCCTGGCCATAACATAACAGGTTTCATGTTTATTAATGGTTTCATTTATTTCAAATGATAAATAGGTACTGGTAGTACATGAACAAGAATGGATTTTGTTTTAAAAAAAAGGATAAAAGACATTTGTAAGACTTCATTGTTAATCTTTCCTATTGACTAAATTGCGATTGTTTGTCATTTCCTTCTGTCCAAAATTGAAGTTTCCGCTTGGATGCACAATATTACCTGGTTCTGTCTTTTCTTTGACATTGTGACACAGTGACGTGTTAACCAAACCCACATGTTCATGGAGTCAGGGAGTGCATTCAGATTTGTTGAAAGATGAGATTCCAAGTAAACAGAATCAAGGCAGAGGTCTTCATTTGTTGCTCAGGATCTGGGAAATTGGTTGTCACTGAAGAAGTGGTGTTTATGATACATGACAATGAAGAGATTTTAAAAGAAATGAAACACACAGGTTTGTATAGAAAAACTATTTCAGTATATGTTTGATATTTTTAGGAAACCTTGCACTCTGATTTGTTTTACAGTTTATGATTTTTTTACAGTTTATGATTTGTATTATAGGTTATTCTGTTTTCTAAATCTTACCTATTCCTGGTTTATTTAATTTCAAGCAAAGAGATGTAATACGGAAGCAAATGCGGACCATTACATTTTTTATTTCTGAAAGGAAAAGGCTCACTAATACATTCGGATTTAAAATTTGTATTTAGGGATCTGTAGAAAATGAATGTTGTTTCATTTAGTAGGGGAGGTTTTAAGGTTCATTTCAATGAAAAAGTTGTGCATCTAATTCTCAGCTAAATCAATGTGTATGCAGCAGAAATAGCTGTGCACCTGTGCTGGCATGAAATAAATTTGATCTTGGGGTCAATAAATCAATCTGTTACTCTTTATATATTACATCTTCCTGTTTTTTAATCTTTGTATTTCAATAACAAAGCATATTTTAGACTCACTATATATTGTAGAAGGAGAAAAGCAATAGCTATAATAAGAAGTTTTTGCTTATTGTGAGAAAAGACTCTTCTCTTAGTGAATCCTCTGTTTTTCAGCCTTTTTAATATATTTTCTTTATCCAGAATATGCCTTTTGCATTGTAATAAAATGAGCACACTGCCTCATCTTTTACCATAGTGCATTAAATAAACTGCTTTCCCTCATGCGTCTGGTGCAAATATGGCTTTTCACTCTACATCTCTCAGTTCTTTGCAGTTGATCACCTCTTACCTGGGCAGACATTAAGTTTGATTCCTCTTTTTCCTTTCTAAAGCCTGGCTCTGAACTTTAAATATGCTAGAAAAATACTGTAACCACAAGGGTGTGCCAGAGAGCTCCAAGCCACAGACAGCAATATACCACATATTATGTGAATAAAATAAAGGGTATCTGTTCACTCAAGTACCTTTAAACAAAAGCCTCTTTCCAGTAATAATCATAATCACAATAAGTCAATACAATTCTTCCTTCTTCACTGAGTGTTGCCCACTGCCACCAACTCTAACTCATTGATATGAGGCATTGGGCTGTCTTTATACCATACCCGGGAGTGCTTCCGGTGTCATGTCATATCCTGTAGGAAACACTTATACGCCATAGGAAAAGTAGGATGGTCCTCCCCTGACAGCACCCCCTCTCAATCCCAAGGAACCCACACAGGGCTGTGCTGCCATAGTTTATCTCCCAAGCACCTCTGCAGGTGTCCCGAATGGGTTCCCATATGAAGAACACCACCACCTGGTGTATGGGGGATGGAACCACTCCAAATCCTTGGCTTTTCTCCATCCGTCTGCTGCACTATACTGGCCAGGTACAAATGTATTTCCTTGTCCCTCCAGACAGGTTGCTTGTGTCATCACACTGGCATCCTAACTAGGTAATGGCTTCTTTCCCATCTGATCTGGAATGCCCATTCTCCTACAATACACATTTTCTTAGTCCAGCCAACCACTTGGTATGAGTCCATCCCTATGTGGACAAGGAGCCTTTCCAGCTAAGGCCTTTGGTCCATTACATTAACACATCATCCATCATACCTGTACTCTTATTATACATGAAGATATACAGAGTAGCATCTATATGTTCAGTGGTTTAAAAGCAGGTGCAAGTCACAAGGCTTGACAAGATATTAAGGTCACATATGGAATGACTGGCCTGAGGTTTGAACCCAGTCTACAGAAAGTGTAAGGCAGAACATTAGCTACTGTGTTAGCCATATAGCCAACCAAGGTGTTGTAGTTCAGACCATCTGAAAGAGATACAAATAGCAAGTAGAATGACATTCCATCAAGGGCTGAATTTTGTCATTGACCAGTATTCATTTAAAAAGGCTCTGGACCCTGGCAACCCTGTATATAAGCAGATAAAAACAGTAAATGCACGGAGGATTAAACTAGTAGTAGTAGTAGTAGTAGTAGTAGTAGTGTTACACGTGCAGAGTACAGTGAAATGCTTACTTGGAAGTCCAACCAGCATACAATATCTTCAACACACCAACCAGCATACAATATCTTCAACACACCACTACTTTCCAGCGCCATGACAAACAAGGATGTATTAAAACACATAACTTCATTTAAATTATTAGAAAACGCAACCAGCTTACATGATGCACTCTTTCCCCTGTTGCCATACTACTTGTTCAGTTATGCTCCACTTCAAAAAAATAGGTACTGTATTATTTTCAACTTTGAAACTTTTATTCTGTTTCAATTGTGTCTTTTTTTGTTTTTGATTTTGTGCACATTTTTTAGTTTTCTCCTGCTCCCTTGTCTGCTCTTTGTTTATGTTTATTGCTACTTTTGTCTTATTGCCCTGGTTCTTTTTTCTATAGTTTGTTTCTGAGACATTAGCTATCCAACTCCTGCTTTGTGTCATTTGATTCCCCATCTGGTTCTTCTTTATCTGGTTTATGCTTTTTTGATATTCTTTGTTTTTGGTTTCTCTGTTTTTGACTCTTGTTTTAAGGATTTTGTACTTTGAATTGTGAACTTTGTGTTTTTTTTATTTTAATTTTGTGATTTTTGAATTTTAATTTTTTTTATTTTGATTTTAGATATATTGTTTAATTTGTCATTGCATTTAGAAATTGTACAATAAATAAAGTAAAATTAATTTAGGTTTTGTATTTTTGTGCTATATGTTTTGGTTGTTCCCCACTCTGCATCTGATAATTTATGCCTAAGGCCTTTATCTTAACTTTTTTTAGACCTTAATCACATATTCCAATAGGGTTTTGATAGATGATAGTCTTCAAATTATTTTACCTTGGGAAGCAGGTGCCTAACGGCATCTGTCACAATCTTTGACATTCTCAGATGAGAGAGATGTGTATGTTGCACTATTTCTGAGCTGAATTAGACAGTGTTTTGTGGATATTCATCCTGAACTTAGATAAATTGCTTAGTTTCACTTGCCAACCCCCGGGCCTGCGCTACACGCTAGCCTCTTTACAGTTCTGCTGCTCACATATGGGGATGTGGATGTACAATTTAAACAGATTTTTATTTTCATGGAAATTGTTACATATGCATCAACGCAAAGTATAACTGCCCATGATTGAATTTTGTTTCTTTCTCTCTATTAAAAAAAAGACTTTTTTGAATGTTTGGCTCTGTGTGTTCCAACTACAGAGGGATCACACTCCTCAGCCTCCCTGGAAAAGTCTATTCGGGGGTTCTAGAGAGGAGGGTCCGTCGGATAGTCGAACCTCGGATTCAGGAGGAACAGTGTGGTTTTTGTCCTGGTCGTGGAACAGTGGACCAGCTCTACACCCTTAGCAGGGTCCTGGAGGGTGCATGGGAGTTCGCCCAACCAGTCTACATGTGTTTTGTGGACTTGGAAAAGGCATTCGACCATGTCCCTCGGGGAATCCTGTGGGGGGTGCTCCGAGAGTATGGGGTACCGGACCCCCTGATAAGAGCTGTTCGGTCCCTGTACGATCGGTGTCAGAGCTTGGTCCTCATTGCCGGCAGTAAGTCGAACCCGTTTCCAGTGAGAGTTGGACTCCACCAGAGCTGCCCTTTGTCACCGATTCTGTTCATAACTTCTATGGACAGAATTTCTAGGCGCAGCCAGGGTGTTGAGGGGGTCCGGCTTGGTGGACTCAGGATTGGGTCACTGCTTTTTGCAGATGATGTTGTCCTGTTTGCTTCATCAGGCCGTGATCTTCAGCTCTCTCTGGATCGGTTCGCAGCTGAGTGTGAAGCGGCTGGGATGGGAATCAGCACCTCCAAATCCGAGACCATGGTCCTCAGCCGGAAAAGGGTGGAGTGCCCTCTCAGGGTTGGGAGCGAGATCCTGCCCCAAGTGGAGGAGTTCAAGTATCTCGGGGTCTTGTTCACGAGTGAGGGAAGAATGGAGCGTGAGATCGACAGGCGGATCGGTGTGGCATCCGCAGTGATGCGGGCTCTGCATTGGTCTGTCGTGGTGAAAAAGGAGCTGAGCCATAAGGCAAAGCTCTCAATTTACCAGTCGATCTATGTTCCTACCCTCACCTATGGTCATGAGCTATGGGTAGTGACCGAAAGAACGAGATCGCGAATACAAGCGGCTGAAATGAGTTTTCTCCGCAGGGTGTCTGGGCTCTCCTTTAAAGATAGGGTGAGAAGCTCAATCATCCGGGAGGGGCTCAGAGTAGAGCCGCTGCTCCTCCGCATCGAGAGCAGTCAGATGAGGTGGCTCGGGCATCTGATCAGGATGCCTCCTGGACGCCTCCCTGGTGAGGTGTTCCGGGCACGTCCAACCGGGAGGAGGCCCCGGGGAAGACCCAGGACATGCTGGAGGGACTATGTCTCCCGGCTGGCCTAGGAACGCCTTGGGATTCCCCCGGAAGAGCTAGAAGAAGTGGCCGGGGAGAGGAAAGTCTGGGCATCTCTGCTCAAGCTGCTGCCCCCGCGACCCGACCACGGATAAGCAGAAGAGGATGGATGGATGGATGGCTCTGAGATTTGTCTTTGCAAGAGCTATTCTAACAGGAAACTTAATGTTTTAGTACAAATGGCATATCAAGATCTCATTTGTTGTCTAGTGTTATCCACAGAAGATGTACTATATTACCTTTCTTGGATACATCATTTTTTCTCCAGTAATTCCTGCGTTTGAAGACTGGACGTTGTTAACAGTTGTAGATATTCTTTGAGATGTTGTAAGTTGTTGTTTTCATCTTCCGCATGATCACCACCAACTGTTTCAGCATAGTCTATTGATACGCATTTAACTAATTTGCTGTGTAACTGATCGTCATTTTTGCTGTTAATTCGTTTGACTTTCTTGTTTCTCGGTGCTAGAGGACCGTGGTCTTATCTGAAAATGTTTGAGAGGAGGGCGTGACTTGAAAAAATCTCAAGGCAAAAGTCTATTCTCGCGGGACTTGAAAAAAACTCTCTTCCAAAAAGTCTCGTCTCCAAAAAGTCTAGTCACATCGAAGAATTTTTTTATATAATAGAGAGAAAAGATTAATTTCTCAAAATGCTCTGATAACAATGAGCCTCAGAAGACTTAAAAAACCAACAGGTGTCAAAAACAAAAATCCAAAAAACGCAGTCAAATATGGTGCATAAAGGGTTAAAAAAATCCACAGAATCAGCAATAAACGATAATCACAATCACAGGAGAATGCACAAAACCACAAAGCACATTCAATAAATTGCAAGGGGCTACATATTTCCGCAGCATTTAAAGGTTTGAGGGCAGTCCTTTGATAGAAATAGACAGGTGGTGCTGCCTATTCAGGAACCACCCTTTAATTAAATTGTTAAAATATGGACATAATGGCTTTTGGTCATGTTTTATGTTGTGTAACAATAATGCTGAAAGTAAAAACAAATTGTTGTGCATTAACCAGTATTGGCAGGAATGCCGGATTACTAAAAAGTGTAAAGATCATGTAAGGGTAATGAGATCAGTGGGTAATAGTCCTGTGTGCTAATTGATGATAACAGGGAGGTCTTTCAGGTATTAGATGACTTCCTGCTACTCATTCAGATGGGCCTTTCTATAAGAGTTGGAGATCAGAACAGCAAAGAAACCTGAGGAAGCTAGAGTGAGCTGTTTGAGGCCAGTTCCAGAAATTCACGAGTTTGCTTGTGAAGTTACAAATAGTTGGGGCATTTACAGTTCAGGCAGTACATAGATGGCAATTAAAACCTCCACCTAAGAAGTACAGAGTCACCTATTAGGAGGAAGAGAAGTCAATGTGGTTCAAAAGAGAAAAAAGAACAGTAAGAAACAACAGTTTACATATAAAAGACTGAAGTAAGTAAGTGGATAAGCCTTCCTATAATGTATGGTGTTAGGCTTTATGCTTCTTTATTTTGTAAGTATTGCTGGCTTTGTTACTCCACCTGTTTTTATTTATCCTAATGTATCCTAATTTCCATACTAATTTATTCTAATATATTTTAAAGACGTGGGTGTGAGAGACGGAGGAATGGAATTAGCCACTTTGTGCCGGAGTAGTGGTATGTGGCCTTAAAAACAACTATTGGCTTCTTTTGTGGCTGCTTCCACCATACCTTCATGCACTCCCAGCTGCTTTATCCCTTTGTCTGCACAGTTTGGCTCCGCATCATTCAGATCACCTGGCGTCCGAAGTAACCCATCTGCCACACTATGCCTCAGATTTGTGAGCTGAGCCAAGGTCAAGGTTCACATCCTGCTTCAGGGCTGATGGGCTTTAGCAGCTAGGACATGCAATAAAGGGGCTCTGTAAGTGCTGTGCTTGCGCCCCTCCCATATGTTGCTTATGGGCTGGTTTTACAGCCAGCTTCTCCACATATTCCCACCCCCTCAGATAATCTGTGGCCACCTAAGGAGCATATACCTCTCTTAGGTCTGGAACCAGGGGCAGTACAGTTTTTCATTTCATCTGAGATCCTTGGTTTATTCTGGGTTTGAGTCTGTCTCAGTGGCACATGCAATGGTCACAACTGTATTAGCAGAGTTCAAGAACATATATTTGGCCAAGAGCCTACGCCAGCATCACTAGAGCACCAGTCTGTAACAATGCATACTTGTACGTTTGCATTTAGTTTTGTATAACATCATCACTCCTCTGCATATCTGTTGGTATTCCAGTGGTGTGGTGTAGTTCTGCATCAAATAATACTATAAACTGGTTAAACTTCACCTCTGGAAGAAAGGGAACTTATAAAATCTTGAGTGATCAGGGGCTATGGTCAGTGTGGAGCTGGTGCAGAAAAATATTTGGCATCCAAGACAGCACAAAATACTCGTCCCTCATCTAAGTGAGCACTGGTGTGTTAAACATGTGACTCTGTGAGGTCTGTGTCTGTTTCTTGTTTACTTTGTTATGATGCTTGCCATGAAAGCAGCTATATACAGTAATATAAAAGTTAACTGATGAAATGTCTGGAATGTCATTCAAAAATTGACCAGATGTTTGTAAATGTGAAACAAGTCCCAAAGCTGGATCACTTTAATGGCTTTTTTCAGTTGTGAAGAAGCAAACAAGATCATATGGCTTTTGTTAAAGGGTGAATCAGTCTAGTGGTAAACAGTTTAGCTTGAAGAATATTATTCTACTAACCTGACACACAGAGTTACAATTTCTTCTGTTGCATTGCCAATATATGCAGTTGAAAAAGAGAAATGTCAACTGCTTTACTGTAAACTCACAGTATCATTGTGTAAGCTTTTCACAATGATGAAGGGCTTAACTTCAGATAAATGAAATTGAACTGGGACAAATCATTCGTAAAATTGAACTGGGACAAATCATTCGTAAATACCTGGAGGGCACCCTGGATTTCTTAAAGCTACTAGTCATATTTAAAATTGCTAAATGACAGGCTAATAACATTAAGTTTTGTATAATTTATTTTTGCTTTATAGGTCTGTCTATGAGTTTAACTGCTTCTCAGAAACACTTTATTGAAAAACCAGATAAACAGCTTGAACATATTCACTGACTGCAATAATACTGTGTTTTGCATATCAGATACTTCTATTTTAGACTCACCTCTCATACCATCTGGAATCTCCTTGGGAGAAAGACACCCTGTTCTGTCTGAATTCTGAGAATGAGTCATCATCCATCAGCTCTGAGCCATTAGTTTCCTGAAGATCTGGGCTGTTTGATGAACGAGGCAGTAAAAGATACTGTATATTCCATATAATTTGTTGCCCTGTTGCTGCATGTTTCATGTTTTCTTCAATGTTCCTTGGTGAGACACCTTGTTTGGGAACTGGGGTGTATAATAGAATGGGCATTTGTAAAAGCCAATTGAGGATCTTATGTTGCTTTGCCTAATGTTGATTGCTTAATAGGAGGATGTAGAACATGGCCTGTTCATGCTAAAGTAATAAAGGTAAACAATAACCAATGAAAAATGCATGAATATGGGCAAAATTAGGTTAAAGGTCTTGGCACCAGATTGACAAGACTGACTCATAGACAAGGCACAAGGCAAAACAGTTTGTTGGGATACAAGAGTAAAAAGCTTTGAAACATCGGGAAAAAACTTCAGGAAAAAATATCTGGAGGTAAAGCATGGCACAGAATTAAGAGAGAGGAGAGAGCAAGGACCAAACTGAACACAAACAAACCTCAGGTGGGGTGAACAGACATACAAGGTTAAAGCTCCACTTCATGGTGTCCTAAAACGTTGATAAAGATACACAGAATTCCCTGATTTGCATTTTCAAAGTTTTTAGTACAAGAGGGGACTAGCCAAGAATCAGAATTTGATGCTGATAAGCGAGGTAGTAATAATAACATTTAAAAAGGTAGAACTGTATTCAAAACAATTGGATGTTTGCCCACTATGTAAATTGAGTAATAAATGTGTTTTATTGGTGGAATTCGTAGAAAATTATTATTACTGTTGTGAACAGCATTTTTTTGTATATTTTTTTTGTATGTTCCCGAGAAGTAAATTTGGAAAACTAAACATCTGCTCTAGAGTTTATTAGCCAAAGGAATTTGAATCTGGCATTTGTTTTACATTAGAATTAGCCATATTCCACCACTTAAATTTCTCATAGACACTAGAGTGACTGTGTCGACAGTTGCTACTGAATGTAGATCTAGCCTGGAACGTTCCGGAGTGTGCTGCATGTTACATCGCCATTAGGGTTGGTGCATGCATTTCTGGATCATCCAAGATTTAAGATAACTGTTTGTGTTGGTGTGCAGTTCTTGCCTATCAAAATTCTTAATTCTGAAAAAGAATTTTGCTTTTGATTGTTTGGTTAGTGAACTGGACTTGATGACAGATCGGTTTGACTTTCTTTTTAAAGAGTCTGTGCAATAGCTATCATGCCACAGAAACCTTTTGTTCATTGCTACTTCACAAGTCTGAACCTACTTAATCAGTCTCCATAAGATGTAACTTAGCCATGGCATGTGAGAGAATTGAGTCTTGACATTTAAATCTGACCTGCAGTTGCTTACATAATCATTCTCTTTTGATCTGGATCTAACATTGCAGGGGGACACCACAGTGGCACACACATGATGCATTTTTATCACTGCAACCCCAAAGGATATGTGAGAGGATCACCATCTGATATCTTTCTAGTGTAACAATCACCTGAAATGGCATATAGCTATAGTCAACAATTTTCCAGACCCATCATTGCATCAACCGAGTTGCTGTTTTTCTCATAAAAAATAAACCTTCTCCATCCACCATAAACCTCCATCTTAAACCTCATGTGAACACAAAATGATCAACATCACAAGGCACAGCCGTGAGAAAGTATCACGCAAGGGTGATGACAGTTAAGGCTGTCATAGAGAAGTTGTAATTTGATTGAATTTACATTTCACCTTGTGCAACAAGTTTGTGTTCTTGTTATTTTTGCTAATAGGTCTTGTAAAGATTAAGCCAATCTGCAGGATTCCATGTAAAGGTCATATTTGAAAAAGATAATTTCCAAGAAAGAAAAATGGTAGAATAAATAATTTGAAGGCTTTAATTACTTTGTGGTCTTGCTCAGTGGACCTAGCTAATGGCCAGGTGGCATTGGAAAGCTAATCAGATGTCTTTATTTTAAATCAAAGTACATCTTGAATCTGTGTTGGTGTTACCTCAAAGTTGTTATTTATTTTCACAGGTCCTTCTAAAGCACAAGATATGAAATATATTTAATAGGTGCTGAACTCTCCATCCCCTAGTGCCTACTGCAAAAGGATTACTCCTCCTTACCACTGTCACCAACCACTTACTTACAGTTGTCCCTTTCCATATTACTATTTGTAAACACATGTGTTTAAGTGTACTTAGGTATGAATTTAACAAATTTAAACTTTGAAGAAATATTGAGGGCCCTTTGAAGAACTGGTGCTACCTCCTTTGTTGTTATCTCCTTTTGTCACTGGTGGTGCTGACCACTTCAACAGTCTATTATTGAATGGATGAATGAATGAAATATGCATGGCTTGTATTACACTTCGAAATGTTTTCTTGAATGCTTTGGCAAAGTGCCTTGTAAAACTGTACTTTGTTAAAGGCTCCATATAAAGTAGAGAGTCATTGATTGATTTGCTGGTGTAATGGCAATAGTTCAGTACAATGAAATAAAATGAGAAAAACATACTCAAGATTGTCTCAAAAAGACCCATTCATGAATTGCTGAGTTTCACTAGCTTAGGCCTTCTGTGACCCTACAGAAGCCAAAGGTTCATTCAGTAAAGTATATCTGTAGGTCATGTGGTTTAACTGGTGCTTACCAGTATACATGGAGACGGATGTAGGAGCAGACACTTTTCTGCTGTGACTGATCACCAAGTGGCAAAAGCCTTCAGTTCAGGAAACCCATAATGAATTAGGCGTGTCAAATGTGCGTTGCTTTTCTTATTTTCCAGCAACAGACAGATTACTTGGATCTTCAGTATTTCACAGGCATATAACCACTGTGTGCACACTTTGCAGAATAATTTAAGCTACTTTTAGGGGGAGAGGAAAGGTTTGGAGCATGTGCTGAAAGCTACTTTTACAGGCTGTGTAAAGAGACAAGTTTGAGATGAGCCTGTGATTCTGCTGTTTCAGAGTAATGTATACAGCACAGCAATTTGCAGTCATTCCCTTCAATTTAACAAGATGTTTGTCCCTCACTATTCACTGTAACTATGTAGTCTCATTTTATAGTTCATGACTAATGTGCCTCAGTTTTATATAGATGCTTACATCTTGAAAGTTGATCTTGGAATAGTTTATGGAATGAAAACCATATATAATCTAACATGTAGATCAACAAACTTTAATTGAATGTGGCCTGGATGCGAATATTCATGGGTCATTCCATATCAAATCAACCAACGGACCAGTGTCCTGTTGGAGGCTATGTTGGATGCACGTGTGATGAAAAATGTTGGATTGGTGTGGTTCGTGACAAGAGTAAAGTGGAATCAGACATCCTGATATGTTTCATGCATCCAAACTATCCTGCACAGTCTTTCCATTGGACACCTAGAGGTGAAATTTGTTGGATGCCATTACAGCGTGTCTTTCCACTGCTTAGTGTAACAACAATGGTGAGTGGGAGGTAGTACCATGTTGATCACAAAGATGCCCTACACTCTGCACTTTGAAACAAAAATGAAATGGGTCAAATTCCTGCTGCTACAATAGCAAGATGTTAACATTTCATTATAACTAGTGTTGTATTTAATGATAAATCAAACAGCTGTTGTTCATGTATTGTGCTTAATGTGCCTTTGATGATTTATTTTTTTCAATTAATCCTATAACCTATAGGTAGTGATGAAGAACTTAATTATTATCATTACTGAGAAATGGTGATTTAAACCAATGTTTAGACTGGAAAATAAAAATGAAAGATTCACATAAGAAAAGTAAGGCTTGTTTTTTGAGAAAGAAGGAACATAATAATAATATTACATTTTATTTATATAGCACCTTTCCCATGCTCAGATACATGATAAGATACATGAAAAAAAAAATGTCTGGACATTCCCACAGTGCATTAAGCTGGTTTGAAAATTACACCCAAAATTATTTTTTCACATTTGACAGGTCTGCTAGTCAAATAATGATGCAGTTTCTTGTTTGTTTATAACCTTTGGAAAAGCCCTGTGTAGGTATCTAAACATTGAAAATTTTTCAGCAGACTGTATCAGTTAGAAGTATTTATAAACACGAAAAAGCCAAAGATGCAAAATATTTTGTCTATTTTTGAAGGTCTGCTTTTACCAAGTGGTGTCATCTGGACTAAACCTTTTGATTTTGTTATGTACTAAACCTATAAAGTTACCAGTATGCAAAATTTGAGCCTGCTAGGTAGTTTAGTTCTTGAGATATGGTCTTGTGAAACTGATGAAAAAGTAAAGCTGTGTCAAATTTGACACCTCTCTCCCTCGCAAAATTGGCTGTATCTTGGAAAGTATTGATCTTACATCTAAATATTTTTACAGAGTGTCTCCTGGATAACATGGGTACACCTGGTATTTTTTTCAGAATTTTTTGAGACAGAAGTGTGTGGGATTTCTGGAAAATTGTTTGATTTGATTTGAGACAAGGGAAGGAAGCAGAAAGTATTAGGAATGCATCTGCTTGGTTGGCCTTGGAATGAAGGTCTTGCTTGAATCCTTCTCTGTAAGCCCTGCTGTATGTTTCACTCATCAAAAATGACTGTCAGTTTAATAGCAATCACATTGCACATCACTCATTCAAAATATGGAACCAATGTAGGAAATATTTTAAAACAGAGACATTGTTCTCTGCTGCTCCATTACAGGATAATTTCATATGCCAACCTTTTTTTAACTTATACAGTTTTAATTTATGGAAGTCATTAGATATCTTGATCTTTACATATCATTATATTGACATTGTGTTTCCAACCTTTGATCAACTCTGCATTGAATATGTATTTCCCTCAATACACATTTTTCTATTTACAGGTTAGAAACTTTATTACAAGGAGACTGTTCCACTTCCCTAATTTTCCATCACTATCCATGATTAATACACTTTAACAAATAATTAGGAGAGTATTGGTAGTATTTCTAGATTTCATCAATTAATATCAGGGGGTGCGATATTAGTTAGTAGTGTTGGGAAAAGGACCTTTCTACCAATATCACAGGCAGTAAGTGAATTTCCATTTCTCACACTTTTCATCAATC
The DNA here is from genome assembly GCF_900747795.2 of Erpetoichthys calabaricus. NCBI lineage: Eukaryota > Metazoa > Chordata > Cladistia > Polypteriformes > Polypteridae > Erpetoichthys > Erpetoichthys calabaricus. The sequence goes on from NC_041402.2 coordinate 120,278,214, forward strand.
TAGGTGAAACAAGCCATAATTCATCTTTATCCTGTATATTTTACACATATTTCTAGGTTAAAATTATCCACAGTATATCAGGAACTGGACTCTAAATGTCAGATAGTGTTGGATTTACAATTATACCTTATCCTTTTATGGCAGTGTTTGGAGTAATGCCAGATGGAATTAAACTATCTAGCGATAAACTTATGGTAATTTTCCTGTACTACACTGGCTGATTTTGCTAAGTGGAAGAACCGTAATACTCCATCTACAACACAATGGGCAAATGCCGTTATGTCATTCAAACTAAACAAAAAATCGGTAAGAATTTTTTAGTGTTATTCTGTTTAACTTCTGGGGCTTTACGTGTAAACAGTTTGTAGGCACAAAAATGTTGCATACGCCCGTTTCCTCGCACACTTTGCGATGTATAAAAACTAAACTTGGCGTAAAGCCACGCACAATTTTATGGTTGCCCCCTAATTTGCGTACACACGTTTCTGCTCAGTTTTGCAAACTGGTGGCACCCAGTGTCAAAGCAGTGCCACTGTTTCTGTGTCATTTACCTTCCTTTTGCATAATTGTATCAATAACATGGGATTTATCAAATGCACCAAAATTAATTGCATATCGTTTACAAGTTTTATTCACTTGATTGTAATCATTCTGTAACAATATAATGGTGCATGGAATGGCTAGACTATTCCAACTACCATAGCTGCTTTAGCGTTGTTAGAAGACATTGCAAACGGAAGAATTATAAGAGTGTGTATTTATAGATGATGGTGATGACTGGCTTCTAAGTCAATTTAGATTTCCAACAGCTATCCTCTTGGAGCTGTGTGCTGAACTGGCGCTGCCTTTACAAAGGCAGACTTTGAGGAATTGTGCTCTACATGCTCCTTTGCAAGTTCTGTCCACTTTCAAGTTTTTAACCACAGGAGCTTTTCAACATGAACTTGCTTCATAAACATCACCAAGTTGCACCATGCCTGCTGTATAGGATGGTATTATCCACTTGTTATCCAGATATAAAAGATTTCCTTACATTGTAGTTGAACTGGCAAACATCAAAGCTCAATTCACAGCAACGTCCAGTTTCCCAAATGTAATTGCTGTTATTGCAACGGCACTGGACTAGTTACATCAGCCAATGATGAATCACCAAAAGAATGAGCTGACATTACATCATACATACCTGGAGAAGCTATCAAAACGGCAGCACCTTACTGTCGTGGGTGCTTTTTCCAGCTAGTGTGGCAAAAGGCAAGCAGTTCTTTTAAGATAGTGAGTTACCTCAAATAGTTTTATAAAGAGAAGAGAATTGATCTGTTGTGTTGCTTGGCGCCGATGTTACACAATAAAGGCGCCTTCAGAGAATGAATTTGCTTATGTACTCTATTAATGTGCTGCTCTATAGTCCACAGAAAGTGTGTGGCATTGTGCAGGCATGTAGTGTCCTGCACAATATGCCACACAATTGTTGCTCACCCATACCTGAAGAGATGTGGTATGATGAAACTCACCCTGAAAAATCAGACAGCGTTACAACTTCGTTTGAATGTAATTTTCAGAATGTAAAAACAGTTATAAATGCAGCATTTATTTTTTAACCAATTCATTTAAATTGTGGTCAATATCATATATTACATCCCATATATTCCTTAGTTCATGGGCCACATTTCTTACAGCATCCACTATTGCATTTTGTGACTCCAAAGCAGTGTCCATCAGCACACAGCCACATGGTCACCCAATGATTTCTGAGGCAGAGGTGTGTGTAGCCAGTGTCTGAAGATGTGCTGGTAACAGCCACACCATCACCGCATGGAGTCATGTCATCAGGATGGGAGGTCAACGTTTGTAATATTGTCTGAAACAGAATAAACAGACGGTGGGCTGCAACTCACCTTTTCACATCAACTTTGATATCTGAATGCTTGTTATTTCAGGAGCTGTGCGACTTTCTGAACTTGAACTATCAAGTGTCTCTGCCATGCTGTATCACTCCATAACTTCCTTTTCTCGCTTATACCAAATTCTTGTTTTTTCCACGTGATTTTTCCATTGTCTTTTAATAAACACCAAACTTAAGGTGATATTTATATTGATTTGCATGTTAAAATATAGAGAATTCTGGGAGGAGTCGGGGTGGGGCTGTAGATTCGTACACGTGCGTTAATTTCAAGTTCATTGGGATTTATAAAGGGGAAGTGTGTGGAACTTGGCATACACACAGTATTATGCTTCTGGATTTTTTTTGTGCATACACACATTTCTGTTTTTGTCCATACACCATGTTTTACTGTGAATTCTACACACAACATTATACATGAGGCCCCTGGTGACTTAATTAATATGAGGATGTATCATATAATGGACTTTTGGTATCAAATGCCAATTCATACAGAGTTAAGAGTGGGCTTCAAGTGTTGATTTTCATTAATGTTTGTTATCTTTTATTCATAGATTTCATTGGTTGTATTTGTGTCTGTTTTACTGTCTTTTCTCATATAGCAGTGTGTGTGTTATATTAAAAAAATACAAATGAAACAGTAAACTAGCAGTAAATAATGGCCTTGTGTCATTTTTGTCTTCACAGGTACTTATCAGGGCCAGTGGGTTGGAGGAATGCGCCATGGCTATGGTGTCCGGCAGAGTGTCCCTTACGGAATGGCTGCTGTCATCCGCTCGCCTCTGCGCACATCTATAAATTCCCTCCGCAGTGAACACAGCAACGGGACTGTCCTGCACCCTGACGCCACGGGTGCCTTGGCAGCAAGCAGCCCAGCTGTGTCCCGAGGTGGTTTTGTCCTCACCATGCACAGTGATGCGGAGATTCTGAAAAACAAGAAGAAGGGAATCTTCCGGAGATCTTTCCTCAGTGGTCTAAAATTGCGCAAATCAGAATCCAAAAGTTCCTTGGCCAGTCAGAGGAGCAAGCAAAGCTCTTTCCGCAGTGAAGCTGGCATGAGTACAGTCAGCTCTGCTGCTAGTGACATCAACTCTACCATCAGCCTTGGAGAGGGGGAAGCTGACCTCTCGGTCATTGAGGATGACATTGATGCCACCACAACAGAGACCTACATGGGAGAGTGGAAGAATGACAAACGCTGTGGCTTTGGGGTCAGCTGTCGTTCTGATGGTTTAAAGTATGAGGGGGAGTGGTTAAGCAACAAGAGGCATGGCTATGGATGCACCACATTTCCTGATGGCACAAAAGAGGAAGGGAAATACAAACAGAACATTCTGGTGAGCGGCAAACGGAAGAATCTTATCCCTCTGCGGGCAAGCAAGATCCGGGAAAAAGTTGACCGAGCTGTAGAGGCAGCAGAGAGGGCCTCTGAGATTGCTAAGCAGAAAGCGGAAATTGCACTCTCCAGGTAAAAACATGAAAAATTATGAATGTTGTTATACTTTCTGTGTACTGTTATAGGTCTTGACGGCTGTCAGACCTCTATATTGACCTATAAAGTAGATGCTTCACAGACCTTTCTACTCATGAACTCTTTCCTCCAAGATGAAAGTCATATGTCAAATCTTGCAAAGGTTTAGTTTAATATCAAAAATGAAAAAAGAGTGAGGTGATATTAATGGATGTTGACAACGCTTAATCCATCAATACATTTCTTGAAATTGCTTATTCTATAAGGAGCTAGAGATTATCCTAGCTACATCAGATACAAGAAAGAAAACAAAATACAATGAGATGTACACATTCTTGTACACACCTAAACTGGACCAGTTCACAAACAATATATTGATTTGGTTAATTCTTCCAAGACAATTTACACTTTATAGTACTAATACTCTGCAGTGGGTTGGCACCCTGCCCAGGATTGGTTCCCTGCCTTGTGCCCTGTGTTGGCTGGGATTGGCTACAGCAGACCCCTGTGACCCTGTGTTCGGATTCAGCGGGTTGGAAAATGGATGGATGGATGGATAGTACTAATAATGGCTAATTTTCTGAATCTAGTTCTAACTTATTCTATTTAGGACTGACAGCATTAGGCACAAGATCAGAGTCAATTCTGGATGTGATGTCAGTCCAATGTATGGCATATCCAGTCCGAAAGAGCAAATTTAAAGATGCCAGTTAATTTCAACCACATCTTTGGGATGAGGAAGAAAACCCTAGCAGTCATAGAAGCCCTCAGTGGATGCCAGAAGAACATGCAAACTTCACCCAGATAGTGGGCTGCACTTGGATTTAAACTCAATACTCATGCTGTTAAAAGGGCAGTTAATACTAATTACAACTAAGCAAAGATACCCAGACATCCCTTTTCCCTACCATCTCCTCCAACACTTCTGGCATGATACAGAGGAATTCCCAGGTCAAGGCCAAGTTGTAATCTTTTCAGTGTATCCTTGATCTGCTCCGAGGTCTCCTGGTTGGATATGTCTGGAACATGTCCCAGGGAGGCATCCTAATCAGATGCCTGAACTACTTCTACTGCCTCCTTTAGATTCAGAGTAGCAACAGCTCCACTTTGAGCTCCACACAAATGTCTGTGCAACTCAACATGTCTCTGTGGCTGAGACCAGACATCATGAAGGAAAATCATTTCCGCTGATTGTATCCTCAATCTAGTTCTTTTGTGGGTTAGAGGAGAACTGTAGATAAACTGGTAATTCAAGAACTTTTCCTTTCAGCTCAGCTCATTCTTCACCATGACTGACTGATACAACATCTGCATTTGATGCTGCTCCGATCTGCCTGTTGATCTCCTGCTCCCTTCTTCCCTCACTTTTAAACAACACCCCTAGATACTTAAACTTCTCTGCTTGTGGCAGCACCTCATCTCCAACCTGGGGAGGGCACTCCACCCTTTCTTGGCTGAGAACCATAACCTTAGACTTGTAGGCGTTGATCCTCATCCAAGCTGCTTGACACTTGGCTACCAACCATCCCAGTGCAGGTCTAAGGTTACAGCCTGGTGAAGCTAGCAGGACCAGATCATTTGCAAACATCGGACATATGATCCTCAGGTTACCAAATGGATGCCCTCCATTCTTTGGCATCTCCAAATCGACCTCCTGCGAGTGTGTGTAATGTATTGGTGCCTACCATGGCCCTGTGATCCTGAATTAGACTTAGCAAGTTTACACAAGAAACAGATGTAAAGTTACCTCCATCCAGCCTAGTTATATAGTTATATATCCCCCTTAATCCAACTTTAGGGTTGTAGGAGATGGTCCTACCACAAACAGCCTCTAACAGATTTGACACAGAGTAAATGTAAAAAGGGCTGAGGTCCCATTCAGTAAACCCCATTTTATATGGTGAGGTTGACTATGGCGCTCAAAAGGACGAGGACAACAGGCATTCTGACTTCAGTAGAGATGGCTCCTGAGTTGACTCTGGATAACAAATTAATACCAACTTCTGGTGATGTGGCTTCTTTTATATAATCCATCCATCCACAAGGTTGTGTCACGTAGAGGAAGTGACATCAAATTTCTTCTGATTTGTCCTCCTTCACTCTAAGGCCAGAAATGGGAGGCATGCAACATGCCTTCCCCTTGTGTTTCCTTCTCCCAAACCCTGTAAGACATTCACCAAGCTCACATGCCTAACAATGTATTTTTTCATTTTGGAAAGTTTTCTTTCATTACAAATTGTTCTTTTACTTTCATTTTTGTTTATTTTCCTTGTTATGTCAATTGCCTCCATTTTATGTCAGAATTTGAGTATGCTCCACTTGGTTTAAATTCAGTCTCTGATGCTGCAGGATTAGGCTCTGGATTTCTTCAACAAATACATAGTTTGAGTTATGGACTAAAAGAAGCAATATTCACATACATATGATGAATCTTTCAAATTTAGGTTTGAATAATCCTTCAGTGTTACCAGAAAATAACAACTTTCTGGAGAGACGAGCTTTTCAAGAGCAAGTTTTAAATCCCAAAGCAAGTACAAAGTGAATAAAAACTTGACAGTTTAAGTTATCAAAAAATAAGTATTTTACAAAGCTACCCTTCTTTTAAATAAAATAATTTATGTAGAGGTTGTCCTCATTTTGAAAAAGTGCCATACGCCCATTCATCTGTATAAACAGTATCATCAATAGAAAGGCAATCAGTTAAAGCCCCATGGCATTGTTAGTTTTACTGGTATTAAGTGCATCTCAGTTTTGCCACCTTTGGTCCTTAAAGAACTGAATGTGTGGTGGCAGGTGCTAGACAATATCAAACTGTATCAACCCCCTGGTAGGAACCCAGGCAGGACAATGTGTCACTGCAAATATGTGTCCAAATTTAACATCTCTACTCAGAAAAAAATATTTGTGGGTTTGGTTTACAATCACCATTTTATTGTCATGGCTTTGTAGAGAGTCGCTGCTAAGGACTGGGGTACTGTAAATATATTCCTTAGGTAGACTATATTGCTTATTGACTGGGATAAGCAATAATATCAAAACACTTTCATAAAAGACAGTTTTTACTCACAAAAAATTCATTGACAATTCATTCTGTAATCTGCCCTCTTAGCACTGTTGAAGCCCCAGTATTTTATGTTTTTTTTGTCAGTGTTCAATTGTTTCCTGTTAATTTTTAAATTAATTTTATTGATTAACATTTCCTAACATGTAAATATTTTATTTATTTATTGTGGTTGCATTCTGTTTTCTATTTTGAGTCATGGGCAATGCCATTTTGTAGACTTATTTCTAGCAATGCTCATGGTTGCCAAGTGCGGCACAATGGAAAGTTGTATCATGTAACGTAAGCAGGTTGTGACCATATAAGATGTCAGCACACTCATTTACATTGTCCAAATTTCTGGTTTCCTAAAAAGGCAAGCTTGCATTATAGGTAGTTGTTTCGTGTGTTAATAAGGATTTACCTTGTCAATCTTCTTTTTTGTATTAGGCTTTAGTATTCTTCGCACATTTTAGATAGAATTATTTTTTTTTTGATTTCACAGTTTTTAACCATTTGCAGGTTATTAGACAAATGTTTTTGCCTTCCATCTCCTGGCCCATTTACAAAATATATTTGTCTATTTTTTTCTGGGATAACATATATGGTAGATAAGGTGCATTTAAAATGATACAGTACACACTGTATTTTGTATGTTTTTGTGGTAAAAGCTCAGGCATTTCTGACATGCTTTCACAGTATACTTGGCACTGGAGAGACTTATTGCAATACCCCAGTCAGTTTTGTAAATGAGCACTAAAGCATCTTTCCATTTAAACAATCTGGCCACTGTGAGTTCAGAATAAACTTCTAACAGCACTTCCCTTGTATGGACACAGTAAGCTGAACTTGCTGTATGTGAATGTTACTGCTTTCAAATGTATATCTGGACAGGTCAGACCATCTTACTACTACCTACAAGACTGTTATTGACAGCAGCAGCTCGCCAGACATTTTTATGTGTGCTTAGAGGCTTGGCAGAGCATCATGAAAGAAGATCCTCTGCATCTGATGATGTCATTGCATGCAAGGGATATGTAACAAAGGACTAAATATGACTGCTTTTAATATAAGTGCCATTGCTATGTCTCAAACATTATGGTGCCCTGAAATGGGGGGTGGGGGTAGTATATAAAAAATGTCATTTTTACATGGTGTAACTGAAAAAGTATGCAAATACCCTTAAATATATAATGTCTTTTTAAAATTTCACTCTCTATCTAGCTTGTGGACAAATAAAGTATCTATCTGTTTTTCCTAGCATATGGCTCAGGGTATAGCTGACCAAACTCAAGTACTGCATGCTTAATTTTATCTTTGCTCAGTGCTGGAAAATAGGTTTTTAAAACATTTTTGCCCTTAATGTTTTATACTAGTAACCTATATGCATTTTAAATTGGATTTGACACTTTTTGATAGTATATGATTAGTTCTCAAATTACTATATCATAAAAAGGTATAATATATATTACTTTCCTGAAAATAATAAGTGTACATGTTGTTTTTTCCTCTAAAGGGAGACTTAATTAGCTGAAAATTCATCTTATAATAGCTGATGAAATGCTAAATATGTGAATTTCTAGCCATATTCTAATTATAGCACAGATGCTTTAAAGCATGTAGAGCTGTGGTACCCAAACTTTTCTATGCTCCGCATCCCTAGAAAATGTTTGAAGCCAAATTTTTCATTTTTGAACCACAAATTGAACCACATACAGTACTGCAGGCGAAAATATTGAACTAAAAATAAGATTTAACTAAGTGCATAAAATTTAAATATAAATTGAGACATTTGCCTTAAAATATCTCAGTAATCTTGTAATGGTGTCCCTCATGAAACTTAGACACTCGACTGATGATCTGGGAGTTATATTATCCTGCAAAGTATCAAGCACTGTGAGGAAATGAAACATGACTAGCAATCGAGGGGTATGGCGATTGGAGACCCCCGTGAAACAACAGGTGCCGGCGCACCACTAAGTAATGAAGTACAGTCGACTGTCTTTGTAACCCCATAATACCTGCACTGCAGTTCAAAAATAGATGCACCGCACAGTTAAAATGATTGCAGTACTGCCAGGATCGCCAGCAGAAGAGATGGGCTGAACGTAAGCAGCGGGTGTTGCATCCATTTCAGTCACCCTTGTTTCCTCCTGACAAATTTGTCAATCAAACCTTAAAATCAGCAATGTTTTACTATCAGGGCTTGTGCAGAAATAAATACTAGACCTTGCCCTTTTCTATGGATCATTACAAGGTTCAAATTCCATTCTTTTAAAATAAGCCATTCACCTTTCTGATCACTCTGCCTGCAGCAAGGAACCCATGAGAATGCACATTTCTGCAGCTTATTCACAGGTAACAGTTGCATGTGCAGATTCTTTTCATATCATAAAATAGGAGCACTTACTAATAAATGAACTAAAAATGATGTCACACTGCAAGACACCGATTGCACCATGAAAAAGTCTGACAATGCAACACACTCAATTTTGGTGAATTGTGACTCTGTCTTCCTCTTTGTCGCACTCCTGGTGATGCGGGTACCCAAGGTTGGTAAACCCTGGCATAGATTAAGTTAGTGGAAAAACAGCTGATCACACATAGTTAATTGGGCCCTTATGCTAGAAAACCCTGCAGATAGTCCTTCTGTTAGACAGACATCAGGTATGTAGCTAAGCTCTGAAGGATTAAAATAAGGAATACTGCTTTACAGACCTGTAAGGGGGTACATTAATGAGCAAAATTGTGAAACCTCTTTCAACATTTGAATCTTCACATTCAATAAAGAAGAGGCCTAAATAAAATATATTTGTTGTTATGAATCTGCTGTTACAATTTGATTTTAATTGATCATGTGACTAGTAAATGACGGCTTTTAGTTGTAAGCTAATTAAGAACATCTTTGAAATCACAGTAGAAGCACCATAAAGAAGTGGAAAGTCCTGCCATTGCCTGCTCCTGCTGTTAGCTCTTTTGAATCGACTGTGTGTCAGTTGTCTGGGTCAGTTCCTACCATCATTGCAACTGTCTACCGTCAAACAACAATTTTTTGAACGATCTTGCTACCTTCCTTACCCATTTATCTGTAATTACTCCAAATATAATTCTGCTGGGGGATTTTAATATACATCTGGACAATATCAATATCCCTCTCACTGGAGAAATTTTATCTTGCCTGGAGAGTTTTGGATACCAGCAGCACACTGATGTTCCTACCCATTGTAAAGAACATATCTTGGATCTGATCTGCTGCTATGGTGTTGTTCCTTTTGATCTTACAGCAGATGAACTCACTATAACCGACCATTTTCTCCTTTCATTCAATGCCAAACTTACCTTTTCTGTTCCTAAGCTTCCACGTCTCATAGCCTTTCGTAACATTAAGAATATTAACTTGAATTTGCTGTCTTCTAGAATTGATTCCCAAATAGACTTTTATAATTTATCCACTCCCATAGAACTGGTCTCATATTATAACACTTGTCTTAATGGTATTCTTCATTCTCTGGCTCCACTAAAAACCAGATCTGTTTCTTTTTCTTTTTCTGCCCCCTGGTTTACGCCTGAACTTTGGCTTCTGAAAGCTAAGGGCAGGCAACTTGAAAGGTTGTTTAAAAAATCCGGACTCTTTGTCCACAAAGAGATGTATAAAAATCATCTACTCTATTACAAGGATTGTATAGCTCAAACCAAATCTAATTATTTCACTCAGTTAATTACTTGTAATACAGGTAACACCAAATCTTTGTTTTCTTTACTTAATAATGTTACACAACCTCCAGACTCTTTACCATCTCACCTTTACTCAACTGCTTTCTGTAATTCTCTTATGTCTTTTTTCAATGAGAAAATCCAAAAGATACATCAGCACCTTGGTCCAGATCCTCTCTGTATTCCTTCTGAACTACACTTGCCTATTCACTCTTTCTCTTCTTTCCAGCTTCCCACTTCCTCTGAAATCTCAGATCTCATCTCCAAATCCAAGTCATCTACTTGTCAGCTGGACCCCCTGCCTACAGTTCTGGTTAAAGCCTGCCTCCCCTCTCTAGTCCCTCTCATTTCTGCCATCATTCACTCTTCTCTTACTACTGGTATTATTCCCTCATCTTTCAAAACTGCTGCTATAAGCCCAATACTAAAAAAAACCTGGTGCTGATCCTACTAATTTCAATAATTTTCGCCCCATTTCTAACTTGCCCTTTATCTCCAAAATTCTTGAAAAAATAGTAGCTATCCAACTTCACACCCACTTATCTCACAATAATCTATATGAAAAGTTCCAGTCTGGTTTTCGCCCCCTTCATAGTACAGAAACAGCACTTGTTAAAATTATCAATGACCTCCTTATGGCTGCTGATTCTGGTCTAATTACTATTCTCATCCTCCTTGATCTGAGTGCGGCCTTTGATACTATTTGTCATACCACTCTCCTTAATAGATTATCTTTGATTGGCATTACTCACACTTCATTTGATTGGTTTAGATCCTACCTCTCAGGCCGCACTCAGTTCATACAGCTTAAATCCTTCACATCCCAACCCACCGCTGGTACTTCTGGTGTGCCCCAGGGCTCTGTCCAGGGGCCTCTTCTTTTTATTATTTACCTTCTTCCCCTTGGCTATATTTTTCACAAATATAACATTAATTTTCACTGTTACACTGATGACACCCAGCTCTACCTTGCTGGTAAACCCACCTCCTCTTTTCCACCACCCTTGCTTATTGACTGCATTTCTGAAATTAAATCCTGGTTTTCTTTGAATTTTCTTAAATTAAACAGTGACAAAACTGAGGTTCTCCTCATTGGTTCAAAATCATCATTATCCAAAACCAATAATCTTTCCCTTATTATTGATAACTCTGTTGTTTCCCCATCATCTCAGGTCAAGAGTCTGGGTGTCATCCTCGACAGTACTCTATCTTTCCAATGTCACATTAATAACATCACCCGGTCTGCTTACTTCCACCTACGTAATAATAATCGCATTCGCCCCTCCCTCACTCCTCATACCACTGCCATTCTTGTTCATAGTCTTGTCACTTCTCGGCTGGACCACTGCAATTCACTCCTCTTTGGTCTCCCTAATAAATCTCTTCATAAGCTTCAGTTAGTCCAGAATTCTGCAGCACGTATCATCACTCGAACCCCATCTGTTCACCATATTACTCCAGTCTTGCAGCAGCTTCATTGGCTCCCGATCAAGTTTCGTACTGATTTTAAGATTCTGCTATTAACATTTAAGGCCATCCATAACCTTGCCCCTCCATATCTGTCTGACCTTCTTCATGTTGCCATTCCATCCCGTAACCTTAGATCCTCTTCCTCCACCCATCTGACAGTCCCTCCCGCCCGTCTAACCACCATGGGGATCAGATCTTTCAGCCGTTCTGCTCCCAAGCTCTGGAATTCATTATCTGCGGATCTCCGAAATATCAAATCATATTCATCCTTCAAATGTAAACTTAAAACACATCTGTTTAAAATGGCTTTTTCTTTTTCCTCCTGATTATAGTGGTTTTGTTTGGTTTTAATTTTTAGATTTTCTGATGTTTTAAGTTGTTTATAATTGTGTCTTTTATTTATTTATTTATTGTTTGTTCGGTGTCCTTGAGTTCTCTGAAAGGCGCCTTGTATAAATAAAATGTATTATTATTATTATATATTTTGGGCCAGTCTTCTGTCTTAACCTCTGGCTACCAAATGTAGAGTTCTTTCTATCTAGTACCGTGATAAAGACCACTTTAGTCACTGAACTGTTTATTTTTTCTTTCATTATCTTACACTGTCCTCCTCCTTACACTTTTGTGGTAATCTGTCCTGACAAAATAGTCTAAAGAGGTATTTGTGAATTAAGGTGCCTTCATTGAGTGATTTTTTGTGCATTTTCATGCTCACACTATATTTTGTAATATGAATATACACATGTTGTATTATGAGATTGGAGCAGACTTGATACAAAAAAGAAAAATTATAGTTTTCTTCAGCTGTGTCCTTTTATTTACTAAATGCCTTGAGAAATTTACATATGACCTTCTGCGATGCACAGATTTTTGCTCAGATCCACCGTAAACTTTCTTTTACCTTTTAAAGTTGCTGCACTGCTTGTATTTTATCTGTCTGCCAATTTTTCAAACTTGTATTTCATCACAGGGTTTAAGGCAGGAAAAGCCTTAAAATCTTTGTTTTTCATTCTCAGAAACAAACATCAAACTTGGATACACTCTTCAAAATAAGGTGCAAGAGTGGTTCTTTAGCAAGATGCCATAGGGGAACATCCACATTAAGAAAAAACCTTTATTTATTTAAACCAATAACACGCTCCATACAGTAAATAACCATGAATGGCTCTTGGTTTGAAAAGGACTTTTGCTGCATAAAATAACAGAGGCTAAGTCCAAGTTCTCTTAATCTGTTAGTGTCCTGCTAGGTAACCTACCATACATTAAAGATTTCAGTTTTTTCTACATATCAGAAAGTTTTTCAAAGCAGAAAGAACCAACTTTATATGCAAAAATCCCTTCACAAGATGAAATGGTGATTGGTCACACAATAATTCTACAAGGAACTATAAAACCCACTAAAGAACCATAAAATGCTATTAAAGAACCATTTTTAAGAGTGTACGTCTGAAATGGACAAGGAAAGTGGAGTACCAGGGGAAAAAAACATGAACACAAAGAAAATATGCAACTTCTACACAGACATGAAACACAAGCTCCTGAGGAATTTGCCACACTGCCCTCTTCATCTCAGTTTATTGTTTATTTAATTTATATTTCATCACTTCTTGCTTATAATTCTTAAGGTTTGATTATTTCTGTTGAATTCTCTTTTTTCCTAGTCTTTGTTAATTTCCAGTCTGGCTACCTTTAGTTTAAAAGAACATTACTGTAATTTCTGCCATGACTTTGGCGCTTTTGAGTTGGAGACATGTTATAGGCGATACTATTCTGTAACAAATTATTAAACTTTATACTTAAAAGGTCTCAAAGGGTTTAGAAAAAAATAACATTTACAAATTATAGGTCTATCTTAAACACATTGCCCCTGTATAAAGAACATGATTAAATTTGTTACTATTTTATAGTAAGCATAACTGTTAAAATGTGCATTGTCATGATATTCACTTAAATTAGGATTACTTTATTTGTAGAGGTGTGAAACTTTGTAAGCTTACAAAAAGAAGTAAATTTAAAAACAAAAAACTTGAAAATGACCCTGAGCAACTAAAGGTTAACAGTGGATTGCAGTAAATGCATTGTCAACAAAAGAACAGTAATGACTTCAATTGCTCTGCATCCTTATTTTGTAAAGAACCATGCACATATGCTAGAGACCATAAATTGAGTCTTAAAAATGGCCGGCTTTCAGGGCTGCAGTAGAGATGGTAGCTGTCAGTTCCACCTCTTCCAACATTACAAGCCATGTACAGTTACATTCTCTCACAAACTGTTAAATGTTTCAATGTGAATTACATTTTCATTATAAAGACAAAGCTGAAAGCAAAAAAATAAATAGTTTCTAAATTCAATAATATAAATATTCATCAATTGGTTTTATTGGGAAGTGAGTTGACCATCTGTCATTTTTAATGTGTAATTTTGGCCCTCTCAGAATGGTAAAGTAAAAAAACAAAAACAAATCTACTGATATTTGACAATTTTGTGTAATACAAGTTCATGATAATCACAAGAGCATCCAATTCACCAGAGAAAACTTCAATCATTTGCTATTTTGTGACAGTCTATAAAAATATTTATATATAATATTTTACATTGCCTACAGAAAATGCAGTGACTGTAAAAAAAATGAGGTCACAACCACTTGGAGGCAGCTTACTCAGGCCAAATAATAATGAATAACATGTTGTGACAGAGGATACTCAACATTAGAATGTACTCTTTAGCAAATGGCCAGGGCTTTCACTGCCTTGATATTTGTGGCTTGTTAGTGTACCAATCTCTGGATGCTACTTATGTCCCATGGTGGGGAATTCTATGACTTAATTTTTTTAAATTGAACCATATATGTCATGTGAACTTATAATTGTGCTCCTCATCATCTACATGATTGCACATTAACAAAGTAAATGGAAGCCATACTTTATGTCTCCAGTGATTCCTATCTTCTATAACCATCTCCCATTCAATCTCCAGCATTTCTTGTTGCTTGTCAACTGCACTCAGTTCAGCTACATCTTGCCATACCCTTGAAAGTCATTAATATGTCATAGTAAAGCAAAGTTCCTTTTACTCACTCTAACTCATTCTTAAAGTTATCCTTTGCTCTCCTGTATTGACAGTTTACATTTCTCTTAACTTCCTTTCTACTTGGTCATGGTGATGGTTATTTTCCTTCAACTTTTTTTTCCGGATTGGTTAGCAACTTAATGAAAGTTATATGGGATGTGTATTCCAATTGGGAACCCAGATTCATTGATTTGCCTCTGTTTGCCAAAGATTTCAGCTACAGACCTCTACAGTCAGACTAATTTCCCATTTCCACAGACATTAGCCAAAATAATAAGCTCAAACATTAATAGATTCAAACTTCAATTAATATCATCTGAATAGTTGTAATTTCATATTAGACTGTGGCACATCCAAATGGACGAGAAAATGAGTTGAAAGGCAGAGACTTAATATTTTTACTTTTTATGAAAGTCAATAATAACCATAAACAAGACGACATCAAAAAAGTCAAAATCCAAACAATGTAAACCAAGCAAAGTCCATAAGTAATTCTTTGCTTTCTGTAGTGCTCCATACCTACCCTTTTATGGGGTCTCTTTGTAGGATTTTTACAAACTTTGGACACACTACTGATTGTGCCACCATCTTTTACAGTGGTGATGTGATGTCTTTAACAAACGTACCTAGCAACTGACATTGTTGCCCCAGATAACATGGTGGTACCAAAGAAAAACAATGTACAAAATTGGAGTGCACTCAGTTAAACAGTAAACAGTCCAAGACAAACACTATGTTGTCACAAAAATAACAAATAAAATTATTGACAACACAGCTAACAATTTATATAGTCTGAAAAATTAAATAAAATGAAGCATCATAAAAATTAATAGGCAAATGACAAACAATAAAAATCTATCAGGCGGGAATTTTGAATTTTGAAGGAAATTCAGCATTTGTACACTCTTGTTAAGATTGTGTCTTTGTTTTTAATTTTTTGCACTTTATGTATATTTTTAAATTTGCCACAGCTCCTTTGTCTGTTCTCCCTTCACATTTATAATGTTTATAGTTTTTCCCCAACTCTTTTCCAACTATGGTGCCATTAGAGCCTTGTAATATGAGTAAGACCTGAACAGCCTTAAATATTTCTTCTGTTCACCACAGATCTAATCTGTAGCATTAGCTATTCCTAGTTCTTGTTGTTCAGCTCTCCTCTTGTGCTGTGTATGTTGTAAGGAATTGGGTGTTTGACCATTTTTATTTGGATCTTTTTTTCTTTGAATTTGCCTCATTTTCAGCTTTGATTTTTTTTTTTGGTTAGCAGTTTTGGTTTCTTTATCATTGGATTACATGTCCTTTTTATGGTAGTTTTCCTTATTATTTATTTGTTTATTTAGTATTTAGTTATGTTGATCTGCGTGTGAAGTGCCTGGAGTTGTATAGGGTAAATAATATCTTGTTATTTGGACTACATACTGTACATTTCATGTGTGTTCCGTGTCTACAACAATCTGGGAAAATGTAAACATAAATCAACTCAGAGAGGAAGAGGCAAGTTTGTTGTACCACGTGAATAAAAAATAAACTGAATAAAAAAAACACTAATTTTTACAAGTAGCAAAAAAATTACAATGGGTGTTACAGATTCAAATCAAATATATTTATTTTTTTATTATATAATAGTAATAATAACAGCAGCTCACTACTCAAAACGGAAAATGCGGGGAACCCACAACCTCTTGATGCAGCCATGGATTCATTAGCTAAAACTCCCTAAACTGTTTCCCGTTCATTCTCTATGGTAGTGCTAAACCACTACCGATGCAATCTATTTTCTGCCACTTCCGTTTCGGGGGGCACTATTCTGCACTTTTTGCCTCTCTGCCTCTCTGCCTGCCTGCCTGCCTGCAGTGCCCTGCCTTCACAGACGTGCTGGGTTGTTTTTTTTTTTTCTTAAGTAAATCGTTAAGTTTAAAATGTAGATCTCAGTTATTACTTTTGATTAATTCATGCTCATGCCATCAAGAAGTCTCTGTAAAGGCACTAGACTGACTGTTACCAGCATTCACCGCAATGTACTGGAGTGTAAAACAATCACAGCTGCTACCTCACAAACTGTCCATATTCCCCGGATTTCCCTGACCCCATCAGATTCAAGTTTGCCTTTTACTTTTACACGCAGACAATTTCCTGTTAGATTGGCCTTTGCAATGACAATTAATAAGGCGCAGGGACAAACTTTCAAAAAGATATGCCTGTATCTGCCAAAACCAGTTTTCAGTCAGGGTCAATTGTATGTTGCTCTCTCCAGAGTTCCATCTTTTCATTCACTCACAGTCGTATCCTCAAACCCACCCCATTTGGACAACTGTGTCTTTCAGGAAGTGTTCACCCATCAATAAATAATTATGCGGCGTATGCTATGCCGCAGGTTGGCTAGTATATATGATAAAGCTAATATATTGCTTATACTGATATCTATCTGTCTAGTGTCTTCGCTGTCTGCCTATTATACAGTGAATTCCCTGTCTATCTGTCTATGTAGTAATAATTGTATTATTACTTTTTGGCTTCCCTGTCTGCCTAGTATCAAGTGCTTCCTATCTGTCTGTCTATTATATAATGCCTATCATGTTTGTCTATCTACCTGTCTAGTGGCTGCTCTGCCTGTATATTATTTACTGTATACCCTACCGTATACTGTATAGTTTTCTATCTGTTATACAGTGCCTTCCATATCTATCTATCTGTCTAGTGCCTTTCACATCTACATGTACTCTCACTGCCTGCTTCCCTTCCAAAAGTATCTGTTGATTGCTAAAAAGGCTGTACCATTTTTCATTTAGTGTATTTTTTGACATAAATCTCAGAGATAAACTATACATATAAAATAAAACTGTAATATATTGCTAATTTTGAGATCTATCTGTCTAGTGCTTTCTCTGTCATCTTTTATACAGTGAACTCCCTGTCTATCTATATAGTAATAACAGTAATTTTATTATTATGTAGCAGCTTCCCTGTCTGCCTATCATATAGTGCCTTTCCTTCCAATCTATCTATATAATTCTATCTCCTTAGCTGTTTTTTTTCTCCTGACAGTTTTATATCTTTTATACAGTGCCTTATTTACAGTCCCTTTGTGGTTAAAAAGAGAAGAAAAAAAAAAGCTTTTTCCCCAGTGGGGAATCAAACTCAGGTCTCTGAGGCACACCAGGCCTGCTGCGCTCTAATTGGCTGAGCAGTCTGTGTCAACTATCCGCAACTGGCCTCCACGTGAGAGGAAGTTGTTCTTACCTCTAACCCACCAATGCAATTGATAAATGGGCTTCAGTTTTTACATACTGACAGAAACATGTAAATTGAATAATTTCTTTATTCTTCGGTTGTATTTTTGAATAAAGGTGCACTTGTTTTGTTATACCTTTTGTGAAAGTGTTTGATATTTGCACTTCAGTCTTCAAATATTCATTTTTACTACAACATGAAAAAAATTCTGTTTTAGTTATGTGTTTAACATTTCTTGCCTCACATTTCCTATCATCCTACATTTACCCAGATCATTGTAGACACGGAACACACATGAAATGCATGTATTCCAAATAACAAGATATTATTTACCCTATACAATTCAAGGTACCTCACACCCAGATAAACAGACTTGAGCTGGGAGAACTTCAGCTGCGTCGGTGATGGGGATGGGATAGCAGTCTTCTTGGTTCTTGTGCTGATTTGCAAAACAAAGATGCGGATGAAGAGGTGTGAAGGAATTTAAGGTGGCCCGGGATTACTACTTTATTCGTAGGCTTCAGAGATTCTAGTGTTAAGGTCTTAGACTTTCTTTCTTTTTTTTCTTTTTTTTAGGTCTTTGGCTTTTTTTTGCTCATTATTGACACAGAATCACAACACTTCTCAGACCAGTGTCTTTCTGTAGTGCCACTAGTCAGTTTTGAATTCTTTCATTCTGTACATTGTTTCCTTTTTATTCTTGGTGTTCTCATCTCTGTTCTGTTTTCACAAGCCTCTTAAGTATTTAAGTTGTTTTAATGAGGTGCCTTTCACTGCCATTTCTGGGCCATTTCACCAGTCTGATGTGAAAAATCAGTACCATTACTTCCAGGATTTCTGGGTTTTGTTGAAATGCTTGGCTTCATTTTAATATCATTCAGGATTATAACAAGCCCTGAAATGAGACAACACGTTGCCACCCTGGGATTTGCAGGCCAGCAGTTTTGTCTTCAGCCTGGACATTACCTTCTCATGCTGAGATCATCCTTTCTCAGCCAACTAATTTTGAGGACCAGGGTAATGTTAGAAACACTAATTGCAAGAGGCAATACCAGGATAAATGGGCCATCAATCTCTGTCCCTTTCTTCACAACTCTCACAACTAATTCTGTTCTCACTAAGAAGGCCATTATACTAAACCACAGGGGAGAGGCAGACTTAATGCTTTGGCATCCCACTACAGCCCACAAAAGTGTATGTATTTCTCAGGAGAAATGAAATGCTCCTAGCAAATTAACTTTTACATCCAAAGTACCCCCCCCCCCCCCCCCCCCCCCCCCCCATACCCTTGTAGCCAAGCCCATCCATTGTTTGAAAAATCAGAAAGAAAACTACAAGAAAAATGTAAACCTCACTTCTTTATTTATATTGACTATAGTGTATGTGGTGCATGTGGTAGAATCAATATTTTAGATTAGAAAAACTGGGATTTAAAAAATACATTTCTTTTATAGTAGCATGTGCTAATAACAGATATTTAATTATTTAAATTCATTTGAAAATCTCATTTAAAGAAAACTTACTGAAAAATTATTATATTGCAAAAATTTCAAGTAAAGAGAAAATGTTCTTTAACTGAAGAATTCTCATAAACACTCCTTTTTAGTATTGATGAAGCTATCCATCCATCCATTTTCCAACCCGCTGAATCCAAACACAGGGTCGTATGAATTGCATTTTAATTGAGAGCTTTTTTTTTAACCAAAGTGTGCTTTAATTGAACTGTGGTGAGCTGGGTGCCCAGAGCCTTGGCACTTCCCTTCCCTTTAAAATCAGATTGTCTGTCTTCCTCTCAGATCCCCTGAGTACATCTCTCTCTCTCAGCAAATGGAGATGTCGGCAAGCACTGTCAACCATCAATGTCTTTCATCCCGGCCATCTCAGTTTGCATCCGGCTTGGACACAAGAAGCCTGGCTCTGTCATCCCACTACCATCCCTCAGTGCCCATGAGATGATTCTCAAAGCCTTTTGTTGCCCCTTTTCCCTCATTTGTCCCACTCAGATTCCTTTCATACTTTGTGGATGAAGGTGCCTGCCTTAATCACTCCTGGAGTGTGAATGAGCAATTTCCCCATTGAACACTCCATGTCCGCACAGCTTTCCACTACTGTACACCCACACCCACAAATCCTGAGCCGCTCTGTTCTTATATGCAAATCACACACTGCCACGGACCCCTTACACAATTTAGCACGTGAACATATGCTATTAGCCATGTGCAATTAGCAATGCAATACTGTAAATACTGAAGAAAATATGCACTACATAGCACCTGAATGCTAAGGGATGAGAAAATGTTGACACTGATCTTAAATCACTATTCAACACAGTCTACACCTCACGTGCTCACCTGCATGTAGTAACATCTTCCATCCATCCTTCCTTTTTGAACCCAATTGCTCAGTTCTGAATCACTGGGTACTAGTATATAACTGGTAGCATTGGACACAATACAAACCCTGATAAGGTGCCAGTTCATTGCCAGTCACACTCGCATACACATCCACAAAACTCACACAGGGCCAATTTTGAATTGCCATATTATCTAGAACACCTTCCACTTTGCATACCAGTTTAATTCTAAAAATTCTTGAGAGAGTACTTCTACCATTCAAATGCTGTCAACAGTTTCTGTTCAACAATAAAAATGCTTTCACGTAACTCAGTAAACATTAGAACATTAGAACAATCTAGATAAGAACAGGCCATTCAGCCCAACAAAGCTCGCCAGTCCTATCCACCTAATTATTCTAAAAAAACAACAAGTCTAGTTTTGAAAGTCCCTAAAGTCTTATTATCTACCACGCTACTTATTAGCTTATTCCAAGTGTCTGTGGTTCTCTGTGTAATGAAAAACTTCCTAATGTTTGCGTGAAATTTACCCTTATCAAGTTTCCAACTGTATTCTTGATGAACTCATCTATATATATAAAATCCCTATGTGCGTCCAGGTGTCCGTGTGTGGGTGTCTTCTGATGAAGTGCGCATGCGCGGGGCACGGTGTGACTCGCGATATTACTGTCAGAGAAAGTTAGAGGCGTTTTACGGAAATACAAACCAGTATTACTGCGAGAGGAAATTAAAGGTAAACAATACAGTGGTGCATATTACAGCCACATAAAAGCCAGTATTACTGTCAGAGAAGATTAAAGGCATATTTCCGACACGCACGCTTGTATTACCGCCAGAGAAAATTAAAGGTATATTACGGACGTACAAGCCAGCGGACGTACAAGACGGTATCTTTCAATAAGGGCGCGCACAGGCATCCTTCAATAAGAGCGCGCACAAAAAGGCGAGCCTCAAAAGGGCGAACTCAATTGGGCGCAGCGAATAAAGGCGCGCGTAAATAAAGATCTGCACCTTTGTTGCTCTTCACATATTCCAGAGCCATTTGAACTAAATTATCTACGAACGCCTTTATTCGCCGCGCTCAATTGAGGTCGCACTTTTGAAGCTCACCTTTTTGTGCGCACCCTTATTGAATAGAGCCGTACAAGACAGTATTACTGTCACAGAAAATTAGACACACAATACATGGCGGCAGCCCACGAAGAACGGTCAGCTCAGCAAGTAAACATCAACAAAAGAAAGGCTGAAAGAAAGAAAAATACGACCAACAAAAAGAATGAGGTCAAAGTCCCTTGCCATTTAATATAGACTGTTCCTACTAATGTTTATGCACTACTGTTCTAGCGCCCGTTATTGTAACGGGCTAAATGACTAGTTTTAAAATAAGTCTTGATCCTCTGTACTAATTCTTTTCATAATTTTAAACACTTCCATCATGTCACCTCTTAATCTTCTTTTACCTAAACTGAAAAGGCTCAGCTCTTTTAATCTTTCTTCATAATTCATCCCCTGTAGCCCTGGAATCAGCGTAGTCGCTCTTTTCTGGTCTTTTTCTAGCGCTGCTATGTTCTTGTTGTAGCCTGGAGACCTAAACTGTATGCAGTACTACAGATGAGGCCTCACCAGTGCATTATAAACCTTAAGCATAACCTCCTTGGACTTGTACTATACACATCAGGGCGCTATATAACCTAACATTCTGTTAGCCTTCTTAATGGCTTCTGTACAGTGTCTGGAAGTTGATAATGTTGAGTCCACTACGACTCCTAAATCCTTCTCTGTCTCTTACCAAACTTGCAAAACAAGGGAGGAAAGTTTGTCGCAAAGGTTTGGTGGATGGACCGAGAAGCCAGGACTGAGAGAGAGTGAGAGAAAGAGAGACAGAGTTGGAAGGTGGGAATAGAGAGTGTGTTGGTGGTAGCTAGAATATGGAAAATGGACAAGCTTCCCAGACAGGAGAAAGTCTTAAGCACAAAGAAGAATTTCTTATTCACTCTTCTGCTTTGGTATGTTTGTGTCAATCCTTATTATAACCTATCTGTATGTAAGAGCTAAGTAAATAAGCACATTTTGATATATTTGAGCTTCTTGGCCTTATTCTCAGTGTGCAAAAATGCCATGATGACACTGTACTGTTACAGCAGTTTATTTTTAAAATTAATTCACCTCAGCATTAGTTGTTAACAGAATCTCATTAAGTGTGATTCAAGTCAATTAAGGCTGATCTATGATATTCAAATCCATTGAAACCATCTCCATGTTTTAATTTCTTGCAATCATTTTTTCGCTCCATGGCAACCTCAGCAAACATCGTCTGTGTGATATGTTTTGTTTTACATACCACTACAGAATAGAAACAAAAAAAAAGGGGCAGAGATTGCACCTGAACTTGCTGTACATGCAATGCATTCGCATAGCACTGGCTGTTATCATGCAGCATCTTAATGGGTGTCAAAAAAGGGACAAGCTTGCGATAATCAAGAAATGCGCTGGAAAGTCCTCATGAACTTATGCAATTTGTCATGTCCTGTGATTTCTAGTTCTGTAATTTAAAATCACTAGTTAACAAGATCAGTAACTACGATTGCCAAGTTTGACATTTGCCAATATTCTATGATTACTGCTGTATCTTTTGCAATATCCTTTAGGATCAAAGAGTCTGTCTGTCTCATATTTGCTGGTGTGATCACAAAAATACTTCATAGGAGTCTAGCATTAAGACCCTGAATTCTCTGATTTCCCAGTAAATTAATCTCTAGGATCCTTGTGTAGGCGGAGGTGATATTGCATCCTTCTGGCCCATCTTGACCTACCCACAGTGATAATTCAGATTGCAGGTGTTTTTCACCTGCTGTAGTACACCTTGTAGTTGTATTTGTAGTCTTGGCTTTTCACTCATTTTTTTTCTTGATTGTCTACTTTCAATTGAATGCTATTTCACTATCTCAAACTGGCAGCCTTAATTTGAGACCTTTTGGCTCTTCCAGTCTACCACAGAAAGTGGCAAAAAAACAATCTCCAGGTTCCGACTTAGCAGCTGTTGCATTAAGTACGAGGATCAGATTTCCATGGATGGTCTTGTAGCTTCACACAGATTTATAGATTTCAAATAAAACTGCAAATATTTCGCAAGGAAAGGCATCATAAAATGCTTGCTTCTGGGAAGAAACTCATTAAGCACCTAGAATCCTATTAGCTGAAAAGGGTAAAAACTCACTGCAGCAAGCTAGCAGCGTCTGGCTATAGCTTCAGACAGTGCAGGATTAATAACAATGTCTAGCTGCAATTTGGCAGCTACAAGACAGGACTGCTAACCCTTTAATTATTGAGCTATTGCGCACACCGAAAAAAAAGGAAAAGGGCAGCAATCTTTTTCTTTTTTTTTAGCGGATCACTTTCCTCCCTCATTTAAACTTGTAAAATAACGGCCTGTAATAACAATGAAAATATAATTTTTCTAATTGTGGAGCATATTGCCTTCTCATTAAGCACAAAAAACATCAGCGTGACAACTGGCTGAGAAAAAAAAAATCTAATGCTGTCAATGTGTGTCATTTATGAGACTTTGGTACCTAATACAATAACAATTTGAAAACGTACATAGCTTTAACTTGAATGATCTGTTCCTGTGCTCTATTAACATTAATCAGGTATCAATTATGTTTAAAGAAATGGTGAAACATAATTTGAGGCTGACAGAAAAACTCACTAATGAATGCCTGGGGCCTCTGTGCTCCAATTTTAGTGCAGCAGTGCTTTTCTTGGTAATTTTTAGAACGTATCTGGTGATTTCAGCAGCTTGTCATTAGGATTAATTTAGTTTGCGTTATCTAGAGTTAACATTAAATTGTTTTCATCGCAACCTTCTCAATATGTGAGGTCCTGAGAGCACATTTTTTGTTCCAGTTTCTCGTATCACAAGCTAGTTTTTGGTTTGCTTCATAATGAGAACAATAATTTCTTAATTCTAAAATCTTCACGTAAAACTTTTAGAATGTTTACTAGCAACATATTTTAGTTTACTGTAGAAATACAATATATGGGAAGTACGCAGATTGGCCACAATATTAGATACATTTAATTAAAAGTGGGTGCACAGAATACATTTAACATGGCATGGATTCAGTAAGATGTCAGTAATGTGGTACAGGGATACTGGCCTATTTCAACTCAAGTTTCTCTCATAATTTGTCTCAGCTTATTTTGTGATTGATTAATACTCTCGAAGCCATGTTCCATTTCAACCTTCTGACACTCAGGGAGATTCATATCCGATGTCCAGGTGGGGGAGCATTAAGGTGAACTGATTGTCATGTTCCAAACAATAACATTCCTGTCATTATAGTATGGTGCTTTATCCTTCTCCTGTACATTACACTTCACGATGCTGCTTGTTAGGTTCTTGCAATGGTGACAAGTCTGCTTATAGAATGCACATTGAGAAACAGGTTTCCTGTTACAGTCAACACATTCTTGACATCAATATTCAGAAGGCTGTTGAAATGATTGTAGATTTCATTAGATGTCACCCCAACCGTTAAGCACCTGTGATTCAATGGTCACCACTGTGGTGTTCTTCAAGTTCCTTCGGCATTATAATTTTTCAGAATCTCAAAATTACTGTTACAACGACTATACACAGACTTTATTTCTAAGACAGTTAAAGAATTTTAAATACTTTGATCATTGAGTCCATCCTTACATCCTCCATAATTGTTTACTTTTGAGCAATCACAGTTGATGACAGCTTATCATTTGATCATCAGAAAGATAACTGGTGGTGACGTGCCCAAACTTCTGTATAACTCTAGAAGCAGGTAACATACAAGCAATATTATTACCGACTCTTACCATCTGGGCCGTCACATCTTTCAAGTCCTCTCTATTGGAAAACATTATGTAATTGATGTTTAAAATAACACGGCATAAAAGAACATTTTTACCTCAAAAAATGAATTTTATTGATTTTGGATCTGTTTCTAACAATCTGTAATGGGTAAATGTAAGTTTTTAAGAATTGTTGTTATTTAGGAGTTAACATAAGATATTAATATTTTCTTTTATAATTGTCTTACAATGCTTGTGTTATGTGTATGTGTTTAATTTGTCAGTGTTTCACAACCACCAAGTCAGTTGAATGCTTATCTCTGGCTTCTTATTTACTTTGTTGTTTTTTCCCTGCTACCTTAGCTTTGTGGTGGTTAATTTTTTTTAGTTTAATCTGGAGCTAAATAGGAGGTAGCAGTTTAGCATTAAATCAGGGCCCCCTGGTTCTGCAGTAATTGAGGCTGCAGTTACCTAAAAGACATTAAAAGATTCCTGCCTGTCTCAGCTTTTTCCTGTGCCATTAGTTAGCCCCTGGACCATTTCACACTTAAAGTTGATTCTAAAAGTATTTTTAAAAATTGTATTTTGTTCATCTTTTTTATTTGTATTTATAATTATTTTTTGCTTCCTAATTAGTGTTACTGGTTAGATATAGGTTTGAGTTTTGGTTTGTTCACTGTTAGAATTTAATAAAAATGTGCTATGGTTAAAGACAGATGTTTTGAGGTAAGATAGCTATACTCACTGATCTACAGTGCTGGAGAGTGAAGAAATGTGACATGTGACAATATTAACCTTATTAACCCCATTGAACTATGTAAGGCTTCAACCTTTTGTCTTGTTTGTATAACTTTATAATTTGGCTTTGTTAACCTCTTTGCCATTAACCACAAGCATCTCTAAAGTTCAAAATTCTGCGTAAAAACGGTTATCCCTGAGTGTCTCTCATGCTGCTATGCTCCAATATATAGCATTAAACTGGAATAACAATTGAGTCAGTACTCTGCTGCCATCTAGTGGATAAAATATCCATCCATTATCCAACCTGCTATATCCCAACCACAGGGGTCTGCTGGAGCCAATCCCAGCCAACACAGGGCGCAAGGCAGGAAACAAACCCCGGGCAGGGCGCCAGCCCACCACAGGGCACATGCACACACCAGGGACAATTTAGAATCGCCAATGCACCTAACCTGCATGTCTTTGGACTGTGGGAAGAAACCAGAGTACCCGGAGGAAACCCACGCAGACACGGGGAGAACATGCAAACTCCACGCAGGGAGGACCTGGGAGGCGAACCCAGGTCCCCGAACGGCGAGGCAGCAGCGCTACCCACTGCGCCACCGTGCCGCCCGGATAAAATATCAATTTTCTTAAAAAAATCATGAATATTTCTATGTGTTTTGCTACTCATTGTTAACACATTAATATTCATGAGTGGGGTGTAGCCCTCAACCAAAACACACAATGGCATGTAAACAGTTGAACAACAGTTTTAGAATAAAATGAAACATTACCTTTACTTGAATCAAGTTATAGTGATGACGTTGTGACTTGGTCATCAAATGTTGACATAGAAAGTGAATCTGATGCATACAGAACTGTACAACTGAACTGTTGTGATATGCCTGGTGAATTTTGGTAGTATGAACCTTCAGTATGGCAAAAAGTCAAAGTTATAGTGATCAAGTGGAAGGACAAGAAAGACATTAGCCTCCTAAACACTGTTCAAGATGCAGCCACTGTCAACATTCACGTAAGGGGAAATGTGGAAGTCACTAAGTCTTGTGCTATGGTAACCTACAATAACCCAATGGCTTACATCAATCATATGGGTCAGGCACTAATATTCTACCTTCTCATGCACAAGCTATAGAAAAAATATTATAGGTATGCAAAGAAAAATGCTTCTACTGTCCTGTTTGCAACATTGGGCTATGGATTAATTCATCTGCATCAGTACAGCAGTGGACACTAGACATACCTTTCCTACTGCATTTTTTCTGTTTCACATAACATTTTTCTTGGTGAAAAAAGTTAAATGTTTTGGCGCATTGTTTGGGGGTAAAACATAAGTGTTTGATTTTCTGTTTTTTTTAAAGATAGTTTTTCGCCAGTTCTCTTATTTCTTTAGTTCTGTCTAGTCTTTGCCCTTGTTTTGCTTTTTTCTTCAGTTCTACCTTGTTTAAGTTGTTGAATGTTTTTAGTTGGATTATTAGGATTGGTTATTAGGTGAATTTTATATGACTGACTCTTCTTGATCTGGAGGAGTAGTGGCTCTACTCTGAGGCTGTCCTGAGTAGGAGTAGCCACTCTAGAAAGAATCCTTATGTCTGATGCTTATACAGTACTTGCAATCTCATTCTTTCTTTACACTCAGATCCCACTTCAACATTACAAACCAGTACAGCATCTGTAGAACAGCTGCTGCCTTTCCAATCCATTTGTCAACTCACGTTCCCTTTTCCGTCTGTAGTGAACATGATCCTGTGATACTTTAGAGCACTCCACTCCTTTTCCAAGGGAGAACCAGAACCTTTGGCTTGGAGGTGTTGAACCTCATCCCAGGTGCTTCATAATTAGCAGCGAATTGCTCACGTGCGTTCCGAAGGTCACAGTTAGATAAGGCAAAGAGTAGAGCATCATCTCCATAAAGCAACAATGCTACCCCAGCCTACCTTTTGTGTATATTTGTTGCTGATAACCAGATGAAGAATAAATTATTTGGAAAGAGTAAATAAACAATGTGGGTTGTAGTCAATGCCCACAGATGCAGTCCTGAGTTAACTTTACCAAAGAATACAGTATGTTTATCATGGTGTCCAGAGAGTGAACAAACAAGTTTGCAGCAAACATGACAATACTATCATGACTATTACTAATTATACTACTACTATGACTACTACTACCATTACTATTATTTTAACTTAATGGAAACTAGGAGCAACAATGTTTATTTAGTTCCATTTCCCATGTTTGCCAGATCTCCTTTGCCAGATCCCTTAGTAGCAACTCTCTAAGTACATTTACCCTTAAGAGAACTACTACCAGAATTGCCACCCCATATTATACTCCTTATGTACAGTAAGTTGTAAAATAAATAGTTTTCTGAGCTGTAACAATGTCTGCATATGCTATGGGATCATCAAATGCCCATCAAATCTTTTGACTTTAAGAGGAAAAAGTCAAAATTTTGGGATATTCAGAAAAATCTTTGACTGTGTGTAAAACAGAGGCAGATCTGAATGAAACTCACATACATTGATTAGATTTCAAATGCTGACCATGACCAGTCTGAAAAGAGGTCCCAATACTGGATCAGGGCATTGCAATGAAGAGTTAAAATTTTTATGGAATAAATGTTAAATCTGAACTAATCTACGTCCATTTTAACTTGGGAACTGGTAGTAGAGACCCATCTGTTTTCACAGTGCATTATTCTTTCCTCTGTTTTCATTAGCTATACTTCAGAGGGTAACCTGTGATAAAAAGATCACATCAAGTCATCATAAAATTCCAAGCATAAATAAAACTGTAGGTTTAGTTGACAAAACCTTTAACTACAGGGACTGCTAACTCTAGAAGTGTCTACCTGCTTGTAAGAAACATCACTTTATCCTGAAAATTAAATTTAGGACTGAAATACATTATGGCAAGTTGTGTTTCTTGGGGACTGTGAGGGATAGGTTTTTAATAGCAAATCCCAAAGGTGTGCAAGTGATTTTAATTGACAACTCCATACTGTCCCAATATGAGCAAAACAGGATGCGTATGTGAGTGTGTTTCTTCCAATGACCTGGCACCCTGTTCACATTGTTTCCTGCCTTGAGCCTAATGTCATCAGGAAGTGGGTCAAGACAATAGATGAATGAAAATATGAATAAAGTGAAAAAGCAAACTTACTTGGGGTGTGTGCATAAAGGTGTGACTGTCAATCATGTCCCATGAATGTGTAAAATGTTGAAGATATTTATAAACCATCTTACTCTTATGGGAATGATAAACTGAGTGTTAAAGATTTTAGCCATCAACACACTGATACTTACATATACCATTAAACTAGATATTAGTTTACAATTAGATGTGCAAGGAACGGATTGAGTAGCACTAACATTAAAGTGGAAGAAAAGGGTTTCAGGTCAATGCATCCTGTAAAATAAGGGAACAGTACACAGAGAAAGGGTTGGATTCCAACTGGGCAACTTTCCTTAATGCTAATTTTGAAAAACATAGCACTGGTAAAACTCACACTGAAAGCAAACAAATCTCCTTCAACTGGTAGTTATTAGATGACCAGTGAAGCCCTTTTAGGTGACATAGTGTGGCAATAATACACAGGTAACTGCAGCAGGAAGGGGTGAAAAATCTTCCTCCA